>NC_089806.1:15721310-16093595 GCF_029633855.1 Hoplias malabaricus | reverse complement strand
ATAAAAGTCTTATGTTGGCTTAAAGTTTCATTGAAATCACATGTCTACAGTGGACTCCACATTTATTGCTGTTTTTTTTTTTTTTTTGCTTTGGGCTTAAATTGCTTTTCATTCTGTGCATTGACACTGTGTCTTGGGAGAAAAATACACTAGTTTAAATGTTAACCCTGCTCAAAAAAAGAAAGGCATTTTCTTCTTTACCTTCTTATAGCAACTTGGAATAATGGGGTACAGTGGAGGGGTGCTATATTTGGCAGTACTCCAGAACAAGTCGGCTCATTGCCAGCAAGGGGCCCTAAACTATAGTCTCAACAGCACCTTCAGCGTTTAGCCACACACTGAGATATTTTACAGAAACGTTATGGTATGCACACAGTTCCTTTCAGGTGCCTAATGAATTCTGAGGAACTTGCTTAATCGCTGAGACAGAGTATGAGGGTATTTGATTGTATTTGGATTTGAGGGTATTTTTAATTGAATTAAAATAAATCCTTCTTCTGCTCTTAATTACTTTTTCTGCTTCTAATAATAATATCAACAGGCACTGCTTGAAATCCTATAGTTTTTGTTATTATTTAAATTATTCTTGCTAATATGTTTCAATAAATAATGAACCTTAAACCTTTAATAGGTTCTTCACACGCATACATCTCTTAAACAAACATGGTTTTTACGGAATCCAAAAGTGATGAACATTTTTAAGAGTGTAGTATAATAATTTATATCCACAGAGATATTTTTACTGTAAGTTTAATTTCAGTGAACCAACTGTGGAAAGCGCTCACCAATAACAAATGTAGAAGGTCTTGTTCATGTATGTTGACCTACCCCCATTCCACTGTAGATGACAAAGAGTCATCTGGGTCTTCCAACAGCTGTAATGGAAACACAGTTGCTGCATGCATTCAGCCTCAGTTGTTGGCCATAGGTCAGTTACAGGCTTCCTCAAGCCCCCAAAGCCAGAACACTTGCTTTCACAGTGCCTGAAGTGCTTCCAAGCATTTGCAACTCCTTTAGAGTTGTTTCCAGCTCATTTTCATGCCAATGTCATACCTGACCCGGCTCCAGACCCACAATTTGGCATCTTCCTATTGTTTTTCCATGAAGCAGAAGACCTCAGCCTTTATCCTGCTTACACAAGTCACTGTTAAGAGCCAGGACAAGACATTGACATTTCAGTGCTCATGAGGTTATAATTCTGCTTGTGCCACCCACATTTATTTAGTCACTTCCAAATTGGTTGTCTGTAGCTGGAGCAGAGGCCAATAACTCGCCTCTGCTTTGTAAAATATACTCCTCATAAATAATCTTCAAAAATCATTGTTGCTGCTCACGTCAGAAGTAGAAGTTGAACTTTTAAGACATTGCAATGTTTATAATTTCTGTCTGTGGACAAAGCCTGGCAGTAGATCACAAACCTTTATAAACTTCTTGCATGGTAGTCAGTTTGAGCTACTTCTAGACTGCTGTAGTCTACTACAGTTACGTACACTATCAGAAAAAAAGGACGGTAGAGGTACATTATTGGTCACTAACGGTACAAACAGTGTAAATGTATCTTTAAAGGTACATTACATTCTCTTCTCCAGACGTGGAGGTGAGTATTTGTAACCTTACATTATAGAACTGTAATATTATAAAACATTATACAAGTCCTGGAGATGAAATTATTAATAATGATGATTTTAAAATCTACAGATATAATAGAATAAGGTACACATATGTTCCCTAACTAAAGGTGCAGATTATGTACACTTCAGGGTACCACCGCAGTGACACTTTTTCTGACAGTGTAGCATAATCTGAGCAAATTAACCAAAATATAAAGATAGTGACTGTTCCATGATTGCTCCATCCAAAAGGAATTATGTCTCTCTAAATAAATAAATTAATTAATTTAATTACATTTTAAAAATAAGAGTAGAGGTTGACCCTTGTTTTCAGCTACATGAATTTTAGATGTCAGTGGCCATAAAGATGAAATTCATTCATTCATTGTCTGTAACCGCTTAACTAGTTCAGGGTCAAGGTGGGTCTGGTGCCTATCCAGAATCACTGGGCACAAGGCAGGAACACACCCTGAAGGTGGCGCCAGTCATTCGCAGGACGACACACTCGCACCAATGTACACTTTAGGTACACTTTAGAGAAGTCAATCCTCCAATGTGTTTTTGGACCATTGGAGGAACCCGGAGCACCCAGAAGAAACCCACTTAGACACAGAGAGGACAGAGTGAACACACAACCCAAGGACCCTAGAGCTGTGTGACAGCAACACTACATGTCGCACCACCCCTAAAGATTAACTTAAATTTCTGTACATCATTTTCCCACACCAAAACTATCCGTACATAAAAGTGACTAGAAATTATTTTAATAATTTAACATCTCTTGGAACCATGTTTAAAGTATAATCACTGGGTAACTCTGGTGTATTTAGTTGATGACGAAAGATAGAATGATGTGGAGCCTTTGGTCAGTAACCTTTCCTGCACCTGCCACATTGCAGGGTGCCAATTCATTTGAAACACATTTATTCTACTTCAATTCAATTCAATTCAATTGATTCCCATACAGCACTCTTTACCACTGACCACAGCTGGTTCGCACACCCCTGTGAACATCAAATCACAAACTTTAATCACGCAAAGTGTATATATAATTTTAACATAGTTATTGTAGCAAACCTTCCTGGAGGAGGCATTTTTAACTGTGTAGTACAGATTTTTATCACTGTTGATTGCACCTCCTTACTCAGACTGCTCAATCTGAATCTTGTGAAGGTTCAATGTGCCCCGATAAGCGGATTTCAGGACCTATAAACACTGTAGAAGAAACAAGCAGTATTTAACAGGCAGGGCTAGCCCCAACCAATCCTTACACACCAAATCCAGTTATAGCTACTTTCCTTTATGCCCTTTGTCAATTGTTGCAACCAGCCATGATGATATAGCAGTTTGATGTCATCAGTATTGCCATTTACATTTTCCTTGTGATCATTATTTATTAGCTGTATAAAAATGCCACTCTTCATTTATATGTGCCTCTTGAAAATATTTTATTTAATACATTTCTTCAGCCTTGAAGATTCCTTCCTTCAAGATGTTTGGAAGTCTTCCCAGCTAAGAGGATTGACGACTTAACTGTTCAAGAAGTCATTAGACTAACCTATTGTTTTCAAGTAGTATTACGCAGCATGGCTTTTGTCCATCACTCTCTTCCCTGGATCAAACGGGTAATCACCAGAACACAATATTTACTTTTCTGTCTAATTTAACAAGAGGTATTTGCCAATCAGCCATCATCCCAGGAAACTTTATTACAATCTCTGTCTTTACAAATCATGCTGAGATAAGTCTAATAGAATCTTGTGAAGTCTTATTGGCTTTCTTCAGTGGACACGATGATACCTCTGCTAACTCCCTAAGGGCAGTTTGCTAATGAAGACGTTTGTATTCTGGAGAGGTGACTTCTTACTAATTATGGGCAGCTATAAATTGTTCCAATGCCAGATCTCTTCAAATCTTGGTGACACGTGCCTGTGTGCAGCTGTGCATGTCATCTGTGTTTCAGACTCGTTGTATACATTGGGAAAGTTATGCCTTTTTTTTGCTGCATTCTACCCTCAACGACTTGCCCATATGGGTATTAAACTATGAAAAACATTACTTGTACCTTTAGCATGTCCTACTGAGATTGCCATTACTGGGCTTTCTCACGCTACACATGATTTTTCTTTCAGTTGGCCATGACCTGACTATTTTAATTACTATGTACTGAAGGCTATAGACTGAAAGTACTAACAGTAAAATGATATAATGTTAAGTATATCCAAACATGTCTTATAATCAAGTCTTACAATACTTTAATATTTTAATGTAAGTCTGATAAAGCACCATAAGGAATAAAAACTAGGCTACATCTGTTATGAGTTTGAACAAAAGCAAGTACCACTGCAAAAAGACCTACTGGTTTTTTCACAAAGGCACTCAGTGCCATCCATGGTGGCACAAATAGATTGATCTCATAGCAACATGGTCCCCATGGCAACATGGGATGCAGATGTCAGACCAGAGTGGTCCAGGAGGGATTAGATGTCTGCCGGGCAGTCTCTCTCTTTCTCTTCCAAAACTGAAAATCAGGGGTCCTCTAATACCTTGTGTACACATGAACATTACAGGCAGAATGAATGATGAAATGTTTGGAGTTTATATCACTCTGATAAAAAAGGGTTATTTTGTTTAAATACATATTTTCCCCCAATTTATTGATAAAACAGTCCCCTGAATGGGAGAGCTAAAATCAAGAACAATAAGGCTCCACACACTGATGCTGATTTTGTCTGTCAGTTAACACATGATAAAGAACCATTTTTTTCATGTTTGTTGATTTTAAATATCGCAAAATGTGCACTAGGTTTTATTATAATTTATGCTATTTTCTTTATTCATTCATTTTCTTAAACTGTTTTATTCTATTTAGGGTCACAGTAGGTCCAGAGCCTAGTAAAAATCATTGAGCACAAAGCAGGAATACATCCCTGTATGGGGTCCCAGTCCATCACAGGACATCACACACTCACCCAGTCACTTACACCCTCACACCTAAGGACACAATTCCACATACATTTCCCTACCAACATGTGTTTTTGGACTGTGTGGGGAAACCAGAACACAGAGGAAACCCGCTCAGAAAGTGCTTTAAAATGGGCAGATGTTTGTTCCCTGTAGTGAATGTGTTTCCATATTTTCACATAGAAATTCAACAACCATATCATTTCAACAAGGGGCTTACGCTAGTGCACATTGTAATTAGTCTGATGCATTTAAGACCGGTCTCATTACTGACATGTAATATTTTAAAGCAGGGTTTGGATGGAAACCTTAATTAGTTGGTCCATGTGCTCCCTGGGTGACAGAGTACAACTGGCCATTGTTTCTTAGAGAGAATTCAAAGCGCAACTTTGATTGATTCATGGACTATTCCTTTATTTGTGAGAGTTTGAAATCTCATAGTTAGGCCTCACTTGTTGAGAGAAATGAATGTGTTGCTAGATTAAAGGTGCAGTTGCCACATAGTAAATTTTTAATATGTCAAGTCAATATGGAAGCATTTAGCATGAAGCATTTGGAAAAATAAGCATGAAGCAAAATCTAGCAGCCAAATGAATAGTCATATGATTTGATGTTATTGGGAAAAACTACTTTCATCTTACATTTTAACTATAGGCATTCACTTTCTAACTGTAAACTGATTAAGTGGCACGTTCATTAATTCCTTATAGTCTGGTAACAAGGCACCTTGTAAATATTTTATTTTACAGACTGGTTACACATTCATGATTTTGAATGAATTTTTAATTTGGATATCATGCAGAGAACAGTATTTTCTGTGGAAGCATAATGTTATCCAGTTTCTCTCAGGGCTAGTTTAGGGTTGTGGTGTATTCACCACTTATCACCACAGCCAGCCTCTTTAGCAATGACCTTTTGTGTCTTGCCCTGCTTGTGTAAGGTGTCAATGGTTGTCTTTTGGACAACTGTCAAGTCAGCAGTCTTCCTCATGAGTGTGTAGCCTCCATTTAAAGGCCTTTGCAGGTGTTTTGAGTTCATTAGCTGATTAGAGTGTGGCACCAGGTGTCTTCAATATTGTACCTTTTCACAATATTCTAATTTTCTGAGATACTGGATTTGGGGTTTTCATTAGTTGTCAGTTATAATCATCAAATTAAAAGAAAGAAACACTTGAAATATATCAATCTGTGTGTAATGAATGAGTATAATATAAAAGTTTCACTTTTTGAATGGAATTATTGAAATAAATCAACTTATTCATGATATTCAAATTTTTTGACTAGCAACTGTACAGGGCTTCCTGGAAGTGTCAAAGAGATTGACCTTGGGTGGCTCACACAGTACTGTGTATTCATTCTGTTAATCTTGTGCACTGCAATGTGACTCTCAATAAAACAAATCCATGGCTTCAGTCTATCTTTAATCTAGCTGACCAGTGATGGACAACTGACTGGGCCAGTGGTGCTGGTGCAAGTTTTAAAATGATTTAAACATGTTTTTAAAAGGGAACCAGGGAATGTGTGCCAATTATCGAGGGTCATGGTACTGGAAAGGAGAATCTGTCCTGTAGTGAAACCTTAGATTCTGGAGGAACAATGTGGATTTTGTCCTGGCTGTGGAACGGGGGATCAGTTCTTTATCTCTAACATGTAATTGAGGGGGTATGGGGGTTTGACACTCCACTCTACATCTGCTTTTTGGATCTGGAGAAAGCATACCACCATGTTTCTGAGATATACTGTTAGGTTTGCTCTGGGAGTATGGGGTCCCAGTGTTGCTGATGTGAACTATGTGGTCCTTGTATTCTCAGGGTGTGAGCCGTGTTTGCATTCTCTGCAGTTGTTCAGCATTGAAACTGGACTCTGCCATTCCTGTTGCTGATATTCATGGACATGGTGGCAAGTTGTAGCCTAGTACAGAGAGGCTTCCAATAGGGGGGGGGGGGGGGGGGTCTGGAAGTACTATCTCTGCTGTTTGCAGATGATGTCCTTCTGGCTTGTTTGTATGGAGAGCTCAAGCGTGCACTTGAGCGGTTGGCAATGGTCTGCATACAGCTGAGCACCTCCAAATCTGAGGCCATGAATAACTGCAAATTTTATCTCTGCACAAGCTCAAGTTTTCTATTTTGACTAACTAATGGGATTGATTGTTAGAGTATAACTGAGTAACTATACAAATGGAATAATTTAGACAATGTGTAAAACTGACATTAGCATGAAGATTTTTTCTGACATTATTTTATATTCATTAATAAATCAATTTGATATTAATTTATATTAAATATAAATTGGTACAAAAATCAATATTTTATATGCTGAAATTGAGAAAGTTGGTTGTTTTTTGAAAAATATTTGCCCAATTTGAATTAGATGCTAGCAACACCAAATCATTTGAGAAAGGGTTATTTTTAACACTGTGTTGCATCACCTCACCTTTAAACAACTGAGGGATCAGTCGCTGGAGTTTTGAAAGTGAATAGTTTTTGGATTGTTGCTTATTATAGGATTTCAGCTGCTCAACAGCCCAGGTCTCCATTATCGTGTTTTTGTTTCATAATGCACCAATTGTTTCTAATTGGTTAAACAGATCTGGGATAGTTTAGCATCCTGACTTTTTTACTAAGGCGTCAGGTTGTTGTAATCCTTGCAGAATGTGAATTGGCCATGTTTTACTGAAATAAACAAGGCTTCCCCAAAAAAGACAAAAATTTTAGATGGCAGCATGTTGCTCCAAAGCTGTATACATCATTCAAACATTAACAATGCCTTCACAGATGTGCAGGTCACCCATGTCATATGGTCTAATGCCCCCTCAAACAATCATGGATACTGGAATTGGACTGTGGGTGGATGGTCCCTCTCCTCCTTAGCTTCCAGACACAGCATCCACGATTTCTAAGAAAAAAAAAAAAAAGAATTTGAAGTTTGGATTTGTCAGGTCACAGGACACTTTTCCACTCCTTCTCAGTGTATTTTAAATGAGCTTGAGCCCAGAAAAAGCAGCAGCATTTCCAGATCCTCTTTATATAGTGTATTCTTGGCAATTATGAGTTTTAACTGCATTTGTGAATTTAGCAATGTGGTTTTGGGAAGTGTTTTTTTGCCCTTTGTTTTATTTTGAATTAAATATAGGGTTTAACTGATTTACACATAACTGCATTTTTTTCTATTTACATTTTGTTTGTGTGTGTATTCATTTATTTATTTATTTACATACACACACAGCATCTTTGTGTTTTTTACTGCATCATATTCCGGAGATTGTTTTCATAACATTATGTGCTCTATGTTTGGGGCGGGGACATTACAGTGTTTGTAAAAAAAATTGAGCATTAGCATATGCAATGCTCCTTGCCCTTCAGGTAATGTCTAGTAAACAAGAGTGTTTTAATTGCTACATAGCAAGTATATTGCAATTAAATCTGTACAGCCCCTACCTGGTCAGCTCTATGGTGTACATATGTAGGCCTGTCAGAATAATTATACTGTTGATTTATCAAACAATATATGGACATTTCATCAATATTTTTGCTGACCTCAATTTTGTTTACATTTAAATTATGTTTAAATTGTTTACATGCGAATGACCAAGTATTTTCTTGATAAAATCATTATCATGATACAGCACAAGACACAAGAGTATTATAGTATTCTATTTTGTTTCATATATTCTGGATTATGTTGAATGAAAAAAAGCCTGTTGCTTGGACCGCATTAATAGCATTAACAAATTAACCATCTCATGCACCATTGCGTCTTCTCTTACTGTGCAGGTTTTCCTTTTAGGTCTTAATTACTGGGCTTGATTTGGATTAAGATGTTTTGAACAAAGTTGTTTTCCAAATTCATAATCAATTAAATGTTGATGCTTGCAACATATTTGCTACTTAAACACATTTATGTACTGAAGACACCCAGTGATGAAGCATTCCAAGTTACCTTTCACAATACCATGACAGATCCTGGCTTTTGGACTTGCTGTTAGTGATAGTCTGGATGGTCCTCATTCTTGGCCAGGAAAACATGGTGTCACTTATTTCCAAACAGAAGAAGAAAAATTTCAACTAATGATGCTTCTGACCACATTACACGTTTCCTCTGTGTAATTATCCATCCTAGATGCCTTTGAGCATAGAGATGTCAATCGTGCTTCTGAATATACATAACATAAGCCTCGCTTTTGAGTTTATTACGCTTTAACTGGTGATTTTGGATGTAAACAGGTATTTTAGTGCTTCAAAAAGGTTTAACAGAGTCATGGCGAACACATGTGCTTATATTGATTACAGATGAATGATAGTTCCTGAGGCACAGCCATACTGAGAGGGTGAGCAAAATGCTGGCCAACTGAAAATTATGAACATGAAAAGTATGAGCATGTACAGCACTCAATACTTAGTTGGGTCTTCTTTTGCCTGAATTATTGCAGCAATGCAGCATGGCATGGAGTCAATCAGTCTGTGGCACTGCTCGGGTGTTATGAGAGCCCAGGTTGCACTGATAGTGGCCTTCAGTTCTTCTACATTGTTGGGTCTAGCGAATTGCATCTTCCTCTTCACAATATCCCATAGATTTTCTATGGGGTTGAGGTCAGGCAAGTTTGCTGGACAATTAAGAACAGGGATACCATGGTCCTTAAAGCAGGTACTGGTAGCTTTGGCATTGTGTGCAGGTGCCAAGTCCTGTTGGAAAATCAAATCTGCATCTCCATAAAGTTGGTCAGCAGGACACTCCCTTTTGTCTTTAGCCCAAGCGAGACACTTCTGACACTGTCTCTTGTTCAAGAGTGGCTAGACACAAAGAATGCGACAGCTGAAACCCATGTCTTGCATATGTCTGTGTGCGGTGGTTCTTGAAGAATTGACTCCAGCTGCAGTCCAGTCTTTGTGAATCTCCCCCACACTTTTGAATGGGTTTTGTTTCACATATATCCCTATTGCTTGTACACTTTTTTCTACCACACCTTTTCCTTCCCTTTGCCTCTCTATTAATGTGCTTGGACACAGAGCTCTGTGAACAGCCAGCTTCTTTAGCAATGAACTTTTGTGTCTTGCTCTGCTCGTTTAAGGTGTCAATGGTCATCTTTTGGACTACTGTCAAGTCAGCAGTCTTCCCCATTAATGTGTAGCATACAGAACTAGACTGAGAGACCATTTAAAGGCATTTGCTGGTGTTTTAAGTTAATTAACTGATGTGTGTGGCACCAGATGTCTTCAATATTTAACCTTTTCACAATATTCTATTTTTCTAATCTGAGAAAAAAGAAACAAACACTTGACATATATCAGTCTGTGTGTAATGAATGAGTATAATATACAAGTTTCACTTTTTGAATGAAATTACTGAAATAAATAAATGTTTCATGATATTCTAATTTGATGACCAGCAACTGTAGTAGGTGGACTGGCTCCTCAAAAGTGTCCATAGGTATGAGCGAATGTGTGTGTGTGTGTCGGCCTAAAGGACTGGAACTCCTTCCAGTGTGTGTTCCTTGCACCCAGTGATTCTGGGTAGATTCGGGACCCACCGTGACCCTGAACTGCATAAGCAATTAGAGACAATGAACGAATTAACTGTTTGTGGTGAATCGGGTGAGGTGCTGATCCTCAACATATTTGTGCTCCTAAAGGATTAGGCTTTTCCTGGATGCTGCTTTTATACCAAGTCATGACTATAATCACATCTGGAAATCACCTGCTTCAAATCTGATTTTTTTTTCTTCTCAGTTCTCTATTATGTATATTCACAAATGAAATATTTCTGCTTGTTATCTTTAATAGTGAATATTGTGTTTTCCACACTAATGAAAAAACATCCAGATGGTGATCTCTCATGGTCTGAAGCAGTGCATCAAGGACCACAGCATGAGTGACTTGAATATGTGAAAGGTTTCCTTTGATGAGGAGGCAAACGCTGTGCTTTTAGACAGACAAATGCTGCCCTTAATACTGTGAAGTCTATGGTTATTTCAGCAAGGCAATGACAGGTTTAAATGTGCTAAAATCAGGGGTGCCCGGAAGGATTAAGGCCCCATAGAAGAGATATCACTCTGGGACTCACCACCTAAATATACCGGCATTGTAAAAATATAGCATTTGATTAAAGACCACATTTTACAGTTTAAATGTAATTTTAATGGTACAGTTATTGAATGTATACTTAACAGTAATCAATAATAACTAAAAACAATTTTAACTTAAACTTTATACAATAAATAGAACTTCAATATTTAATCAATAACAGCACAGACCAGAGTGGCCTGTCATTAGCAAAATCAGCGCATGCTATGTTTATGTTCTGGAGACTGTTATGCTGGACAAACAGCACTGGCATCCTGTTGATGACCAGCTAAACCAGTAAAAACCAACCTACACCAGCAGGCATGATTATTTGCACTTTTGTTTGTAGCAGCAGCATGTGGAAAAGTAAATACAGTATAAAGATATTTTAATATTAATAAAAGAAATTCCCACTGAGCCCCTGCAATCATGACAACTGACACGTGATTGAACACTGTGCTGCTCAACTCCTTCAGCTGGGAGTAGTACATTGGGATGAGGAGGAAAGGTATTGAGATTAATCTCAAAATACTTGACAAATGCGTAAATGTTAATCCATCAATTAAACACAGGTCACATATATGTTTAACTTTTCCCAAATATATATCCCAATCTGTGTCTCACTGTCTACAATTTGTACAAATACCGTTTAGTTTAAAAACACGTTTGGTTTTTATAGATATATCATTATTTTATGCAAAAATAAATGTTTCAATTTATAAAAGAGTTGAACCTGCGTTTGTGGATCAAGTCACTCGCCTGTTTTCCGTGACGTAGCTATATTTGTTCATTTCCTCGTTCCACAAATGTTGCCCGGAGGACAAGTTACCGCTAGGTTTAATTTGTGGATTAACATTTGCGAATTTGACAAGTATTTAGAGGGAGATTAGTCTCTTTAGTATGGCGGCTTCAGTTTGTCCAGGTAAAGGGCAGAAGCAGGGACCAGCTCATTTAGTCTGAACAGCTGCTAAAAACGTTGCCTGCATTGATTAAACGTTGGCTAAACGAAGAATGAAATGTAGACACTGAGGTATTGTGAAGATATGAAAAAACTAACGTTAGACTCTGGGCTAAACAAAGCTAATTTCCACTACAACCACCGATTTCTTCCTAAAAACTTTACTTTCTCTCTCCTGTCTTTGCTTGCTTTCATTTTATTTTTGGTAAAATCATATGTTCTTTAAACAGTAACAAGCTTTACTTCCAACTCGCAGCAGCGAGCACTGCACGCACCTGCCCAGTTCACACCCGATGAGAGGGTGGACCGAACCATTTTATGCAATCAGAGGGGGGAATCATCCGATGCTTTGGATGTTAAAATTTGTCAAAGGAGAAAATTAAAGTTAAATGTTTTCATGCTTTAAATAAATGATTAAATAGATGGTGACAGTTTAATTATTTAATAATGGATAAATATGTTTAAATATATTTAAAGACCCTCACCCCACCACTCCCCACCCCCCATGTGGCGACCCTGGCTACAACAACATGGCTTCATAGACACAGACCTCGTTTCTGCAATCCAGATCTGTTTCCTGTGGCGTGTTAAAAAGAAGAGAATCAGGGAACGGCAACCACAAATTATTGAGTAGCTTATGTCTTGTATTAAGCCAGAACATTCCACTTGCAAAACATTAACAATTAGAATTCTTAGTTCCCAAATGATTAAGCAGTGTTATTAAAAGGTTTTCATTTTAAATTGTTTTATATTTACAAAATACGATCAGGTTATTCAGTGAAAACATTGGAAATATTGTCTTTGTGGCCATGTCTGTCAAAAGAAAAAAAAGCTTTCTGGGCGGAATTTTACAAACGTCCGGGATTTTGTTTTTCTTTTCGTTCACAAACTAGTCCCGCCCTCTCCTACTCCGATTGGTTCGCTTGAGTGAGAAGGGGGCGTGGTGAAGTAGCCTAAAATCTTCGGATTGGACGGTCTGGCTGTAGAGCTACAGTTATTGGTCAATAACCTTTTCTGTAAACATTTAATTGGTCAGTCTACACGTCAGTAGTCCTTGTTTACGTCAGGCAAAGCTCTTTTTCACCATCTCAGATCCGCTCACCCTATATATATATATATTGCATATTACAAAATGTAACAGCCAAAAATTTTATTATAACAGCCAAGTATTAATTGTTTTTAGCTAAGCTCTAATGTATCTCATATTACATGACCAATGTTTTAATGTTTATGAATCAGACTGGAAGCCTAACTATAATAGTAATTTCTCACCACTGCATTTATAAACTTACAACATATTCTGATGTGGTTCCTGACTGCTAACTATTACCAAATATCAATGTGGCAAAATATAATAAGATTTTAGCTTGCAGTTCTTCAGTGTATAGGAACTAGGAAGTTGGTAAGTAAACCATTCCAGAAGTGAGCTTAAGATATAAAGCGTCTTTGTTCCCTTCATATCATGTAATCAACTATGTGAGTTTCTGTGAAGGAGATTGTTCACTGTGCACGGAGATAATATGAATATTATGATAAAAGGTCATCAGATTAAAATGAAATGTCATTGCTCAGAACTCTGCTACTCTTTAAGTCCATTTCCAATTCTGCAGAGGGTTTTGCCATTTGACTGTGTGTATATGTGTGTCATCGCTTTATCACTTTATTTATGTGTATGGTGTGCACAGTAAATGGACATATCAGATGAACTCTTTAGTAACATTTGTTTATATTGTTTATTTCTTTATCATCATGTTTTTTTTTATTTTAGGCCTTTTTCACACCACAGTAAGAGAACAATATTCTCATTTATCCTTATATTTAATATACACGATCAGAGGTAACATTATGACCACCCCCTTGTTTCTACACTCATTGCCCATTCTCTCTGCCCCACTGACCAGACAGGAGCTTTTTGTAATTCTATAGTTACTGACTGTAGTCCATCTCTTGTTCTACATACTTTGTTTTTTGCCCCTTTCACCCTGTTCCTTAAGGGTTAGGACCCACCACAGAACAGGTATGATTTGGGCAGTGGACCATTCTCAGTGCTACAGTGGTGGCGTATTGTGTGTTGCAGTGATATGAGTGGATCAGACACAGAAGTGCTACTGGAATTTAAAACACAAAATCCACTCACTGTTCACTCTGTGCCCCCTCCAGGGTGTATTCCCGCCTTGCGCCCAATGATTCCAGGTAGGCTTTGGAACCCCCGCGACCCTGAACTGGATAAGTGGTTACAGATAATGAATGAATGAATGAATGAATCTTCACTCTGTTAGAAACACCTACCTCACCTACCTCACTGGACACTGAAAATAGGACACTATTTGCTGGATATTTTGGGTAGGTGGATTCTTCTCAGTCCAGCAGTGACACTAAATGGTTGTAAGAAGAAGGTTTAAGAACTTCAGCAGCATGCTGTGTCTGATCCATTTGTTCAATGATTCTACCCAAATATGTATGTTCCCCAAACTTATCTCCTTTGGTCTTGTGTGTCTCCTGACTGTTGAAGAACAGGGGGCAAACAACGTTTGCAGAGCAAGAACTACAGTTTGTAATTGCAGAATGACAAAATGTTCCTGTGTTCAGTGCAGCTGAGAGAATGGACAGTGAGTAGAAACAAACATTCATTCATTGTCTGTAACCGCTTGTCCAATTCAGGGTCATGGTGTGTCTGAGGCCTACATGGAATCATTGGGCGCAAGGCAAGAGCACACACAGGTTGGGGCACCAGTCCTTCACAGGTTGACACACACACAAATTCACATCTACGGACACTTCTGAGTCACCAATCCACCTAGCAACATGTGTTTTTAGACAGTCTGAGGAATCCGGAGGAAACCCATGCGCACACAGGGAGAACACACCCGGAGTCACAGTCACCCGGCGCGGAACTTGAACCCACAACCTCCAGGTCCCTGGAACTATGTGACTGCGACACTACCTGCTGCGCCACTGTGTCGCCCCTTGAAACAAGCAGGTGGTCATAATGTTATGAAACAAAACGTGTTTTTCTATGGCATCACTTAAAGAGCCTTTTGGAGCACCTTTATTTTTAATAGTGTACGATGCTTGTATGTCATGAACCTGTAGAAATCAGCACTATAACTTTTATAAAAGCAATCTCTAAGTTCCACATTTCTTAAACAGTTAGTGACCCAGATTCAGATTTCTAAGAATTTTATTTCACACCATAAAATTACGAAGTGACATCTACTGCTCCTCCTCCTCTTTAGGAGTCAGAAAGCCTGGAAAACTTTAAACACCCAGTTTGTATAAAACTAGAGCAAATTCTTTATGACAGAAAATATGCCCTCCTTAGATAACTCCAGATTGGTCAAAATGAGCTAAACAAATTAAGTGGAGCAAACAGGGCCAGATGACGTGCTTGTTTTTTCCGATGTGAGTGTGTGTGTGTGTGTGAGAGAGAGAGAGAGAGGAGAGTCTGTGTGCGTGTGCACCCACTGCAAGAGCTGTGATGCGCTCTTGTCCCGAAGTGTCCCAGATTTGCCAGCTTCACCTCGTCTTAATTCTCTGTGCTCCACAGAAGCCACATGATCACATGCTTGCACATTTTGAGAATATTCCATTAGTCAGATGTGGTTAATGCTTCTCAAAGGAGGATTCCCTACATTTGAAAAGGGTCATTTGGTATTTTTAAATGGTACAGTACTGTGAAAATAGTCATAGGCATGTGAGAAAATCATGTATAAATGCATTAATATTGGCAGTGAACACAGTTACATTTGGCAAAGTTGAGTATTATGCAAACTTTAGCCAGTCAATACGTTTTCAATTTCAGAAACAACTGCTGGATAAATTTCAATAAAAACTAGAATATGTGATTTGTTGACAAAAGTACAAGACAAAAGGGAACATTCAGACTGTCATAAATAAACTAAAATTATAACTAAAAATGCCAGAGACAATATCTGTCAGGGTGTGGGGACTTATCACTGGCCACAGCATGGGTGATTTGCATATGTATGAATGTGCCACTGATGAAATGGTGTATATCGACAGACATTACCTGCTATTGAGGAGATGTTTTTTCCCCCAGGAGGTGCTTATTTCAGCCTGACAGTGCCAACTCTCATTTTGCATGTGCTACAAAAATGTGGCTTCTTAGACACAGATTGCTTGTGCTTGACTGTCCTGTCTGAGTCTAGATCTGTTTCCATAAAAAAGATACTCAGTCAAAACATCCTAAGAGTGTTTAGCAGCTTTAGTCTTGTATTAAGCAAGATTGTGCAAAAATTAAACCTTCAAAAAGGCAGTGCAAGAGAATTAATAATTTGCATGATATTTGTTAAGCAAATGGTGTTTTGTAAATCAATTTTTTCAGATTCTGAAATTTTTGTTCCTGATAGTCTTTCAAAGGGGAGACATGGTGGCAGGTAGTGTTGCTGTCACAAAACGCCAGGGTTCAGGGGGTTGTGAGTTGTTGGTTTACTGTCTGTGAGGAGTTTGGTGTGTTCTCCCTGTGCCTGTGTTGGTTTCCTCCATTAGTAGGTGAATTGGCTGTGCAAAAGTGTTAATAGGTGTCAGTGTGTGACTTAATGGTGCCCTGGGATAAATGAATGAATGAATCAATTAATGACTCTCTCAAAGATGGGAAGGTGATGGATTTGCACATTTATTGTCCCATATTCTTTTTCAGTTTTTATTATACATTGTAAAAATCTCCTAAAAAAAGTAGTAACCTGTAACTAATGGCACTTAAGAGGGTTTTATTTATTTATTTAGGCAGGGTTTGTTTCAGAAAAAAGGTTATTATGCAGCTTATTAAATATACTCACTTAAGCTAAAATAATCTATGAAATTAACATATCATTACACAAGAAGGCAAAAGCATTCTTTATTTAATGTGAGCATAATAAGATTTTTCCACAGATAATATTAAACAATTTTTATTAATTAATTTATTATCTGAAAACCCAATTTACAAATAAACTATAAATAAAAACAGAATGCAATGATTTGTAAATCATTTAAAACCTGTATTTATTTGAAAATGGGACAAAGGCCCAAAAAAATTGAGACAGTTCAACAAAAGACTGGTAAATTTGTGATGCAAATGCTACGAAAACATAAATTGTGTTAAGTGTAATAAGTGTCTATGTCTTTCAGAAGTAAAGATGGGGAGGAGTTCATCACTCTATGAAAGACTGCAAATAGTGCAACAGTAATGTTACTCAACTTAAAATATTAAAGCACTTGGGCAGTACATAATACCATAAAATATATGTCAAAAATTCAGAAAAAATAGCTATATACAAGGGACAAAGCTCAAAACCAATATTGGCTTGCTGTGATCTTAAGGCCTGAAGGTGACATTGCATTAAAAATTGATAGATTTTCAAGTAGAAATCACTGCATGGGCTCAGAAACACTTCCAAAACCCACTGTTTGTTGCTGCATCCACAAATGCAAGTTAAACCATAAACAAGATGCAGAAATGCGACTGCCTTCTGTGGGCCCATGCTCATTTAGGATGAATTGAGGCAGAGTGGAAAAGTGTCGGGTGTTCCAGCAAATGAAAATTATATATTCTTTCTGGAAATTATGCAGTCCGCATCCTCTAGGCTAACAAGGAGAGAGACCACGAGGACGTTCTAAGCACACGGTCCAAAGCCCAGTATCCGTAATGGTATGAGGGTGCATTAGTGCACATGACATGGATGATTTGCATATCTGTGAAGATATGGTTAATTCTGAACAATATTTACAGGTTTAGAGCAGCATGCTGCCATCCAGACAATGTCTTTTTCGTGGAAGGCCTTGTTTATTTCAGTAACACAAAGCCTATCCCCATTCTGCATGGATTACAACAGCATGACTCCTTAGTAAAAGAGTCCGGGTAGTAAACTAGTCCAGACCTGTCACAAACTGAAAACATTTGGCGCATTAGAAAAGAAAAACACCATAAAAGAGACCCTGAGAAATTCTATAACAAGCAAAAATGGGAAAGCAGTTCACTTTCAAAACTAGGTCTCCTCAAGTTTACAGAGTGTTGTTATGAGAATAGGGGATGCAGCACAGTGCTAAATGTGCCCCTGTCGCAACCTGTTTTTGGAATGTGTTGCTGGCATGAAATTACAAATTAAAAAAACACTAAACATTCTCAATTTCAACATTCAAAACAATTTGTTCTATTTGCAAAATCATATATGGGGTTTATATTAATTGCATGTCGTTGAATTTTGCTTTTATTTATATTTTGTGCAGCATCCCATCTTTTTTTTAAGCGCAGTAAATAGAAACAGTCCAAAATGATCTGGAACAAAGTGTTATAACACTAACTGACCTTAAACAAATAAAAAACAGTAGTCTGTTCTCTTACATGATGTTCATGTTTTGGCATATCTTCTTTTGACTACAATGTCAGAAAATTCCTTCTGACTTTATATTCCCATTACTTAATGAGAGCACACTAAATTTAGATTATTCTCTTGCTCTTGACACAGTAAATTATAAGTAGGTCTGTGAAGGTACCAGATTGTAATTGCAAATATTACATTGCCATCAGCACAAAACCTTGTATCTATTTTTATATCATTTTTCATTTTTTGAAAACTGTAAAAATACAAGTTTTAAGTTTCATGATAAACAGAAATGCCCCAAAAGAACTAAGAAATAAATCCTGTTACATCATCTTCCAAGCCAAGTTATAAATTTACTTAATTACATTTACAAATCAAGTACACCTAAAAGCACACAATATTTGTTTTATTGCTATAAATATCAAATTTTGTGTGCCTTCAGAAATAACATTTGCTTTCAAACGCTAGTAAGTAAAGCACTAAGAGAAGCATTTCCCTGATTGCTGCAGGTTGATATCTCCATGTATCTTGGGTCTCTCATATGTATTATGAATGGGATGGCCTCAATAGTTTTGGACAGACATCAGTCCTGATCTTCTCTTACTCAGTGCTGAAATAACACTTTATTCTTATTGGTGTCTAATTCAGTCCATGTTTAAGTCTCCTACCCCTCTGGGCCTTTTGTTCCCTATTGCCGAACTGAAGGAAGATCATGAGTTAAGACACTGCTGATGGTAGACTGATTAAGACACATAAACTGGGTTAAAGACCTTAAAAGACCTTGTTACTCTTTACATGTATAAAGCCACCTTATTGCCATTGATGCACCTATATCAGTTGACACATATTGTTTGTGTTCATAGATGAATACAGTCATTTTTGTTTTCAAATTCATTTCCTAAAAGATTATGTGATTTGTTAATTCTCTTGAACCTGACCCCCATTCCAGGACAGATTCTGAATTTTGTACCATTTGGTTGCAGGGATGGAGATAACAGTACAGTCCCTTTTGTCTTTGACATATTCTTGAAAACAAACAGAAATATGGACCCAACTGACAGCAAGCGTTTCCACTTCTTTCAGACCGTCTGAGAGCTGCTTGTGCCCAGAGAAGTCATCAGAATTTTGATAACATTGATACGTCTTTCACCTGGAATTTCATATGTGTCAATATAGTTTCCTGAAGTATTCCCAAGCCCATGAGCTATACTGAAAAGTAACATTGAGTCTAATTACTCTAATTAATAAGATCATACACTGTAAATTCATCAGTGTTAATTTAACACTATTTATGTAGATTTAATACTGGAGAAATTGCTGTGTACTCATTCAACAGGGGTTTTGGGCCTTGCCCAACACTGACTGATATTTCTCTGGGTTTCCTGAATCTTTTCCACAATATTCCATACAGTAGATTCTCTTACATAGTTCCTGTAGATGCTCTTTTTAATAACATTTCTATTTACTTGCTTATTATGGCAAGTTTCAAAGCAATGAGAATATATGAGAGTATTCTGTTTATTGTTGCTGTCCAGTTAAAAACATGTAACCCATCACACTGCAACATTCACTCACACTCGGACTGTAGACATGTTTTACTGTATGGTATAGGGACTTTCTGCCAACATCAATGGACACTGCTCAACAAACAAGGAGGAAAACATAAGCTGGTGAGGTCATGAATTCGGTTTTGTTGCAGCTAACAGGTGCCTGCCATGGCTAGCCTCATGATGAATGATGTGAGAGATGGAGGGCAATTCAGCCCACTTAGACAGAGCGGGACAGTTCTACATTTTTGGACTCCCATCCTCGGATGGAAATGGCATCACTGGGGATCAAATTTTAGAGTTAAAATTTAAGGAATCATACTGAGGAAAAAATATGACTGGCTCTGATTGATTACACAAAATAATGTGGTCAATCAAAGCTAAACATTTGAAAACCCTAATCATTACCTACATCCACACAATGAAGGCATGAATCAGTTTGTGGGTGTATTCATATTTTTCCCTTTTATTTCATCATGCTTCTGTAGACAGTACATTTGAAGGCCAGACCAGCTTGACTCTGAAAAGTCTAATATTGAGCGGAGGGGGGCTGTGTATTTGTATCATTGGAATTCACTTCAGCATTTCACAAGCCCTCTTGAGTCTGTGCGATTCACTGCAGCATCCTTGAATAACGCAGAGATGACTTCCCAGAAAACTCAGAGAGCCATGGGAGCTTGAGCAGCTCGAATAGCCTGCCATCAGATTCACAGAATCTTTAAAGAAAATGTGCTGCTCTGAATGGTCCTGTCACTGCATGCGCTTGGTAAATCAATCACGCTGTTCTGTTTGGTGAATTGGGAAGAGGTGTATTAAGGATGTGGACAGTGTCAGGGCTAACAGGGGAGTGACCAGCTTCTCCCTGTGTTCAGCTGTGTGTTCGGGTGAGTGTTTAAGGTCGAACGCTGCAGCATCTTCACGGTGAAACAGACGGGCTGATCACACTGCTCTCTGGGAGAAGCTGAGGAGAACACACACTGCTAACACTGCGCACAGATTAAAGGGCTACTCAACCAGGCCTGAATACATTAAATCAAGCAGCGTGGACGGCTGCCACGTGGGACCCAATCACATTGCCTGCTGCTCAATGCTCAGAGAGAGAGAGAGCAGGGGAGATAGAGAGAGAGGGAGAGAGGATGTGAGTGTGGGTTCATGTGTGTGTGTGTGTGTATGCTTGGCTCCTCATTCAAAGGGCACTACTTTCTATCCAAGGCCTGATAATAACAAGTCACCCCTTAAAAATCACTCCACTGATGTGAATAGCCCTTGTCCAGAACATTAATTCACACTTACATCTACCCAGATACTGGACGAGTCATATTCAATTTGAAAGTAATACCACAACAATATCCCAGGCAGTGAGGGATCTGCTGTGCTGTCGTGTTTATACAGTTGAAGAGCAGGATTAGGAGGACCTGAGCTACCAAATCAGCATTTAAAGTAAAGCAAAATGAAACGTACCCCACATCAAACCTTTCCAAATGCCCAAACAGTGCCCTGGAAAAGCACAGCTCTCAGACAAGGGACAGTCCTCTGCACTTTCCACACACAAGCCCCCTGCCTGCAACTCAGTATCTCAGTATTTATAAACTGAAGTGATTCACTCTTGTAATGCTGGTTGTACAAATCCCTTAAAAGTAATCAGCATAGAAACCTTGATGATGACGCAAGTTTGGAGTCTGAATTTCATAGGCCACGAAAAAAAAAAAGGGAGGGGGGAGGCAGACAGTAACAGTCATGAGGATGGAGCACACGCGCATCGTGATTCACTGATTCTCATACAATCTTTCAGCAAAAAAATTTACCCCAACTACCACAGAAATCCACATAATGCAGACTGGTTAATTGAGGGCTTTTAAAACTTCCCCTGAACCTGTGGAGCCTAAAAATGCACACTAATGCTTGTTTACATCACTTTGGCAGAAAGATGGTAGAAATCTGTGCTAAATTTCTCATAACTTTAGCACAATCTAAACTGTTGTATGAACTGAATGAATGCCTCTTTAGCATTGCTAAGTGCTCACAAGATGGACTAGAACTAGTGAAATAAGAGTATGACCTTCTATGTAAACATTGTCAACAGCGTACTGTCCAGTGCCCAGTCTACAAAATCCAAATATAGAAACTAATCTACAGCCCATTTTAATGTCTTCATTTTTGTGATGTCACAAAATATATCCAGTTATTAAGCCTACAGCACTTTAAGCCCATCCACTTATACAGAAGTTATGTTAGTTATAGGGAGGTTCCGCCTGGCCTGCTTTTTTAACAGTTCTTAAAGCCTCAGCCTGTTTCATTATCAAAGCGGTTACAAAACGGTTTTATGAGTGAATTAAACAATGAATTGTAACAGTTTTTCTTCATGAAACCACACAAATATTAAATGCAGACCACAGGGGAAACAAAAAATTAAATGATTTAAAAGTCCCCACTGCTAAGCCTTTAACGTAATATAAAAGCATAAACACCTTCACACATGCATTAAGGTAAATAATAATGATCATAATAACCACAACAATAAAATATTAGCAGTCATAATATAAAACCTTTGTGGGTGTTCTATTATTATTTATTTAAAAAATATTTGCTCAATAAAATATACACAATTTTAAGAAACAATGTTTGGCAATTTAGTATTTAAAGGCCATTTTTCTGTCTGGCAAGTACTCTAGTGTTAAAATACATCAGTAGCGGTTTTCTGGCTCAAATCCTTTTAAAAACCGAACTTCACAGCAACATCAGAGTACAAGGAAACAGCCTTATGGCCAAACACACACACACACACACACACACACAAACACACACACACACACACAGACTCTGCCCTCACATACATACAAACAATACAGACACCATAGAAAAATAACCCTGGAGATAATCAACATGAACAAAAACATTAGAGTGGATACCATTCGTGTTTTCTAGAGTCTGAGCTCAGATAAGACGCCAGTCTCTGAGGATGAGGGCCATCTTGCGCTGATGACAACAATAACAATCAGTGGCATAACTACGGGAGTGGGCCTCTGTGTGTGTGTGTGTGTGTGTGTGTGTGTGGAGGGGGGAGGGGGGGCAGGGAGACACACTTGGAGCCATGATATAACCAGGCCCCATCTATTACTGGGCCCTTGACATAATTGTACACCCATGACTCACAGAAAGATCCAATTTAGTGTCTGTCTTATTCTAAACTATCAGCCATGGATATCATTTTCACTGGGATCTGTGGCTGGCATCGAGAGCAGCAACCTGGTCTCTCTCACTCCTCTCAGCTTTTCTTGTTCTCTTTTTCTGTCTTTTCTCGTTCTCCCTCACTTTTTACCAGTTACATTTATGTCCCTCTAGAGCCTTAATCTCTGCACATTTTCCTTTCCTTTCTCTTCCTTTATCACTATCTCCCTTTCATTGTGTCCCTTCTCTCTTGCTCTCTACCTTCTATATCTCCTCTCTCTCTCTCTCTGACCTGCCTCGAGAATATCCACCTGTTTAAGAAAAACCCATTAAAAGCAATAATAATAAAAAACAGTTATGTTTTTAAATGAATGTGTTGGTGGGGGCCGAACATTGTTGACGTGCTGTTTTGTTTTGACCCACGAGCTCATAGTTACGCCACTGACGTCAACAACAAGTGGAAGGAGGAACAAGTAGTAGAACATTGGTTCCGTCCGTTCCGCTCTGCGCGCGCTTCTCCTACACGTGCACCACAACGCCGCGCGAGTCCTGCAGTTGGCTGCGGTAGCGCTCGAGCCAGCTCCTGAGCTCGGAGATGCGGTAACCTTCGGGCCCGCGACCGCCCTGATACACCACCATGTGGTCCTGCACGATGTAGAGGCGCTCGAAGTAGGCGCCGTAGGCCGCGTTGGCCGCGTTTTCCATGGTGTCCACCACGACGGCGCCGCCGGGTGCGGTGGCGTCCATGAGCTGCGCCGCGCGCAGGCGGTCCTCCAGGCAGCGGTGGCGCGGGATCTGGAAAGGCGCGTCCGAGCTCGCCCAGCCGTCGGACGGGTGCGCCTCTTCGATGTATACCAGCAGCGAGTCGGCGATGTCCGCGTACTGGTCGGCCAGGCGGCGGAAGGCGGCCAGGCGCCGCATGAACGGGGGTCACGAGCAGCTGCCGAAGTTGAGGATGAGCGGCCGGCGCCCGCGCGCGTAGTCCAGGATGCGCGCCCTCTTGTGCTCGGCGAGCGGCACCACCTCGCTGTTGGGGGCTGCGGCGCCCAAGCGCGCCGTCTTCAACAAGTCGAGTTTGTGGCCGTACCACACGGCGCGCAAAGACGCCAGCGTGAACATTCGGTTGGAGTCGGACACGCGCACGTCCGCGTCCTCGTCACCGTCACCGTCCGCGTCCACGTCGCCGCTTGCGCGCTCCTGCATCCTCGCGAGCACCTTGCGTCTGATGCACAGGAAGTCGAGCAGCCACAGCAGCAGCGCGGCGAGCAGGAAGCGCGGGAGTAGCAGCACGCACACCGCCGCGCTCCGCAGCCGCGCCTTCACCGCATGCGCGCGCGCCACCTCCTGCTGTACCGCCACAGTGGCGGCGGCAGCCGTGGGCATCCTGCGGCCGCTCGAGGACGTACACACGCTCTCCGTGCACGCGCCTCGCTCGCCCGCTCTCTCCATCTCCAGGGGGCTTTTAATTCTCTGAAGGCTGCGCAGCCTCCTCTCCTCGCTCCTCTCCTCTTCTCTTCTTCCTCCTGCTCTTGGAGTCTCGCTTTATATAGGGAACTAGTAAAGGATTTGAATGAGGTGGGGAGAGAGAGAGAGAGAGAGAGAAAGAGAGAGAGAGCGAGAGAGAGAGAGAGAGAGAGAGAACAACGCCGCCTCCTCACATGAAGGGGATTACCTCCTGTTAGAGTGTGTGTGTGTGTGGGGGGGGGGGGGGGGGGTGTAAAGAGAGAGAAGGAATAGAGATAGAGGGAGAGAAAGAGAAAAGGGAAGAAGACGGAGGAGAAATTGAGAGAGAGTGAGAGACACGCAGAGAGAGAGAGAGAGAGAGAGAGAGAGAAATAAAGAAAAGGAATAGAGAGAGAGCTGTTTTCATTAATGTATCACCCTCTTAAAATCATATAGAGTAAAAGCGCGGGAAGCTGCTCACCGGCTCCTCAGCGCGTGCCTCCTCCGCGAGCTGATGTTCGATGCCGGTGTAGACCGGTGTCAGCGCGCGCCTGCTGAGTGAGAGCGCGAGAGCGGCTCTCTGAGTGGAATGAGCTCATTCAGTCATCGTAGAGAAACACGGAGCCGAGAGCGCGCGGAGCGCCGCTTTAACACTGAGCAGTGATTCATTCCTCTCACCGTTTCAGCCTTGTTCCTTCAGGAGAGGAGTGAGCCCGGTCGTCACACAAGGGGGCGCTCACACTCACTGAATTACGGGCTTCTCCCGCTGTCTCTCTTTCTCGCTGTTCATTTGCCCTCTCTCTGTCCTTCCATCTCTATCTTCCCACCTCCCCCTGCTTCACTTCTTTGTCTTTATTTATGTATTACCGTTTTCAGTCTATTCTTTCTACTCTATCACTTTCTTTCTTACTTTCCTTCTATGTCCTTGTTCTCTACATCTCTCTCTCTCTCTCTCTCTCTCTCTCTCTCTCTCTCTCTCGCTCTGTTTTTCTCTCTCTCACTCACCTCTCTTCATTGACCCTCTTTTTCCCTGTCTGTCCCTTCTTTTCTGTTTGTCTCTGTTCACTGTGTCTCTCTCATTTGGACATGTTGAGTTTTAAAAATCACACTTGGAAAATTCTCTTAAGAGCTGGTGATGCAATGAGAAGAGAGTATCACAGGAGTTCTCCTCATGATTAGTCCGTTCTCAGAGTCCTTTGTCCAGTACATTCGTGGAAGGCTAGAGGCAGTAGGTTAAAAATCTACAACCTCATCAGAATAGTACAGAACACAGAGTAATAAATACAATACAAAACCTTACTCTTACACAAGCTGAACTGCACTTTCAAATCCGCCAAATCCCTTTTTAAAAAACTGCCTTAGATCCACTGAATAATGAGCACTAGTGACCCTTGGGAAAAAAAAAAATTAATGAGTGTAGTTAGGGGCAGATAAGTTTTCCCAGAAGCCCTGCTGTGAAAAAAATTGGCTACAATTTGAATTATAACCTTTATAAGTACTTACTATCACCATAGTGATTTAGTATCTCATAATTATTATTTATTATGACAGAATAGTATCTTTCTGAAACACAGTTTATATAAATTCAGTTAATAATGGGAATGGAAAACACAAATGTTTTGCCTGGTGAAAATAAACAATTGACAAGAGGAAAACGTACCAGCGTTACACTTCTTTACATGTAGTCATTCAAAAACCAACCCTGAGTTTACAACTCAGTGTAATCTGTTCTTGCCCTTTGCACTGGATTTCCATTTATGACCAAAACAACGGACAGCAGTGCATCAAATGGTAGGAAAATGTGCTTACATTGACAAATATCGCTGGAACCTGTCTTGAGTAGTGTACATTTTAACATGTTTAAAACATGTTAAAGATAAATGGACTGTAAAGTTATGGATGCCTAGACAGTTAAGCTATAATACACAAGCAGGATTTCTGTAAGCTCTACCACCCCCCCCCCCCTTTGAAGCTATTGATATACATTACATTATTATACCTTGTGCTTCATCATCATGATTCATGATCCAAACATTTTTTCGCATAAATAAAATGTGTTCTGTCAACACAATTCGGTTATCTCTTTTTTGGCAAGTATTGCATTTATGTAACACAGTTTATTCACAGTTTCGCAGCCCAGGGCTTAGGGGCCTTTATATATTTACATTTACGGCATTTGGCAGACACCTTTTAGTCAAGTGGCTTACAATTTAAATGTTACAGCTGTAAATGAATGTTTAGGAGTTTGCCCATGCCAGGAATAACCAATCTACTGCAGGGAGGACAGTGCCTTTCCCCCTATAATAGGCCAAACACAAACACAGATCTGCCACCTCTAAGCCTACTTCTTCATTGTCCATTTCATGAGTGCGAACTTTGCAGTTCTGCAATTGCAAATTGTACTCCAACTGTTACTATGCGTACTTTGCTAGCCCCTTTTTACCCAGTGCCCAGTGTTGGTCATCCTCTAGTCCTTCATCAGTGAACACAGGACTCGGCTGTCGACTGGATAATTTTGGTTTGTGGACTATTCTCAGTCTAACAGTAACACTGAGGGTTTTAAACACCACAGAAGCACTGCTGTGTCTGACCGACTCGTACCAGTACAACACAGCCAAACACACCAACAATGTGTCAGTGTAACTGCAGCGCTGAAAATAATTTACCACCCAAATCACATCTGCTCTGTGGTGATCCTTTGGAGTCCTGACCATTGAAGAATGTAATGAAGCCAAACAATGTATGCAGAGCAACAGATGTACTACAGTCAGTAATTGTTCTTGCTTGGTCAGAGCTGGAGCTGATAAAATGGATGGGGGAAGCAACAAGTAGCTGTCTTTAATATCATGGCTAATGGGTTTTTATACCCCTTTAGACAATGTTCAGTGCTGTGTCTGGAGAATTTAAGCATGTGTTCTTTGGGCAATGCTTTTCTGTGGAGATGATACAAACTGTTTCTGTGCAATCAAATGTGTGACAGTGACAGGAGCACCTTACAGTATGTGCATTTGCTAATTAATGGGCTGCCTGGGGACTTTTGGACATATAGAGCCTGTTTTCCAGACAGATTAAGCATAGTCATGGACTAATCTATTCCAAATCCTGGGAAGTCCAGAACTAGGTTTAATCCCTATCTGGGAAACCGGCCCGAACTGTATGAGGTATATAGTTCTGAGAGTGAGGAATTGAAGCCCTTAAGGTTTAAAGGGTTCAAATAAATGTAAATTAAGGCTGCTGTGTGATTAAAATGATTAGTCATGATTAACCGCATTAACCTGTTGTAGTTAATCACAATTAATCGCATTTGTCTTATTTGTCCTAATTTGACCGTGAAGGAAGATTTTTTTTCTGTTTAAAAAACAGTACACTGGTTTATTTTAAGAAAAAACCTTTGATCAGAATTTTTAAACAACATCCTTCAGTGAGCAGCAGTGGGTTCCAGTTCTTCTTGTGTGGTAGCCCCTCTCTAAAACTGCTATGTTTTATAATTAACTTGATTTCTCCCCGGTTCTCTTTAGTGGGCACCATGTAGAAATACAGATTTTACTGCGATGGCCTGGCACCTGTTAAAATCATCACATAAATTTGATATTTTATATATTTAGTTGATATTAGATGGCATAGTGACTCTAGCATTGCTGCCACACAGCTCAAAGCTCTTGGGGTCCTTGGTTTCATCCTAGCTTTTGGTCAATGTGAGGAGTTTGTGTGTTCTTCCTGTCTCTGCATATGTTTCCTTCAAGTGCTCATGTTTAGCCCTACAATCCAAAAAGACATGTTGGTAGGTGGAATATGAAATTGCCCGTGTTTGTGAGTGTACGATGCATGGTGATGGACCAGCACCCCATAAATAGTATGGAATCTAGACCCAGCACAACGCAGATCAGGATGACGCAATAACAGGAGACGAATGAGTAAATGAACTAATGAATGAATTGTGGTTTCCGCTGCAGTGTGTGGACTCCACTTTTGAAAGAGTGTAGTATACAGTGGTAGAGTTGTAGCAACAGTGTGAGAAGGTATCAATGGTATTTAAAAAGTATGGTAATAGAAAAATTACATTAGTTCTAATAAATGAGCACGTAAAATTGCACATGTTCATGCCCAAATACATATGAATGCTATGAAAGTGAGTTTAAATTTCTCTCTATTCATATGCTTTGTCTGCATATTTAAAATGGTATGGGTTGCTATTATCCATATGTGTCACGGGTTTGGTCGTGCTCTACTTGTTTATTCAGAGAGCTCCCTATTTGTATGCCCTGTTCTCTGTGACCTTAATAGTGACAGTTTCACACCACAATGTAACAGTTTGTTAACTGGTTGTTACTGGTGGTGATGGAGGGGGTGGGGGAGAGAGGGGGGGTAATCTGCCTATTTATTTATGTATATTTGTTTGTTTTTTACTGTGCCATCCTTTCACAAGTAGCTGAAATGTGCTGCTGACTTCTAACCCTGTTACCTCCTGTAAACCCTGCTAAGAGTTTGGCACAGACTCTCAGGTCACACAAGGACAGCTGAGAGTGGGAAAAACAGTCAGTGCCTGCAGCGAGCTGAGCAGAGTGGCAGTAATCCAGCTCCGGCAACAGTTAGCCTTAGCCTCCCAGCACTGAGCAGCTCCCTACAGCAGCTGATGGAGTCACAACACATTCCTCCAGGATTTTCTTTCTTCAGCTCGGCTTCTCCTCATCACTGTTCAGTTGTGTTGCTCTCTGCCTACTGTCTCTGCTTCTGAAGCTCTTACAGTAAAAAAAAAAAACCTCCCAAACAGCTCACCTTTCCCAAGCACTCTCCTAAGCTTGCTGTTACCTAGCAACCACCATCAAGGCCCACTGAGGATTATCCTGTTATCAAGGCCAGAGTTTAGCATGGACTTGTGTCAACAACAGGATTTTTCCTTTAAACATATTATACGCATTTGTGTAAGTTATGATCTTTAGTATCCAAAAGTATATTAATCCAATATTTTTTGTTTTAATGGGTTTAATGTGGAATTCGTCTCTACATTTTGGAACAGTGCTGTGCAGATTTGATTGACTTCAAAAACAAAAATATTAGTAAGGCCAAGTACTGGACGTTGAATTATTAACTCTGGATCACAAAAGCCACTTCATCTTTTCCCAAAGATGTTGATGCATGCTTCATCACTCCAGGAAACCTCTCCGCCACTTCATGGCCCAGTGCTGTGGGGCTCTAGCAAATCTTCGGCATTAGGCAAGATATCCTTAGGCTCATATGTGGCCCATCCTTTTGATAATGCTTCTTCAGTGTCCATATTATGAACTGTGTTTGCATTGTAAATTCCCAAATTAGGTGTCTAGATATTTTTGGACATAAAATGTAGACAGACAAGACATACGCAGATCTCAAGTCTTTTGTGCCTTTGTAAGTCAGAGTCAGTGGAGGCTCTGTGCTCATCTCTTAATAACATGCTTTCATAATACTATTACTGTGTAATCTCAGCAGCTGTCAGACATGAACCCACGTCAACAGGTCAGCAAATTTCATGCTGATTCTGAAAATACATTCACAAATCAATTTGCTTTATATGGTTTAGTGGAGCTCAGGATCAAGTACCTGTATGCCAGAGTTGAATATCGCGTCTGTTGTAAAGCATATGTTACGGTGAATGTAGGTACAAGGCACCACTGCTGTTTAAATATATTAACATATTTCAGGAGACATTTTAGAAGACATTGATATGGTCCAGAGATCGGAAAATGTTCATCTGGTCTCTCAGAAGGCTTTCCATAGGATTGATCCCTGTATGACTCACACTGGAGCCGTTAAATAACCTGTGACAGTAGTTGACAGCACTTGAAACAAAGCAGTGTCTGTATCATTTGAGGTGAGCTTCAGTCTCACAGTCATAGCATAGAAAAAAAGAGCTGCAACCAGAGATTTGCAAATCCAGGTTATCTGAGATATCTTTCCTAGTTTTGTTTTTAATACCACATTTCTACTGTAAAATACTACAGCTTTCATTTTCATTGCTTCCATTTATCGCTTTTAAAGTTTCACTTTGTGTTTTATTGCAGGTTCCTGATTTTCTGAGCTCTGTCTCAGCCAGTTTTGCTTCTGCATTTCTCTGAAATCCCTGAATGTGAATTTAAACGAGCACTACTTTGGTAGAACAGAAAATGATGGACAGTATATTAGGTAAAGTCTGCCCTAGAACATCTCAGACTTAAGATATAATCTTGAGTCATAACGGTATCAACCAGCTTCTTAGAATTTGATCCACCCAACCCCCCCATACCCACCTATCCCTATCCCTTGATAACAACACAACCTCCCCAACTTTACGTTTGGTTTCTTAACCTACTGATGTACTGACAGAGGCATAGTGGATCATATAGGTAACATATACAATACATTGCCAAAATATCTTCTATAAATATAGTTAATAATAGGAAGTGTGTCTCCTCTCGCTTTGCTACATTTACATCCTCCAGTTTTTCAGAAAGGCTTTACAGTTGATGTTGCAAAATCTGGGTTTGATACCTTTCGCTCACAAGAGTAGTAGAAAGGATAAATATTAATTTTGGATTCATAGTCTGATGTGGGAAAGCTTTATGCTCAAAACTGCCACTTTGCACTTTCTGTCACCAGAGTGACCTTAGGCTCATGCCCAGTTCCTCCAAGACATCCAGATTGTTTAATAATTTTTGTGAATATAATAAAAGCTGCCCAAACTGATTAGTGCCACATGGTATAAGTTAGGCTTTTTGGAATCCACTGGATATTCCATCCACTGGTTTGATATTGGTGTTAAAGAGCATGTCAGTTCAAAGTTTCCCATAGGTATGCTCCTGGACTTCTGACAAGGCCACAGCATTCCATGATTCCTCATGCCTCAGACAATTGGGAAATTTTCATCCGAGAAGAAACCTAAATGCTTTATCACATGGTAACGTTAATCTGTGTAAATAACTTTGTACTGGTTTGCAAAGAAACTTCATTCAAAAGGGTTCAGAAGCAGAAACAGAAAACAGAACCCCCCCCACCCCAACTTTTTTAACAGGTCATGTCACTGTAAGGGTCAAGCTATCTGACTAACATGGATCTTCTCCTGTAAACCACTTCTGGTGAATATGAAGGACTTTTTCCATATCTCTGTAGAAGGCCTGTCGTTTGTGCAACAATGGATTCTTAAATATTCATTTATATTTCTAATGCGAGGTTTATACACTGCAACCCACTATTAATTTGCTCTGTGTAGATTTAGACAGACTTTTCTTGGTACCAGTCTGATCATGTCCTGAAGTGACATTTCCAATCATTTGAGCAGCAGCTGCTCTTCTGTTTTTCTATGTATTACACTAATGCACCAGCATCACGTTCTCTGGACGTGTGCTGTCAGCCACGATTTCCAACTGTGTTTACTAATGTCTTTCCCATAGATCTAAACGCAGATGTTACTTTAGTCAATGTTTCTTTTGAAACACTAGCCTGTTGATGTAAATAAGTCATTCCGAGTGGTGTGGCGTGAAATGCTCCATTCTAGAGAAAGACTCAGTGGTGGACACGTCTCTGCAAGATCCCTCACAGAAAGCTATTGAATGAAATGGTTACAACTATTCCTGAGATATTTTGGTGAAATATGTTTTAATTAGGGATGTCTCGATCCAATCGCAAGGCTAATCAAGTCATTTTTTAACGGATCAGTATCAGCCTTATTTAGCACATGATCACACAAGTGAGGTAATCTGAGAATGCAGCTTGTGGCAGGAAGCATATAAAATGTCTGTAATATGGAATAAATATACATTAGAGAATGAAACAAGCCAACAGCTGATTCTGCGATTATATTTATTATACTGTGCTTATGCTGAATTTTGTTTACTTTGTTATTTGGTAAAATAATAATAATAATAATAATAATAATAATAATAATAATAATAATTTAAAAAATACCATTAAGCAACAGCTTGCATGCAGGCAATATATTCCTTCATGCACTGCAGAGATATTTAGTTGTCAAAAATATAAATTGGACCATAATATAGTTAGTGAATACTGTGCAACAGTATTATTTAGGAAAATACAAGTATCCTAACAAGACTTGACATTGGATGATTGAAATTCTAAATGACCCAGATCAGGATCAGGGACAAAAGAACAAAAAAAAAAAAACCTTGATTGGGACAATTTGGGAAATGTATAGAAAAGAGTCACAGGACATGTTGAAAACACCATGGATATTAATATTACTGTTAGAACAAAATTTTGCATCTTCATTCCACATCTTCCAGTTTCTCATTTTCACTTTTTAAAACACATTAGCTTTTTTATTGACAGAAATTGAAAGAGAAAATTTATATGTACGAAATTTTTTGCACTCCATCTGTAAAACATTCTTATTCTTAAGGACTGGAGCTTGCATTGTATTAAGCTACTTCCTTACTGGGGTCCATCCCCACTTCCTCCGCATGATATACTATGTAGAGGGATCCCACTTCTGGCACCACTGTAGCAAGTGTCAAAAAAGGACACAGCAGTTCTGCTCAGGGTGCCCTTTGTTATGACCATTACCCTAATTATGCGTATAACATCCCCCGCATTACATACAAATAGCCCTCTAGATGGTCCCTAACAACCCTGAACTGTCCAGGGTGTGAAGCGAATGCAATTCAGGGTCACGCCATGAATCCTGATTGGCCTGGGCACCCAAAAAAAGTCTATAGCTGATGCCACAATATTAATGATATGGGTAGCATCCATATAATAAATCTGTGCTGCCTCTGTGCTCGGTAATTCACTGTTAAAACAACAAGTGAACAGACATTGCTCACTATCCGCATTCAGCAGCATTGCAGTTCATGTTAGTACATCATATAGCCCATCAGCCCATTTTAATTCTAGTATTAAAGTGGCATTAACAGGTTGTTGTGATACACTGCTCAGTATTAACCTTGTGTAATGAGCGTGAGTACAAAAGGGTCCTACATTAATCCTGCATTGTATTCACATAATCTTTTTGAGCCAGCAATCCCAGATCACTTCTCAATGTGGGTCATGTAAACTCAACACAGCCTGAAGTGTCACTCCTACGTCAAAATTAGTACCGTTTTTAACTGCATTTACAACTTGAGCATCTTAAAAACACAGAACTGGGAGCAAGTCTTTTATAAAGCCCAAGTTTCACATAAATTTTGAGCAGGCTTTAAGGACCACAGGCGATGGCTGCTTAAGCAGTGGGGGCTTTGTATGACACAGCGAATAACTCAGGGGTAGGGGGGTGGTCTCTCTCTCATGTTAATCGTCTCCCACAGAATTGAACCGATAGCTCATGACTCAGTGCTGGTGAACCGTGCAGATGTTTGGTTTGGCCAGCAACCCAGAAACACAAAGTAGACTACAAACCCCCAACTCTACAGCAACATCCAGTCACTTATCTGGAGATGTGATATGGCCCCTGGTCAGATATTTATCACTTGATTATATATTCATTATCCAACAATCATATGGACTTCATTATGCTCAGTGTTGGGTAAAGTGAGTGTGTACTCATTCAGGAGTGCTGTGTCATGTAGACAAATTGCCTGCACGTTGAAGAGCGCTGATTCAGAGTGTAAACTGGAAATGGAGCAGTCCTTAAATGACCTCCTTGAGAGCCTGACCAATCAGAGCTCAGAGTGTGCAGTACGTGTGGACTCTGAGTCAGTGTGTTTCCCGGACTCTGTTTTCTGTGCTGCCTGTTTTTCTGTCCCCTTCTGATGCAGTAAAATGATTTTGCAACGTCAAAAATCTCAAACATATTTGAAGTCATGCAATCTGATAAAAACAAGCGTGTAATAATGGTAATAAAGAACATCTTGTTTATTTGTTACTTGAGAATCCTGCCTTAGGTTTCACCTCTGGTACATTGCATTTAAATCTATTAAAATTCCCTCCAGATTCAACTCGCATTACTTTGCCATTTGGAAACATTCTTAAGTGATATAATAAAACATTAAAGCAGAGATTAAAACACAATATAATGGTTATATTATATTATATATATTATATAGTAATATATTTTACCTACACTCAAAATTATATTCTTCTTCTGGTTATCAATAAAACCAATAAGTTAAACATTCCCTAATGCCTTAAATGTATGAATAATCATAAGCTACTTAAAGACGACGTTACTCTTTATGAAATTCTGAAAATATTTCCGCACCATTTGCTAGCTCTCCAGTCTGTTTGCAGCTCAAAACTGATCTAATATGTTTACGAAGCCACAGCATCTGTAAAAGGGTAAAAAACCCAAAGTGTTTCGGCCTGGTAGGATAGGATTTCTCCCTTTGCTCACAATAGAAAAGCAGCATTTTAGAGGATTTTTGCTAATAAAGAAACCACCAGACTTTGTATATGAACTGAGATGAGCATATTGCTCTATTCCTGCTCCATAGGTGGGTAATATTGATTTATTTTTTGTTATAGATGGAGCTAACTTGGGAGAGTGCTACTGTATGAATGTAATCACAGACATGTTTGTAGTGTCTGACACCTTTATTAGAGAAAAAGACATTTATTGACTGTGACTTCCTTTGTGTTGTGTATATATTTATTCATATAAATTCCACATATTTCTCTTTTAAACATCAACCATCATTCTCCATTATTGAATGAATTACTCATAATGTGCTTCATTTGTGAAAAACTGAATTCTTTTGTTATCAGTATTGTATGTAGAGTTTCTTGTTTCAAATTTGTTAATTACAGTGATAGGTCAAAATGACTCAAACCTGTATTTGCTTTGATTCCCTGAAGCATTTTCACAATCTGTGTTTATGCTGTTCTACAGAACAGAGGACAAGTAACGGCTGGTGCAATACCTCAGTTTCATTATTACATACTGCATTGTGCAAAAGTAAGAGACCACTCTTTCTTTATTTAATTTCCAATCAAAACGAAGCGTAATATTTATATTATTCTTTTTTTCCCCATAAATTATTTCTAAGATGATTTATTTATTCCTTGAAAAGAAACAAACCAAATCAGGGGAAAGCATAGGAAAAAAAACTATACCTTAAGAATAAGTAAATTCTAATAATAGAAATCCTAACAACCATGCAAGATCAGGTAAACCACCAAAAGTATTACCAACAGAAAAACAAAGCTTTTATTTTGAGCGATAAGAGAAAAAACAAAAAACACTGGTTTCTGTCTGTTATTGTGATCACAAAATGTGATCAGATATTAAGACTTTGGAGGTAATAACCCTTTGAAAACTGAAAGCACTCTCCAGAAATACGCAGTTACACATTAAATACAGGAGATTTGCATATAATATATTGTTGCTTAAGTATCTGATGGTGAAATATGACTTAGATGACTGCATAAAGCTAGTGGTTTCCGACATTTGCACAGTACACTAATTTCTGTAAACTGTTATTTTTTCAAGGCTTATTGCATATATAGTGTCACTTCCTCCAGTTTAGACTTATTTGATGGTGACGTCTGACTTCTTAGCAAAGGAAATAAATATCCCGGATGTTTAGCAAGCAACAGTATAGAATATCTGACAGGCTATTTACATACTTTTGATGATATATGTGTAAATCAGCCACCCAAGAAGGAGCCTTGGATTTTAATGAGGACCTCTGGATGTGTTCCAGACATCAACTAAATCACTCTACAGTGTTATGTACTGTATCCTTTGAAAAAATAGGGGCATTTGAGGCCAGTGAGTGATTTTCTTTGAGAGGAGGCCCTCCCAGAACTGTGCGGACACACACAAGCATGCTTGTGATTTGATAAACATGTTGATGCATCTGATAGAGGCCAAACACGCACAGGGTCAAAGGGTAGATAATAGAGAGTGAGGACGGTTGATGAACCTGGACACAGTATGATTCCCTCATAAACACCTAAAATTAGGGTACAAATCTTTAGCTTTGCAGTAAAATACTGTTTTATTGTCACTTGCGAAAATGAAACTTTTTTTATTAAGCTCGTAAAGATCTCCTCATGGCTCTGTTTCGCTTCAGGGTTGATTTAAGTGTTCAGCATCTGATCTGTCAGTATGCTAACAAAGAAAAAAAAATGCCCTGGAATTTCTGAGGTCTGCTTTATGGCTTTTTTTCATGTGGTAACTCTATGTGTTGAATATTTCAACAGAATATTTCTTTATCTGGCTTTTGATGAATAGTTTTGATGAATAGTTTTATCTATGCAATATAAATACTGTGCTTTTAGCTCTTCACTCTGACTTTTCACCTGTAGTTATGACAAGTCTTTGTGAGACGCTGTCATGAGTAACATCCTGCTTCAATGTAATGCTGCTCATGACAACTCTTCTGTGATTTATTCTGAAGTATACTATTTTGTCAGCGCTTTATCTTTAGACAGTCTTTTGCTGTTCTATAACTTCAGTGCACTCTTAAAATCCTCAGTCTTTCCAAAAAAACATGGCGGAAATTTTAACAAAGTTGATGTATAATCCACAAATGTCTCTTTTAACACATATCTGTTAGTGAACAGTAAAAAGGTTGTGGAGATATTTGTTTTTATTGCAGTTAACCTCAGGCTTGCCAGCAAAGAAGCCTAGAAAAGTAGATTAAACTTTTTTCTTCTGAGTCAGTATTTCAGCTAGTTTTTTTTAACCTTCTTCCTCAATTTTTTATTCATTGAGCTTAACCAGTTTGCTCTGGCATATTCAAAGGCTTCAATAAAGACTCCTGCTGCTTCTGGTGCAATGGGGGAGACTGGGGGAGAATTGTAACACTTTTGTCTCAGTCTTTATAACTTACAGCATAACAAAGTAGTCGGCTGATTTGCTGTTAAAATTCTGGGATATTTTTTCACATTTTTTCACAGGTTCTGGCTTAATAAGAAATCATTAACTTATGTGACTCAAGTCCCTAACAGAGAAATATGAGTTAAATAAGACATGTTTAAACATAAATATTGTCTATATTTTAACCTGTTCTTGTGTGTAATGTACATGTGTGCTACTTCCAAAACCTGCCTTCATAAAGTTGACTGTAAATGTGCTAGATGAAATGTGGGGTTTATATCTCAGAGTTGAAGAAGAGAAAGCCCTAATCTCACCTAAACTTGCCACACTTGATAATGCTGGCTCCTGAGTCAAATTTTAAGAGTTCTGTTGTTACAGCCTGCCCCACTGTGGATCCCTGGCAATGCTTCAGCCATTTATGCATGGGAGTCCAGTGGTGGCAAATGTAAAAAGTAAAGATAAAAATCTGTTCCAGGATTTCATTCCAACAGCCTGGCTTCACTAATAATCTCCAACCAGCCTCAGGGGGTGTCAGGTCAGTTCAAACAAAATTCCAGGAAAATGTTTTACTTTCTCGACCTGAATTCCCCTCCTCTGTGAGTATCCAAGAGAGCATACCTGGGAAGTTAGACATCTCCTAGTTGAGCTGTACAATGACTTGAGCTGGAAGCAAATGAAAAAGATGCTGTAGCTCCTTTGGTGGCACTGTGTGATTTGAGGACACCTGGTTAGTGCATGGAATCAACGATGACTAAAATTGGGTTAAAACAAAATGCAGTTGAAGTTGACCGTACTTGAGACAGGCCAGAAAAGTGACAGTAAAGTATTTAAGAATCGAAATTCATAGGATTTCAGCTAAATAAAAAACTAATGTCACTATCACACAGTTCCAGGGACCTGGAGGTTGTGGGTTCAAGTCCTGCTCTGGGTGACTATCTGTGAGGAGTTTGGTGTGTTCTCCCCGTGTCCACATGGGTTTCCTCAGGTTGCTCCGGTTTCATCCCACGGTCCAAAAAACCACATACCACAATTCTGAACTGGATACACGGTTACAGACAATGAATGAATGAGTAAAAGACCTGTATTGAGAAATATTCCTCTGAAACATGACCTTTTTTTAAGAAGAAAAGGGAACTTCTATGATGACTGCAGTTATACCCTTGTGGCTTTTTTTTCTGAAGATCTGGACTAAAGTGTCCATTCATACAAAGAATAAAATACATTTTCCTTTCTTGTTGCACTTGGTTTGAATCTAAATATTAGTAGCAATATTACTAGTAGCAAAAGACTTTATATGATTAACACCAGATATCAAGAGACAGAACTGTACCTAAACCTTGGTAATATTTGCCAGTTTTTATATCATATTTTAATTTAGATATGTCTGTCTGTTGGTATCTGGTTTTAATTATAAAAAAAAAGCAGCCTATTGCTGTGCAGAAAATAACGCAAGTGGAAAATTCCATTTTTATTCACTGCTACAATCAAATAATACTGTTGAAATGGGAATTAAAGTAGACAGATATATCTGTACTTGTTAACCACATCTGTTTTTGCTTTGCTTCAGAAGCTCCAGATAATGATGTTTTGTAAATGCAATCTGATAACATGTATTCTTACATCTGAGTTATGTTTTGTATATATACTTTTATATATTTTGATGAGATATATATACTTTTGTGCTGATGTCAGAGTCCATCTATTTATTTAATTTGCAACTTGATTAGAGACAAGATACAAAATCATTTCCAAACCTATTTATTTTTAATGGGACTTGCAACGATGAAAGATCTTATAGAATTAGGGTGACCATACATCAAGGTTGGTTTTACAGCATCACACATTCTGTGTGCAGACAAATTGTTTTATTCGCTGTTTGTGATGTTTAATTTTTTAACACTTTGTGTCTGTGTTTACTTTCATGCAGTTATTGCTCTCCCGAATTAATACTCAGTTACATCTACAGAAAATATAAGCCAATATTACCCATATAAGAGCAGTAATAGAACAATATCCTCTTCTCAGTACATACTTTTCAATGTTTGTAATAAAATCCTCCAAATGGCATTTTACTGCCATGAGTAGAGAGAGGAAACCTATACCACATAGTTTTTATTTACCCATTTACAGACACTGGGATATCTTAAACACAGACCAGTTTTTAGCACCAAAACAGACTGGGGAACTAGCAAATGGTGAGGAAATATCCTCAGAATTTTTAAAAAAAATATGTTTTTTTTTAAAAATCATGAACATTGCATTGAAATAATCTGCCCAATGGTCAGAGGGTCCAGGGCTGAGTTGGACTTCACTGTTTGAAAAATGTAACATGATTACATGCAGGCAAATTACACCTCCAGTTTTTATAAAGACACTTGTTCTGGCTGTTGCCATGGTTACCGTGTGTTGCCTGCCTCTGTTACCATGGTTCTCTGACTTTGACACTGACATTCCTTGTCTATTTCTCCCTATTTATTATTTTTTTAAAGAATTATCAAATGCTTGTCACTTGCTCTAGTGAAGCGTTACGGGACAACACAGATATTCTAATCAACCGTGGCTACTGGGAAACATTCCATGTATAATACCTTTTGTCAATGATCAGTAGAAAGGCATTAAACACTGTAATGTGGCCGAGTTCAGTCAGTTTGAAGCAAAGCAGCAAACACCTCTTAAAAATATGCTTGGCTGCAGGATGGGTTTATAGGGAAGTTAAATAGGTATTACTCATCAAAGTTTCAAATGGGGGAGAATGGAGAGGAAGATGAAATGAGGACACGCCGGAGCAGACACTCCAGGCTCTACTGCTGCTCTCTATGGGCCTCTGTCGGGAAGATGTGTGTGTGTGTGTGTGTGTGTGTGTGTGGTGGGTTGGTGGGGGTGGGGGGAACTGTATTACAAGGGGAGCGAAGGGGTGATGGGAAACAGCCGTTTAATCTAAAAGCAGCCACTTTGGCTGCAGCCCAGAGGAGTAGCAGCTCAGGCAGCAAAGGATAGAGACTGGGGTAAAAATGAGAGGTCAAACAAGGCCATACTGGCAGCTTCTAGTTTAGAGCAGAAAGCATAGTGACTACACACAAGTGTGAACACATGGATTTAGAGAATAATCCTCACAAATTAAGAGCTATAAAGTGAGTTAGTATACTTAGTGTGTACATAAAAACGGTCCCTGGGACAGTATACTCAAGTACATCTTCCATACCTTTGGTTAGGGAACAGAACTGTACTATATTCCATTTCATTGCTGTTGTTTTTAAGTTTCATTGATTTCACACAGGCCGTTTATTCTGTTCAACTCTGTGAAAAAGAGTTTTTTTTTTTTTAAATGTACAACAATATTTCACTTTAAAAAAAAGTATGGCATTTGGCAGGCACACATACTCAGAGCTGCTTACAGTTAATCACATTAGACGAAGGCTGTGTTAGTCGTTTACCAGCACTCGTACTGGTCCAGTGTGGTGTTCCTGTCTGAACAGGGATTCAAATCCCAGACTGCTGTTTGAAAGGAAAAACTGATATCCACTAAACTAATTGTTTTCCAAAAAAAGAGAACGTATGGTCAACATTGCGGTTCACAATTGCATTAAAATGTACACAGTTGTACATTTGATGGAACATTTATAGTACTATGTAAAAGATTTTGGCAATTAAAAGTTGCTTATATGAGCAATAAATGTTTATTTTTTCAAAACCAACAAACAAACCTAATGCTAGAATAAAAACAATATTATAATATTTAATGTGATATTCTGTTTGTGAATGTGTTGGTTTACACTTTCCAAATCTCTCCTCATGGCAGTCCCATATTATTTGAGGTTTTCATCTAATATGTAGTCTTATCTGTTTCATTAGGTTAAATAAAGTGTGCTGTTGGTTGAACAAATTCATACGATCAAGGTGAATATCTGAACTTGATTCTTCACTGTCGCTCACAACCAATCTACTGCTTTTTAGAAATGAATTCCTTTGATCTTTTATATTTTTGTATTTATTGCACTTATATATCATTTTATACCAGCACCCTGCTTGTTGTGAAGATAAATGATAACAAATAATAATAATCTTTGGTGCCTAGAACATTTGTACGGTACTGTATATTATTTATAACTCTAGTGAACTAAAATGTACCTGTACATTCTTATCTAAACCCACACCAGGCAGACTGATTTGTTCTCAGAGGGAATTCCTCAGACATGCTGGAATAGTAGGTAATACATTTCAGTGCACAAACTCCATCCAGTTTTTTTTTCACTGCTGTAGAGCTGATGTTTCCACCAGATTTGATTCATTTTGTTTTTGCTGCTTTATATATGGACAAAGCCAGGGTTTATGATGTAGAGATAGTCAAGTGGGGCTTCTTTGGTTATTTCCATGATCAGGTTTTAAAAGGAGGCCCATATTTCATAAACCTGGCCTCTGTTTGTATGTAAGTTAAAGTAATTTGATGACATAACATTACAATATAAAGGGTTTATCTCCCCCCCACACCACCCAAACCGCCCCAATGTCCTATTTTGATGTTGTTAGAAAGACTTTGTTTTTAACAGGCTGTATAAGCAGGCTAATAGGTTAGATCCAGTCTAATGCTCTTGCAGTTGTAAAGTGACCTTAATAATAAGTAATGTACATTCCTGGTGCAATGCGGAGAGCTCTAATTCACTGTAAATGCACAGCATAAGTGAAAAGCTATGGCTGCAGATCCCTGATTAGGAAAGGATCCAGTTTTTTTTTTTTTTTGGTGTGGGGCGGCTTTGAGGGTTGAAATGTGTAGACATCACCTTTCCAACTTCTGACTTCAATAGGGACATTGGGATAGCAAACCTGGATTCACTATAATGTTGACTGATGAAGAAAAGGAAAGGGGAGAACAGCTCAACAATCCTGTCTGCTTGTAATCGGATTGTTAAAAATAACCCAGACATTCCAGTACCTTTCACCCTCTCTAAAAACTCTAATATGTGTAATGCTGCAGATTAGTCAGTTCTTAGTAAGGAAGTCCATTTCAGTAGCAGCCTTCAAGATGAGGCCCTTCCTGAAAGCGACTAGCTGTGTGTGTGTGTGCGTGTCTGTGCGTGTGTGTGCAAATGGATTATTAAAACGATAGCGTATTTACAGACCTGGGTAATCCTTTTAGAAAAAGCTAGTGAGTGGCTTAGAAGACTGTTAATCTCCTGACCTGGGTGCTGCCCAAATACTAAGGTGAGCAGAAGTGTCAATTAAGACCGCTTGTCACCAAACACTTAGTAAATACAGTGTGTCCTGTGTATAGTGTGCAGTTTTCCAGGAAGACGTTACGAGAACCTGATTTTCAGGGTATGATAAGATAGCTAGATGCGCTTAGTGAAGCTTAACTCTTATAGCCTTATACACTTCACATGTCAAAGTATTTAGGCACTACTAATTAGTGAATTCAGAGCATATATAAGCTCCATAAAAAGCACTGTTAATAGAATGGGACACTATGCAGTCTAATGTCATTATGCACAATGCCAAGTGCTGACTAGAAGGATATAAAAACCCTAGCATTTGGGCTGTGGAGTAATGCAGCTGAGTTCTCTGGAATGATAAATACCAATCCTGTATCTTTAAGATGAGGTGTAGTTGTGTTTGTGAGCCAGAACTAATCACCCAACCTGGGTGGCTGACCTCACTAATGTCCTCATGGCTCATAAGAAATCAAATCCTCACAGTAATGTTCCAACATCTAGTGCAAAGCCTATTAAAAAGAGTGGAGGCTGTTACTACAGCACGAGGAAGTCAAACACTGGATGGGGCTTTGTTTAATGGTGCTTTATGTTTTAAATGTGAGTATCCTAAAAAGAAAACTATTGAAAAATGTACTGTTATTAAACATCTAACATTTCATGCTTGTATCATGTACAAAAACCTATAAGTCTGTCATTTTTCTTCAGATTTCTACGGTCACCCTGGCTAGAAATGCTTTCTCCAGTTTATTGCTGTAATAATCACAAGTAGTATTTGGGAAGCACCTGCATTTTGTACTTCGGCAGCAAGAATGTGGTTATGCAACACATCTTCAATGACTTGGCCTTAAACCAAATGGAGCTTTAGAGGACTTACGGTGAGTGTCTGATTGGTATGACATATGCTGTTAGCTAAAGCAGACCTGAGAGTTGCACTGGGAGTTTTCATATATACACTGCAATTTTCTCAGTAACAGGTAGTTATTATGTGCTTTGGGTCATGTTAAAGCAAACACTGAGTACTGTGCCAAAGCCATTTCTCTGTTTTCGTATTCATAATGGCAATAAAATACAACTTATTCATTTTTCAGCATCAGGAAGACAGCAGATAGCACATATTTAATAGGAAATGACTAGATAATATCTTTTTCTATTTTAAAGTGAACATCTTTTTTCCTTGTATGTGTGTGTGTGAGATCTACTTTCAGTTTTACTGCAGAGATATTTTTCACACCTGAGAGTTCAGCCTCATATGTTGGTTATATATTCTGCATCTCACAATCCAAAGGGCTGGGCTCAGGGGTGGCAGATCCATTGTTCACCAGTCCAAATTTTCTTCTTTCCTTGTCTAATACCTTTATAGTACCCTCAGGAACAGCTTCATGACAGCTCCGCATCCTTTCAGACCCACACATTTGAGTTGTCTTTTCTCGGTGAATGGACAGAGAGAAATACATGGGCATTTTATAAGACCTAAAGGACTTTTTGAAAATGAAATAAATGAAGGGTGGTTTCTGAATTTGACACAGTACAGTAGACAAGGTCTTAATGGGAAGTACTAAAATGTCTACATCTGGATTCAAATCTGAAGTGAACCTGTGTCTGGTGTGAACATATGGAAAATAATTTTATTTGCTCTCTGCTGAGTTGGGACCCTCACGGGGATGTGGTGTTCATATGTTTTGTATTAGATATGTTATGCTGTTAAAATGAAATTAAAACGTAGGCTAAAATACAGTTAACCAAAAGCATATTTCATTCAGAGAATATTTTAGCAGGATGGGTGAACGTTTTGTGAATGTAGGCTATAAACTCGTCAACATTAACACATTCATACAAATAGATGTTTGAATGAATGTTTCCTACTAAATAATGTAGATGTGTAACAAGCTGTTTTACATGCAGCCTGTGAACTTTAGTCCAATGTGAATATAAATATGGGTTTGTTCCATTTTATACAGTGATTCTTTTTCACACTATGAAACGGCCATTAAAATTACACCTAGTGGCCTGGATGTTTAAAGAGATAAAAAGTGGGCACACAGACACTGGATTTGAACAGGTCTTAGAACTTTTTGAAGCAAAGCTGCCTCTAGGGTAAAGTACACGCACAGAGGTGGTCTGCGATTCTCTGCTAGGCTTTAGTCAAGCCCCAGATGCTGAAGGTAATTCCATAAGAGATGTGGTATGTCAGTGGGCTATGAGGCCCTGTGCTTTCCAGACAGTGAGAGTGAATATAATTTCTTTTGAGGGCACGGTGCCCAAAGATGCCACTGGAGTTCCCTCTTGAATCAAAGCCAAGTGTCATGATTCTCTACCCCATACCACCCCCCCCCCCAACCACACACACACACACATTTAACCCTTTCACTCAATTCAGATCCAAGTGCACATATGGTCACACATGGTCTAAAAAGAAGCAAATGTCTCTGCTCTTCTGGTGATTATAGCATTCCAACTTGTTTGACCTTGTTTTGCAGAAAATGAGACATGGGTGTCTTGCTACTGAGTATGTATTTGTTTGTGTTCCTTTGCATAAAAATCTTTTAACACCAAAAATATATTGTGACTCCACTCAGAATAGAGCACATTTCACTTAGGTAGTAGGTGTTGTTGTTGTTGTTGTTATTTCCAAGTACGTTTGGCAGGGCCTTTGTGTATGTTACCACAATTTGAACGCCTGCCACTTTTCAACAAGTTCTAAGAACAAATCTAGTGTAAGTGTTTAAACATTGAGCAACACACGTGTACACAGGGACTGACATCAATTTGCCTTATAGCCTTACATCACCTCAGGTCAATCACAATAACATGAAATTTGGACTAGCTGGAAAAGCCTGAATCAGCCTCAGTTTTGAGAGGAAAAGGTGTTTTTTCTCCAAAGTGAGTCATGTTTGTTAGTTAGCCACCAGAGGATCATTATAATGCTCAGAAGTTACTACTTAATAGCTCAAGAGACATAAAGGAGAGATGAGGGTTTTTAAATCTGAGCCCAGTGCAAGATTTATAGAGATCTCTACAAACATTCAGCAGTGGATACAAGGGAGACTCCTGGGTTCTTTTTTTCTGAAGTAAAATACCTGAGTGGCATGTTTCCTCCAGGTGTTTCCATCTGATCTTGTTTTCTAAGAGAAACCAAACTAAATATAACTCTTCTTTGATTGTTCGTTCCTATGAGCTTTTCCTGTAAAAATATGACTCTCTGTCCATTTGGGTTGTCACTCAATTCTGTTTGTCCAAATAAGACAAAGTCCAAAAATGCTTTGGTCTCTATGGTGAAATATGGGTACATGGGGTAATCAGGGGCAATGAACAAGCCTGGGGTTCATGCACAACATGCACACACCAGCACTCATACCTACACATACAGGAGAAGCAGATAACCTCTCTCTCTCTCTCGCTCTCTTGCTCTCTCAATCATTCAATCATTAAACCGCTGCTTCCCTCAGCGAATGTACAACATGGACAGCTTCCCACTCCAAACAGAACACACTATCTCCAGGTGGGCCTCAAAGTAAGCATATTATCCTGATGACTCCTTTAACTCATGATACAGAAACGCTTTGAAGAAAAAAAGAGCTATCCTCTGCACATTATCTTGTCATAAAGCAGTTCAGAGATGGTACAGTGTCAAAGTCAATTATCTGACACATGGAACATGTTTTTCATGCTTCATTTCACGTCATGTCTCATCCATGGATTGATTCTTTGGCCAAAGTTTTCCCCAATAAATTTACAAAAACAATGTGCATAACACATTTTCTAGTTTTTTGTTTTACTGAACTACCCCTTATAGATTTTTACAAAAAAAACACACAATTTGTACACAGACATACATAAATAAATGCATACATTTGTACATACATATAAAAAAAGTGAATGTGAGTGAGTGAGTGAAGGGGAGTTAGGAACAAGCCAGTTCCAACTTACAAAATATTCTGTCTTATTATTTTGACATACTAAGTTAAGATATATTATTTCAAGAAACTGATTAATGTATTGAGATACTATCTTATCCTATGCTATTTGAGATAAGATTTGAGAAAATAAATTATACTGTATTTTTTCAAAACTGGTTCTAATACACCAGTTGAATTAATCAGAAATACACTAATACGCTGTGAATTCATCAGAAAAGCCTTAATAGTGTACCCAACTTCAGTTATAACAGTGTTGAAGAAAAAAATCACAGGATCTGATATGATGATACCAACATCACTCTTTATTCTTTAAAAGTCCAGAGTAGAGAAGCGGTAAATATTCTGCAGTGTTATGATGTTTGTCTCAGTGCTCTTTATTACATTGTTTACACAGTGTGTGCTGGTGCACAGCTTCTCTGCCAGCGTCTTTCAGATAGCCCAAGTGGTTGGGGCTGCTCCATAAAACCTCTTTTCTGACAGGCTCACACCAGGACTTCTGCACAGCCTGTGGCTCTACACAGTCTTGGCAGAGGAGCAGTCCAACATCCTCCCCATTCAAGGTTGATTACATAATATCAAAGGGTTGACTTTGGCATCCAAGCTGTGCTGTTATTTTAATGCAGAAAGACCTAGATTCACCCCAACCAGCAACTCTGCGTAGATGGAATTGTAGCCCTGTACAGGGCAGTAGTGGAGAAAAGACCCATGCTATAGGGTCAAATAAGGTCGTCTGATAGATTATTTAAAAGTTTATTACCTCGTGACATTCAACAGTAGAACTTTCAACAAAATCAACAATAAGTAAGATTAAAAAAACTTATTTGGCACATTGCTTGGTTAAATGTCAGATTTTAGAAGCTGAAACTTATTTAAAATTTAATTTATCATCTTCTGCAATAAGTAATGGTTTTTAAAGTTTCTTTATTATCTGTGGAATATTGCCCAAAGCATAAATTTATGGTAGGTTTTGAACCTACCTATTATCCTTTATCCCTCAGGTAACATGTGGGACCTTCACTTCCCAGCTTGGTAGCACTGTGACTGAGGAAGTCTTAGCATGTTGTTAAAATTAGCGGTGATATCAAATTTAGGTGAACATTGGGAACATAAAACAAAAAATATAGGACTGTGAGAATATTGCAAAGTTAACTGTAAAGTATTTTGCTTTAATTGTCATACTACTTTAATCAAGGGAATGAAGCTTTATATGTGAGACTTCACCCCAGCTGCCAAACACAGCCTCTGGGTGAGCTCTACTGACCAACAGCAATAACCTATAACCTCCACTCACACAATACAACATTACAACACAAACTCCCCAAAACAATCCCAAAACACTGAACAGGGTAGCCATGATGCATGCTGGGAGCTCCCCTGTTAGCCCTACACTATTGATGAATTTTGTCTCTCTCTGTTTCTTCTTGCTCTGTGGGCCACCATAGTAGACATGGCTGATACATTGCAGGTTAATGCCGATGAGATCAAAGGTGCAGCAAATTTCATATGAGCTAGCAGTACTTTGAAATGCTCTTAAAATTACAGCGGTGAGGCCGGGCTGTGGACCTGCTGAGAGGAAAACAGGTTTGTTGCCAGAAAATGTCATTCTGGACAAAATTCTATCACAATAAAATCATCAGCTGCAAACTCCAGCAGAGTTAAATTTAGTGTTAAAGTTTTCAGCATTACGTTCACAGTTGATTCACATTAACTCCATAGGAATTCGAGGCTGGTGATTTTACTGTGTGTATAAAGATGTCAGAGCATTAAAAAGCATAAAACTCTGAGACTAGAGTGAATGCTAGGATCTGAATAAATCACAAAGACTTTACTTTGACAGTGTTTTTTATAGTTTATGTATGTGAACTGGAAACCTGTGCCCTACAAGTGAACTCTGTTTTAATTGCAACTTGACCAGAGATAGCATGACCATCGTCACTGACATGGAGAGAATTAGAGAGCAGTAAATCGCAGCTGAAAGCTGGATGGGTGATAAAAGAATTCTTTGGCGGCTCTGCAAAAAGTACTAATTAATTTTTAGTGTTTACAAACAACACTGCACTTTACCATGTCCTGTCTGCCTAAGAACACTTGCAAAGACACATTTCTCTGCCCAGACGCTCATGATTGTGAAATATATTTATTGTTCTGTATTTCGTTTCATCCAGCTTAATTTATGAGGTCTCACTCTCCCAGTACTTTCTCAAAAATCTGCTCTGGGCGGCTGAATGCCAGACCTGCCACAGTTTCCCAAATTGCATATTTCTTTTTGAATGACTTCCCAGAGCTTCCTAGTGTTTTATTGCTTTTGTTCCCTTTCTAGGAATGAAGACCATGTACTTGAAAATCTACACGACCCCATATGCTTTCCCCCTAGTCAGTACTTTTATGTTTCATGTTTTATCAAAAAATGTTCCTATGTCATACACCATATATCTAAAAATTTTTAGACACCTCAGCTCCTTTAAAGTGCACTCACAGTGGACACAGATGCACAGCTTGGACCACCTCTCCAGGAAAGCATAAAACGAAACAGGATGTTCTGGAGAAGCCTTACATGGGTCTGTTGTAAACATGCCCAATGCCAAGTGTCAGTGCTTTACACAATGCCACCATGAAACACCATAACTTTGGGATGTCAAACTGTGGATGAGGTCTCATTCTGTACATGTGTTGGAGTGGCGTCTGTGATCTAGAATTAGTCATTTATCAGTGCCTGACTTGCACTAATGCTCTTGTGCAATTTAATCCTCCTGACAATGTTCCAACATTTAGAATAAATCCTTCTTGCCAAACAGAGTACTCTAGAACAAAGGAGCAACCCCCTTATTAATCTTTATCAGAAAGAAATTAACCTATTTCAGAAGAAAATATGTATTAAATGTTTGTCCATGTGGGCCGCACGGTGGCGCACCAGGTAGTGTCGCAGTCACATAGCTCCAGGATTCTCCCCGTGTCCGTGTGGGTTTCCTCCAGGTGCTCTGGTTTCCTCCCACGGTCCAAAAACACATGTTGGTAAGTGGATTGGCAAATCAAAAATGTCCATAGGTGTGAGTGTGTGAGTGAATGTGTGTGTTGCCCTGTGAAGGACTGGCGCCCCCTCCAGGGTGCATTTCTGCCTTGCGCCCAATGATTCCATTTAGACTCTGGACTCACCACGACCCTGAACATTATAAGCCGTTACAGATAATGAATGAATGTCGGTCCATGTATTGTAAGTACTAGATCAAACTGTTGCCTCTATCCAAACTAATTTACCCGTAATTCCAACATAACTGAAAGTAACACATATTGACTAGATGCTGTCCTTTGGATGGCAGTCCTAATGCAATCTGGTGGTTTCTCAATTTAAGGCGAATAGTTGTGAGGCAGGGGAAAGCGCTCCACACCAAAGTTCATATTCCTTATTTAATATTACATCAATGTAATTATAAAGGCATAATTAAGTGTCATGAGAAAGAGACTCTGTACGAATGCAGGGCTGACTGTCAGCAGTAAATACAAGTCAGTGTGAGTTTTAATGAAGGCCATGTGTTCTGTCTGAGTTGTTTCACTTGTGCCTTACAAACAATGGTTCCAGAGCTGCCTGGTGGTTTCCATGAGTCCTGATTTACAGCTGTGGGTGTCATTAATCAGTAGAAAATATATTCTTGCTTGCACCAACAGGGGAAAAAAACCTCAGTTAACCAGCCATATCCACTTTCTTAGAAACACTTGGCCTAGTGCAGCAAGGGCCTGGCTATGAAGGAAAGCTTGTGATAAATACACCACGAACTCATGGCCTCAGAGAGCACTTTTCAAAATATATTTTATGTTTCTATTAATTTTTTGCTTGTTTGTTAGTTTTTCCCTTTTTGAGAGTTCATGTATGACTGCACTTGGGAAAACATTTCTTTTAAGGTACAACTATTAGAAGGCTTTGACTGTAGACTGTAGCTTTGACTTACAGCTTAGTAAAATATTCGAATCATACAATCTTACTGCAAAACTGAAAAGAAAAAAAAAACACTGGCACAATGGCTTCTATCATTTATCATCTGTGCTTAAAAAGTGTTCCTGGCAATACAGAACTTCTCCGGAGTACTTTAACAGATTTAAAGTATGATTAAATTTGAGTGAGATTCTGTTTGTTCCAAAAATAGCACCATGTACAATGTATGGCCAAATATCTCTGGACAGCTGATGTTGGGTAATTAGTTCTGTATCACAAATGCCAGCATGCCAGCTCATCTCCATCACTTCAGAGAACAAGATTTCACTGCTAAAAGTGATGGGGCTGACAAGCATGTTGACCTTATGCCTTTTTGTCAGTTGCTCTCTATATATATACACTTTCCAATTGGGAGAGAGAGAGAGAGAGAGAGAGAGAGAGAGAGTTCATTATACAATAAGCATACTCATAAGTAAATACCACCTTGCACTAGTATCTTCTACATCTTCCTTCTGTGTATCAGGAGAGCAGGAAAAATGGGCTCATAGAAAAGTGAACTATGTAGTACATGTGTAACATATGCTCTCAGCTTGGTGTATATACGTGTAACTTGACCTTCCTTAAATAAATTGTCCTACATAGCTTAAGACACGCTGGTCTTTCAATTAACATTGTTGCAGTACTCATGCACTCTGTGACACTTATTTTATTAAAACACATGTGAATGGTTTAATCTGTTGCCAAGATGGAATAAACCATTAAAAAAATTGCCCCATGAGTACCATAAGGCCCTGCTGCTCTAATGCTGTCAGCAAAGCAAATAAAAGCCATGGATTTATGTGGTGCACAAACAGAGAAAAAAAAAAAAAAAAAAAAAAAATATATATATATATATATATATATATATATATATATAGGCACATATAGGGATCAGCCATAACATTATGACAATGTCCTTGTTTTCTCAGCTACACTGACCACACAGGAGCTAGATCTACAATTACAGAGTGTAGTCCAGCTGTTGGTCTGCATTCTTTGTTTACCCTCTTTTACCCTACTTTTCAAAGGTCAAGATTAACACAGAGGAGGTACGATTTGGGTGGATCATTCTCAGTGCTGCAGTTCGTAGTGTGTTAGTGTGTGTACTACTTAGGACTGAAACTAAATCAACTAATTAGCATTGCATTAATCATTTAATCGTGATTCTATACAATAAATGTCTCTGAAACATGATTGGAATTGTCTCATATTTATATATAAACGTTATCTCATATTTTACTTAAGAGAGGCAAGTTCATAACTGTCAGAAAACAGAAATATAAACAATTTCAAGTGAAAGATTTCAAAACATTTACACTGCATGTATGTAATGAACGTTTGAAAGTAAGAGAAAATGGGCACAGCTGTCTTCATGGGAACAGAGTCGTAGGTTGTTTTTAATGAGCAAAATTTATCTGAAGTTGTTTAATTTATCCAGCTCACGTTTTCCTGAGAGCACATGAGGCAACTGGGATGTGTTTTTTTTTGGGGGGGGGAAGCTGAACAGCTCTGTTTTAGACTGTTTAGAGGCTTGTTGTGTTTCAGCGTTAATGAGGCAAAATGGCTGTTCTCTTGATGAAAACATTAAGACACTTTAATTACAGTTGGCAAAGGACCCTGTTGACAATCTAAACTCCTGTGTACTAGAATGTGTCTGTAATACAAGCAGGGCAAAGTGAGACCTAAACTAGAGCCACCAGGTCAAATCAGGTCAGGCCTGCTGCTCCTCAGGTGGTGCTTAAAAAGGATTGAGCTGCAAAACACAAACATTTAAAGTTAATCAGCGACACTGTTTCCTGGGATTGTCCTGTATTTGTCTTCACTGAGTGAGAGGGACTTAATCAAAGCAAACCTAATCAGCATCAACCATTCTAAGTCATACACAGCACATTGTGGGACAGGCCAAAAAAAAAAAAAAAAAGAGAAGAACACAGGGTCAGTTGAATCCCTGGAACTCCAGATCTGACAATAGTGGCTCTCAGGTCAAGTTAGAGGAACTGGAGCAGAGTGGCTTTTGAAGCATTCACTGTGTCATTTTCAGCAAAACTACTGAGCAGAACATTCCAGAAGGTCAGTGAAAATGAAGGGGCTCCGTTTATCTGGCACAGAGCTTCTCTGTTAAAGCACCTTGCTCATTGACCTCTTTTCTCCAAAGCTGGCTTGATTTGTACGAAGCCACGTTTCTAAAGTCATTGGAGATTGACCTGAAATGACCACAAGCTAACTTGTGACAAAGAAATCTTTTAAATAACTTCCTGTTTGCTGAGTCAAATCTAGGATAAGCTATGATAAGCTTTGTTGTTGTTCAAGCAGATTTGGGTCATTTCAATATGAACTGTGTTTGTGATGACTCTTGCTTGAAAAAGAGATTCATTCCTGCGTAAGTGAGGGAAACTACAGTACACTGAAAGGTTCAGATGTAAATGCTTATTCAGAAATTAATTGTTTGGTACATTAGGTATTTCCTGAGGGTTGTTATTACATGAGCTTAATCAGTAGTCCATAAACCTGAAGGAATATTGATGTATTGACCTGTGTACTTAAGTGCTTCACCCGGCATGTTAAATATCTACATGTTTATTTCGGTACCTGATACAGCTGCTATTGCATCACCATGCCAGATTTGTGGATATGTGATCATGTCGTTTTTTGAAATAACGAGTGTTATTAGGTAATTAGGGTAATTTCTGTGAGTGGTTTCAGCCACAAGAACATTAGTAAAGTCAGGCACTAATGTTGGATCATTAGTTTTCGATAATGAACAGCACTTTACATGCACTTTAGGTCAAATGTTTCCATTGTTCCATAGCATAATGCCCTGTTTACCCAATTGAATGACTGTGTCTATAATGCATGCACCTTAAACCATGTGTATTCACTAATTACAAGGGATGTGTACAAACCTTTGGCAAATTGTATATTGTTCAGTCAAGAATAGGCTCCTCACGCACTTTTTTGTGCGTGACTAGCTTAAAGAGCTGTAGTGTCTGTTTGATGAGTGTTATTCCCAAAGCAGGGCATCTTCCTGCTGAGAGAAATGTTTAATGAGAAAGCATGAAGGCCCTTAAGCTGAACCATGAGGGACGCCATATTTAACTTACGCAAGATCAAAGGTGTCCTCATTTAATTCTTCAAACCATAGGAACTGACCAAAAGCATAAAATGAATTCATTGGGGAAGTGTGGAAAATGAAGATTGCATTGCATATGTGTCGGTTTGAACAATAAAAAAAATTAATATAATTTGTTTTTGCATGTCTTCATGAAAAATAAGAACTGGTCAATAACGAAACCCTAAGTAGTATTTTCACCTTAAAATTATTTCTTCAAAATGATTATGATTCTTAACTGACTTTTAATGGGGAGAACAAAGCCTCTGTCTTTGCTACTCCCAGGTCAGCACTGCAGAAACTGCACTATGTAACTTTTGAAGAAGAGAAAGAAACCACAACCCCTCCCTCCCCATCCCTCTTGATTTCAGGACAGTGCTGTAAAAGTGAATTCCCCTTTGTATTTGTGGGTGGAGCCCAGTAGTAAAAAAAAAAACAAATATTTTTACCAATAAATTGAGGAACTAAGGGGTGTAATTTCTATGTAATTTCTGTTGTAAATGAAGAAAGTGAGGCATAAAAGCTGTGTTTTAAAAGCTATGTCAGCATTTTGTAGTCATTTAAGATGGAAAATCCAGAGAATCAGAAAATCAGAAAAACAGAAAATCCAGACACTTATGTATAATGCCAATATTAGCCTCAAATTGACCCAGTTAGGGTGTAACTAAACATTTAAATACAAATGTTGTGAATAAGAAGCAAACATCTGAACCTACAATGATATGGAAGTGAAAAAATTACTAAGAACCATAACATCAGCCTCATCTAGTAACACATTTAAGTTGACAATGGAATGTCAAACATTGAAGCAGGCAAATACATGTGTAAATAGGTTGATTATGGCACATTCTTCTTTGAGTTACAAATTGCTCCTTATGTTTAAAAACATACTGCTGAAAGTGAAGTTTAAATTTTCAAATGTATTTAAAAAAATGTTTTTCAACATGTTTTACAGCAGAAAAATAAACACCATTAAAGGACAACTGTAAGAAAATCATAAAAAAAAGTTTGGAATACAATTTATATTTCTGCGGCACGGTGGTGCAGCAGGTAGTGTCGCAGTCACACAGCTCCAGGGACCTGGAGGTTGTGGGTTCGATTCCTGCTCCGGGTGACTGTCTGTGAGGAGTTTGGTGTGTTCTCCCCGTGTCTGCGTGGGTTTCCTCCCACAGTCCAAAAACACACGTTGGTAGGTGGATTGGCGATTCAAAACATGTCTGTAGGTGTGAGTGTATGAGTGAATGTGTGTGTCTGTGTTGCCCTGTGAAGGACTGGCACCCCCTCCAGGGTGTATTTGCGCCCAATGATTCCAGGTAGGCTCTGAACCCACCGTGACCCTGAACTGGATAAGCAGTTACAGATAATGAATGAATGAATGAATTTCTGTATAATTGTCTTATTGTAAGTACTGTATAAATGATATACATTTCAAAATCTGGAAACCTACATAAACAAAGCTCTGTTTCGGGTTTGTTTCTGTCTGTTTTTTTTATTTTTTTATTAAAGATTAGTAATAGTTAAACTATTAAACTATTTAAATCATATTATTGATATTTCTCAAGTAATATTGAATATGTAGATACAAAATATCTGATATTAAAAAGTCAACAATTACCTGTGTCCACTAAAAGACTATTCATGAAGTGCTAGAGAATGATTGTAATTATTATATTTGAAAGTTAGCTGGCCACAAATTTATTACACAGTGGAATTATCTGGGCTGCACAACAAAATAACACACCTAAAACTGCCAGCTATGTGGTGCATTCAGATGGGACTAAATAATTTTAATACTGGTAATACTTAAAACCAGTACCTGTAATTGTTATTTTCATCCTAAAAATATTTTTTATGTAAAGGCTTACGTTTAAATGCAAATCACATTTTTTAAAGAGTTTGAACAGTGAGTTCACTTCTTGTCAAACTTTAAGTGACATTTTTATTTTAATATTGCCTCAACACATTTTTTCCAGGTAGACAATGAATGCTCATTTCTCAGAAATAATTAGGTCTTCTCTGAAGACCTAGAAAACCCTGAGGGTTCCCCACTGCTAACTGTGGGAAATAGTTCCACATTCTTTGAGTTGGCACGTTTAAACTTTTAACTGGTAGTGAAAGGCTTTTGCCAAATGAGTACACAAGTCTTTCTGCTGTCCACATTTTCTAGAAAGTTATTGTGTATTTTGGACTGAATCAGTTCATGGTTCAAATCTAATTACCCACTAACTTTGAAGAGAGGCGCTATTTTTGGCCTGGGCAGGCATTTACAGGCAAGTCTGTGTCCACGTTTCTGCTCTGCTGATGAAAGGAGAGCCTTTTCACAAACTGCAGATTTGAGTCACTGAGTTTACAATGAGCTCAAGCCTATTAGGGTGGATTCTCGCTCCAGGATTAAACAGGTCTTGATCAGTTGCAACTCTGCTAAACTTCTGTAATGAATTAACTGTCCCCTGACAGGCATGAGTTTGGCCCGACACAAAGAAAGAAAATGGGACATCCACTAGAGAGCTGTTAGGTGGCTGATCTACATGTGACATCATAGATCTACAGTTGAGGCTTGACCTTAAATGCTCTTGGCAAGCATTGAAAAAGCAGGCATAGCTACTTCAAGTAGCACAGACCATGACCATGAAAACAAGAGTCCAGAAAGACAAATATGTTTATTATATCTTTAGCTGTGGTCAAATTTCAGCAAATGATCAATGCAACCCAGCCAGGAATACAGTTAACCTTTGCCAGAAGACCCTGGCATTGGCTGTTTGCTGAGGTGGTTAGCTCTGAGATAATTATCCAAAGACTCTGGCTTACACATGTTTACTATATTAGCACTAATTTAATTCCACACTTCAGCAGATGGCAAAGAATCCAGTGCAATGGTGGGTCATTATCTGCTCTTTAGATGCCTTCTAACTGTGAGCAGATTCTTTTTTTTTTTTTTTTATTAATTAACTTATTTATTTTTCCTTATGCAGTTATCATGTTAAGTCAGGGAAAGCTTGCCAGGTAGCTGGATTTCTCTGGATTATATTGTGATGGTGCATTGTATACACATGTGCACCACTAGCTCAGTTACTATGATTATTGGCTATACATTTTTGTCAAATTCAGTTCACATATTTTTCTGATGTTATGGAATGATTTGGTATTATTTCATTTTTATTTTTTTCGAACATGCGCTTCTCTTTAGAAGTTTGGAACTGCTGTTCAAATGTATTCTAATGTTCTAGTCCTTAGACCAATAACAGATTTAGAACAAGAAAACAGTGTCTATGAAACAAAACACTGTATATTTTTACTGCTGGAGCATTTTATTAAATATGAGTGAGTGAGTGAGTGAGTGAGTGAGTGAACTACAAGCAAGTTGCGCAAGGTTCTTAGCATAATAATTTGTAAGACACTAAGCTGTAATATGTGAAGTAATATTAGAAATCAAGTGAAAATAGCTTAACAAGAAAGAGATAATTACAGTGTACTAATTATAATTATACACAGTATAAGATGCAAAAGATCCTAAGCTAATCCATTAGATATTCATATAGGGCCCACCCCACTCTCTTGCTACCTACAGCCACAAAATTTCTGTTGTTTAAATCCTACACTTAAACCCTAAGTGTGCTGTGGCAGTTAATCCGACCCGATCAGCAACCGGCTACACTTAACTACAGTTAATCATTGAGCCCATCACGGGTACCCAAAGTACTGAGTACTTAAATATTGTTTTAAATATCTAAGAAATATATTTTTAGGGGAGCTTGTACTCTTTCAACAATGTGGCCCACAATTGTTTATAGTACAGTGTTTGTGATGTGCACACAGTAAAACACTCAGAGTGTTAATAGTGTTGATTTAACACTGGTGAATTTACTGTGCAAGGGGCAGAAACATAAAAGTAAAAGCATTTTTCTAAACTGTTATTAGAATACAAAATATAACACTTCAAGCATACAGACTGTCATTGGATAATAAGATACGTTTTAGATAAATATATTCATGTTTACTTCAAGGGAATGTTTTGAGCCAAATCACAGGCTGAATCTTGGCAAATTCACAATTGTTTTATAATGCTGTTTATATGGCTAGTGATTTTTATAATTTTAAGTTAAAACTCCACTTTATGACCTCTAGAAACACTTGGAAAAAATGTTTTGCCAGTGGTCACATTACTTGATGTAAATAATTCAATAATTCTTTGTAGAACAAATGTTTAGGGTCATCCAGAGGACTGCATGTTTTCACATCTTTATTTTCACACCAGTCCTTCACATGCAGTTACTCAGTAAAGCCTTGTCAGCTTTTGTTGATGTAGTTTAATCTTTACAGAGAGGTGCTCCCATGCTGGAAATCCTCTGTGCCCTGGAGTGTTTTTTAGCTGACAGAAAGTTTGAAATATAAAATTTGACCCCACACATAAGACCATGTTGTGACACACATGTTTATTTTTCACTGTGTTAAAGGTTTACCATGTTAATAAATATGAATATTTACTAATGGACACGTGATGTCCCATTTGAGGAAGCTAGAGAGAGAAGCACACACATACACACACACACTGCAATGCTTTAAAAGGCAATAGATGGGTTATGTCCTGTATATGCTAATGTAAATATCTGGGATTTATAATGTCTTTTGTTAACATTACTAATGCCTGTATAAAACCTGTAAAGGTGACGTAATCAAAAACACTTTTTATAAATGTATTGATATATGACCTACCTATGGAGCAGGAACAGAACAATATAGAGCAAATTTTATTGCTGTTTCAGAGTAAGGTGGAATTGTCTCCAAACTCGGGAGATGGATAACTGAGTTACCAAAAGGGCTACAAGCTAATTGAATCCATATCAACTAATCAAATCTCCATAGAAAATCATGACATATATATGGAATGCTCTGGAGCAGCTACAAATGATCTTAAGTTCACATTTCTTTTTGGCAAGTGTCGGACAGGAGGATATGAAGCCTCCCAGCATTGAGCTGTGGAGCAGTGGAGCTGTTTTCTTTGGAGTTGTTGAGCAAGAGCTTTGGGAGTAGGTTGAAGTGGCTACCTTCTTTCTTTTATTCATTCTTTCACTGTAACTACTTATAATATATTAAATATATTATTATAATATATTAAATATATTATTTGTTCATATAATATGTAAATAATGAAATTTGGCAGAAAATTTTAAATTACCTGTGAAGTGTGTAGGACTTGATAAAACTTGGGTCAATGTTCAACGTAACTCTCATACTACTGCCCTGCTCCCAAACAAAGGGACAGTTACAAAATGTTCTTCCAAGTAACAGATTAAAAACACGTAAGAAAAACAGCAGCATAGTAGATGAGCTGGAAAAAAGCAGAGTTCATATCTGATTGTATAATAAACAGCCTTCACTTGAAAACAGCTTGACCCATTATCAGTGCTGTTAGAACAACGTATTACAACACTTGGATGTCTCTGCTGTGAGGAAAACACATTCAGATCAACCGGCTGAATGCCAGAAATGACAAAACCCAATTACACACTGTTCATTACAACAATGTAATTCTATATTTCTTTTATAATAATAATAATAATAATAATTACTATTATTATTATTATTATTATTATTATTATAGTGCTGATGCATAAAAATGAACACAATAACAGAACAATTTCCTTTTTAAAACTCTTATTTTTAAAATATTTTTTAATATTGGATATTTTATAATGAAAAGAAAAGAAAATCAAAAAATTTGTTTTATTTTAGTGTAGTCAAAAGATTAAAAAAAATTAATCAATCAGGAATATATTCTCTGATTAATCATGATTACTCACATTTTAAAATGCTAACTTCCATGTAATTTTTGTAACATGTATTATGGTATATGTGACAAACTGGCTGGAGGAAACTTTTTTACTTCACTATAATATCTCAGAGAATCATTGTAAGTATACCAGTGGAAGTACTCCAACTTCAACAACTTCTGAAGGAATAAACAGATGGATTAACAGAGGAAGGAGCAAAGGAGCTCTGTGTTTTTGTGTGTGTGTGTGTGTGTGTGTGTGTGTGTGTGTGTGTGTGTGTGTGTGTGTGTGTGCGTGTGTGTGTGTGAGAGAGAGAGAGAGAGAGAGAGAGTGAGAGAGAGAGAGAGAGAGAGAGAGAGAGAGAGACAGAGAGAGAGAGAGAGAGAGACAGAGAGAGAGAGAAGTACAAGAAAGTGAGTGGTAGGAGAGTGAAAGTTAGTTATGAGATTTAATATTTATTTCAATTTAAACAAAATGGAATTTAATTTCTGAACTCTACTCTACTCTACAGTAGTGCTGCTGTGTGTACATCACTAAATGAAACAACTAATACATCACTAGGCTCTGAGTTTTGAGAGGATGTTTGATAAAATAATCAACATTTATTTTTAAAAAATGTTAAAGAATTAATCACATGTTAAAGTGCTAACATTGGCAGCACTCATTGTTTATTAACTTATTATCATTATTATTATTATTACTATTATTATTATTATTATTATTATTATTATTATTAAAGCAAGTCAAAGAAGAGATCTCCTTAAAGTCATAATCAGGCATTCTCTCAGATGATTCTTTTTCATGTTATGAAACTGTCATTTAAATGACACCTAATGGCCTGGATGTATAAGAAGAATGTTTCCGTCTTCACATCATGGATCATTCTAAGCAGCTTAAACAGGTAAACTCAGACATTACAAAGCAATCTGATTCTTTTGATGATCTGATGATTTACCATAAAAAAATCTGCACACAATTTCCCAGAATCAAGATCAGAAATAATATGTTGTGAATGATCAAATATTTTTAAAAAGATGCTTTGATATTTTATTACTATTTGCAGTTATTTGAATCTCCATTGGTCACTGATTTTGGATTGGTGTTCGGAAAACATATCTGGAACTTAGCCACACCCACATGCCAACAAAACAAGCTTTTTCCATTAAATAGCAGCAGGTACATTGTATTTTAGCATTAAAAATATAAACATTCGCACAAATATTATAATGTATTGCTAAATGGTTTGTAGATATTGCAGATGCTCATATTTCTTCCCTACGGGTTTCTTCTTCACCCTAGAAGTTTACTCATGTTAGTGAAGTATGCTGAATATTCATGGTCATGCTTAATGTAGTTATTATACCATCTAAATAAAGGGCTACACAATTTCTTGTGCAATCAAATCCATACTAGGACACTTTTTATAACACACAACCTATAGTATCAAGTTTGTTCAGAATAGTCATATTCTATTATGTTTTAATTAGCATGGTGTTTGTGTATAGATGACAGAAAACTACAGATATCAATAAATAAAAGCCCAGAAATTTCCCATGTTGTCTCCTCCTGAGTTTTAGTGGAGATCTTCAGTAAAATCTTGAACATAACGTTGTTACCAACCAAGGAAAGGAAACTCAACCATTTCTCATTCAAGACTAAAAGTTTTAATGTTGTAAATAACTGTTATCATTTTTCTCTGGGACACTGCATAGAACCTACACAACTTCTCGGATCAGCTCTTTTGCTTTTCCACTGGCCAAATCTGGTACCTGGTCCTTGGAACCATGTACTTTTTCAGTCCCTGCTCACGCCTGGTTCCAACCGAACCAAGTAGGTATGTGACATGTAAACCCTACAGAGCGCTGATTGGCCAGAGAGACAAGTCAATCAGCACGAAATGCAGAGGCCATTCAAATCCGTCACAAACCACCACTTGCAAAATCTCTTAACTTACAGCAGCTTTCATGTTTATTTTTATCTGACTCACAACAGCACCTTATAACTTGACCTTGAGGTATTTTGAAGAAGTTTATATGCTCTTTGGGCCGATGGCTGCTGAAAATTTCCAGCAAAAGCCAAACTGGAACAAGGAAAACTGATCTGTGAGAACTGGGGCGTGGAGCCTTGTTCAGTCCAAGAAGCAACATGCAAATACACAATGAGAAAACAGCGCCCAAATTTACCACTGCTGTTGTTGTGGTTTTCAAAGTACGTGGTTCCCATTAGAGACAGGGTTTTGCGACGTCACCAGCTCCATTTTGCAGGGGAGCTGTGCTAATGTAAACGCGACAGGCTTTAAGGGAGCTGAGCCGTGCTGAGTCGAGTCGAGCAGAGTCAGACCCATATGGTGAAAAATCCCCATACATCTCCTGAGCCATCAATGAATAATTTTATGGGTAATAAACTATAATTTTTCTACTACTAAGGTGCACCAAACATGAGTTGGCTATCATGCAGCCACAGCTGTTCTTTATTATTAACAGTGATTTTTATAGCAGTTTTTCCAGGGCTCATATAATATTAGTTTATCGGTTAAATAATTTGTCCCAGCGTGGCACAGCAGGTAGTGTTGCAGTCACACAGCTTCAGGGACCTGGGGGTTGTGGGTTAAAGTCCCACTCTGGGTGACTGTCTGCGAGGAGTTGGTGTGTTCTCCCCGTGTCTGCATGGGTTTCCTCCGGGCGCTCCGGTTTCCTCCCACAGTTCAAAAACACACGTTGGTAGATGGATTGGCGACTCAAAAGTGTCCGTAGCTGTGAGTGTGTGAGTGAATGTGTCTGTGTGTTGCCCTGTGAAGGACTGGCGCCCCCTCCAGGGTGTTTTCCCGCCTTGCTCACCGTGCCCCTGAACTGGATAAGCGGTTACTGATAATGAATGAATGAATTAATAATTTGTCCCACGTGTGGCTGTATGTACACCAGCTAACTTGTGTCTCTGCAGTGGCAGTCTACTGATGTCATGCCCTGGCCCTTTCCTGTCTGTTCCCACCATGTGCTTACTTAGCACATGGCTCTGTTGGTTATTGTTTCTGTCTCCACCCTAGTCCTGCCTTGGCTCCACCCCCTCGTTGTGCCTCCTTCGTAGTCCTGTCCCCTTGTTATTTGATCCAGGTGTTTCTTGTCTGTGTTGTGCATTTAAGTTCCTTTGTCCTCAAGACGTTCCTGACGTCCTCATTGTTGGACATTCCACCTTTGTTTTGCTCTCTCAGTATGTTTATCTCGTCTGTTACTCATTCCCTTAAGATCAGTCTTTGTATCTCTGTTTGTGTCTTTACTCAGTTTAAGTTTCTCTGTACCTGTCTCTCCATGTCTAGGTCTCTAGCTCTCTCTGTCTAGGTTTGTCTGTTTAGCTCTATGTCTACGTTTAGTCTGTTTCTCTTTCACTGTCCAGTTCCCTGTCTGTCCAGTTCACTCTCTGTCCAGTTCTCTCTCTTTCTGTCCAAGTCATTTGGTTTAAGTCTGTGTTGTTTCAATAAAGTTTGTGTTATTGCATTTGCGTCCGCTTCCATCAGTCAACCCTGTCCTGACAACTGAGCAGGAAAGCTTGTATAGCATGTTAATTTCTAGCATTTTTGCATCTTTAGGAAATCATATTTTTACCTAATACCTGTTTTTATGTTCTTGATGGCTACAATAGTAAAGTGATGTTAGAAATAGTTTTTGGTGTGCTCTACAGGCAGAAAAATATACTGTGTGGAACTGGAATCAGAAACACACTTTCACATTATCATACTGAATTTCCAAGTGAATAAAAATTATTTCTGTGATTAATTTCTGGCTCCATTAAATTGCTAATTAGTAAAAAAGCAAGCTTAACATGAAAACACAGACTTTAAAGAGGATTTAAATGAAAGCCATGACCTTCATTCCAGTCTTACTGTAGGCTGCACTCTCTGCATTGCAATGTATAAATTTACATACATCACCATTTTGTGGCCTGCATGTTCACAATAAATAACTTTACACGAGAAAGGAAAACCCTCTAAACTTTCTAAAAGGAATTCAACAGAAAAAGTTGTCATTATGATGTATGTCTATGTCTGTTGATCTTTTCATTATGACATTTTTTATATTAAATTAGGAAAGGCTAGTATTTTCTAATTAGGTGTATAATGAACATACACTAAGCATCTATAAAAATGAGAAAATGGCAAAATAGGAGATACAGGGTTTTTACACAACAAAGAACAATTTGCAATTTGCAACTCCTGTTAGTCTAAATCTAACAGATTATTATCTACTTAAAACCAATATTTTATGTGTAAAAGATATAGATTGTTAATTTTTTACTTTTACAATCATAACTCATTCATTCATTCATTATCTGTAACCGCTTATCCAGTTCAGGGTCATGGTAACAATCATATCTGCCTTGTGGAAATATGTTTGATATACATGTTTGATAGTCACAATAATGTACCACTTACTATATCTATAAGACCATTTATTGCAGTATCGTTTGGAGATATAATTTTTGTCCAAATAGAACTGCAACACCATAAATAAATGTTGATATTTCCAGGCCCAATAATTCAATGTTTTCTAGGTAGCATAGAACTGCTATAAATGGTCTTATCAATACAGTAAATGGTATATTATTGTGACTAAATAAATAGAAATACTGTATGTGAAATTTTTGGAGTTTTATTAGCAATAATTTGTACCAGCCTAAAAAGTAAAATTGCTTTCAGCTGGAAGACATTTACATATTATGGCATAACAGGTTGTGAGTTCATGATCCCATCCGAGAACACAAGTTCACTAAAAAATAGTTCCAGACTTTGATGATTTCATAATATATGATTTACATTAGTCTTTGTGCAGTCTGACTGGAATTCTTATCCAGACTTTTTCCACAAATATGATAGTAAGGTCTATTAAAATAATTACATTATCGACTTGTCTTACAATATATGGACATTTCCTCAATAATTGTAGCTGACCTCAGTATTGCCCATTGTGTTTACTTGTGTATTTGTTTACATAAGACTGAATGTCACCAATATTTTAACTGCTCACACTGTTTTGTTCTGTTTTGTTTTTTTGTTTTTGTTGTTGTTGTTGTTGTTGTTGTTTTTGCCTCTCTTTACAGTGGGAGTTATGTGAATTGTTTTAAAAACAGATGTTTTATTTTATTAATATTTTATTTATTTAAGACATTTAAACATTTTTATATTACAATTATAATTTATTTAAATTCGTATACTCTATATATCTACATTTTTGCTAAAAGTTAATTGCTGAAGTGGTATATTTGCATTATTATGCTATAATATTCTCATTATATCAGTGGCATAAAATGGTCTTAACATGACAATAATATTACTTACTGCAATTTTTTCTGGGATAATATATTGAACAAAAATATAGCTATTGTGACAGGCCTATCATTTGTTTTTAAAACTGTTGTTTGTGTTACAAATAATCATTTTGTTCAGTAGTCTGCAATTGACGTTTACTAATAAATAATGTGTTCAAAGCTCTTTTGGGGTCACTGTGCCCTGGCCTGACCTCATTCACCTGTATTGGCCTTGCTCTTGGAAGGATTTCATGAGAGCAGATGAGCAATGTGGATGCTGTCCTCATTTGTTCTCTCTCTAGAGGGGGGCACCACGTGGCGTAGGGTTTGCTAAGCTTTAACAGCACTGGGTAAAAACGCAAACCCAACCTTGACCCTTGAAAACAGGGTTAGTCATTGCTTTTTTTCTGCTCTTTCCACATAAGCATTTGAGGTGAATGACCCACAACTCAAAACCTTGAGAATATCCCTTTTTCATTTTGCTTATTTATTTACATTTTTGTTAATGTTTTACTTACTTTATTGTAAGCGCACTGGTAGCCCTTTAAAGGTAAGGACGTGGAAAACTAAAAATTATGGGGATTGCCGTATTGGATAATGTCACTGTGTACACAGTATACTCAAAACTTCATTAGATGCTATATGTCCCTGCTTTAAGCATTGGTCAGAATGCTGAGATAATAAGAGAACGGATGAAATAAAGGAAACATCACACTTGCAAATGCAATTATGAGAGTAAATCTTGTTAGAGCAAAGGAAAACTATAGCAGAATGTGCCAGAACAAAATTCAAAAGATACAAAATAGTCTGTGGCCAAATTGTAGATTTTTCATATCCAGAAAAAATACCAGAAATAATATATTGCAGGTCTTTTTTTATCTGCCCAATTAAGTGGTGGTCCATTCTACTCATTATTTAGGACTTGTGTACTCCCACACAATGCCACCAACTTGGTAAGGTGAAGGCCAGCACATGCTTCCAATGGGACACATAAAGCCAGCTGCCTCTTTCCAAACTGCTGCTAAAATAATCAAACCAAATCAAAGTTTATTTGTCACATTCAGGAATATAGAGTAAAACTAGTAGTGAAATGCTTGGATAACTGCCTGCTCATGTGAAAAAGTAAGATAAAGATAGAATGTATAAACTGTAAAGATACAAAAAAGCATCACATGTCTGTAACCGTGAGGCAGGGTTTGAACCCTCAACCCCAGAACCCTGGAGCTGTGTCAGTGGCCCTATGTGTTGCACCACGATGATGCCTGTGTCCTATTTTGTTTTATGTTTTTTGAGATGATTATACAAGTTGTGTTTGCAGAATTGATTATCTATATCAGCAGTGGGTACACCTTAAAGTAGATGAATACACTAATTATAACAGCTGCCTACAAACATTGGGCAAAAATCTTGATCAGCTGCATTGGTACAGTGCTTGCAAGGACTTTGACATGAACATGTAACAGGGAAAACCACAAAGCTAAACCACAAAGCTAAACTCTCTCTTTAACAGTTTAATTTCATTGGTATGTATTATTTTACAACAACTTTTGTCAAGGAAAAGGTCCCTCAGAATATGAGAATGAGGAAACTCTGAGAAGACCACAAGGCAACCTTGATAAGAACCAAGACTCAAAAGGGTATACCCCTCATAGACAATACGGACAGAAGTATGAGTACACAAATACTAATTACTGAATTGAGGTGTTTCATTCAGTTCCATTGCCACAAGTGTATAAAATAACACACAATGTTTGTGAAAGTATAGGTCATTCTAAAAACTCCCTGAGTTACAGTGTTATATCGTAATAGGATGCCACCATTATTACAAGTCAGTTTTCCATGCTAAATTGTGAGTGATATTATTGAAAAGGGGAAGCATGTAGGAACCATAGCAACTCAGCTTCAAAGCTGCAGAACATGTACAGGTACAGAGCAGTTACACAAGGCAGACGTTCACTACTTATTCTGATTTCCTGTTCCACTTTATATTGTGCTCTAAATTATTTTGGTAATGTTTTGTGTGTTGTTTCATTTTCATTCAGGGCCTTTTACGCAGTGTTTTATTTACATGCACCTCTTTCCATTGTTAAACACCACCACCATGATGGAACAGGAAAAAATAAGCTGGTGAATAAGACATTAAATACAGCCTCGTTGCACACAAAGCTAGTGCTTGTTTCTTATTTAAATTTCCCATTCCAACTTAAAGGCAAATCCTATAATTTTGGGGAAATGCAGTTGACCCTTTCTTTACATTCAGAAGCTTCATGTCTTTTAAGGAGGAACAGAATATTTGAGGAGAAAAACAATAAAAACAAATTATGCATTGTTTTCTCTGGTATCATAAAAGCCATGTTTTTCTACCCTCCTGACCCATGGAAAATGTCTGCTTTTATCACCTATGTGCAGTGCTCACTTGTGCCGTCGCTACCCTGCCTGGACTCTGGCAGAGAATGACATTCTGTGTCCAAACCACTGAGTGCCCCTGAGAACATTAGCTACGCCATTTCTCTCTCAAAGTCTGTATTCCGTGTTTGTACTCTCTTTGCTGCTTAAATTTTTGCCTGTTTGTGTTTTGTGGACTACTGTCCTACTACCTTAACTGGAAAAGCACTGTATATTAGGGGTTATGTAATAGCAAAATTTTGAGAATAGGACCATGCCCCAAAATATATTTGAATTCGCATTTACGTTTCAGCCTTCATGGGCATGGTCACTACTAGCAAACTATTTTTATTATTATAATATTCCATGTCTGTTTAAATAAATGTCTGTTATGATACTATTAGCTGTTACTAGCTGTAATTTGTTGTGAATATTGTGAGCAAGGTTTGGGTTGACTTCCAGTTGGTATGACTTCCAGCTCTGAGATGAGCTCAAAGTAGTTGAAAAAAGGACAGGTGGGGGACATGGTGGTACTTGTTTGGATGAGATATACTGGTGCTCTAAAATGGCAGACAGTTTTTTACATTAACAATTTATATACATTTAAATAGCATCAAATGACTCATTTCAATGTAAAGGTATAATGGATTTAAGGAATCCTGAGCAGAGAAAGAAGCCACACTCTGCCCTGTTTTGCTGCTCCCAAGGTCTTGTTTTTATCCTTGGGACAGCAGATAGTCCCACCCTATGAAAGCGTGAGGCCTCTCCAAGTTTGTTTTGCCCTCTGAGACTGGCACTGCCTACAGTGCTTTATCAAAGCAAGAAGGTGGATTACCAAAAGCATTACCAAACATTGAGGACAACGCAACATTTCACATGTTCCTTCGAGAAAAAATGCTTTCTTCCACAAAAACAGCAGCTAACACAGTGTGACACAAGACAAGAATCAATACTGGACTGACTTTTCTGATATACAAATCACTAAGTTCTGCTGAAAGGCACCAACAAGACTCTGAACTCACAGTTGTTCTCCTAGAAGCACTCTAACAGGTCACTGACTCCTCTCCCCGCTGATGTAGGGTGGTAGCACACAGGGAAATACTGTTCTCTCGTCTCTAACTCCTCTTGTCATGAAAATTCCTGCTTCATTCACTTTACTTTTCTCAGTATTATTTACCTTCATCAGTGTTAAAACACAATATCCACTGGTACCATTTAAAATGGAAAGGGAAATCAGAATGAGATGCTAACTACTGCAAAGAGGGAGAGCCTGAGTTCACTGCAGCTTGACTTACTACAGCTCACTCTGTCATGTTTTTTCCCTGTGCTCTGGACCTGTACGAGCCTGGTCTTCCTACCCTCCTAGCTGAGGAAGGACGAGCCAGTGAGTAGAGCTCAGTTGTGCCAGTGAAACGTTTGTGTTCTGCTGTGCCATCACTGCACTGACAGAGGATTACAAACACTCTGTGTCCACACTGTGAGTCCCTTAAGAACATAACTACTCCTGTTCTCCTTGGACTTTTATATTCTGTGCTGGTTTGTATCACTTGTGTTGGTGTTTTGTTGAAATGTGGAAGTGCGATGGGTGAATTTGATTTTGTAATTTTATAATGTTCCATGTCTGTTTCCTTCATTGCCTGGCATGGTAGAAGTAGCTGTTAGGGATATTATGAATTTGTTGTGAATGTTATAAGCTCATATTGAGTAAGTCTTTGACTTTTTCAGCTTTTGCTCTCAGTAGCTTTATATGTGGTTGAGCAGCAGAGAGGGCGATGCTGAAAGGGAAGGCATTAATGCATAACAGTTTATGTTTGGCTCTGAGATGCTAGTGACAGAATCCATCTCCTCTGATCGACATCAGAGAGCACAACAAAATATGAGAGAATCGCTTGGTAGTTGTAAACTGCTCTGAAATAGCCAGTATCAGTCGTGGACAAAATACACAAACCTGTACTTGAGTAAAAGTACAGATATTGAAGGTAAAATATTACTCAAGTAAAAGTAGAAGTCCTCGTTGTAGATCTCCACTTGAGTAAAAGTACAAAAGTATTTACCTTCAAATGTACTTAAATATCAAAAGTAAAAGTACAATGACGTATTACTGCTCTAATACCCTACTGTCATTTTAAGTGAAAAGACTCTACTGTCACTCTTGGTTCCCCAATCTTTTAATAAAATTTCATTAATTAGTCTGACATGAATGAACACAGCAGAAATTGCCAAAGATTAAATACAATGAATTAACCTATGGTGTAAGCAGTGTGGGCTGATGCACACCTCTCTGGAAATGTAACTCGTCACATCTACGCAGACTACAACTTTTACAGCACTCCACTGAAATTGATAGGGAGGGAAAAAATGTTACATAGTGCAGTTTCTGTGTGGAGCCCATTTTGAAGCTGTATATTTAAGGTAAAGATATTACATGATGAAAAAAACAACAAAATTCCGAGAATAAAGTCAGAATTCTGACTCAGAATAATGCTGAGAAAAAATCTCAGAATAATTCTGAGAAGGATCTCTGAATAATTCTGAGAATAATTCTGTGAAAGAAGCAGTCAGTGAAGTTAACAGAATTATTTATTAAACGCATTCACATGACATCACGACCCCATTGGAGCAACCCCTGACTGCGATGCATAAGTCTTTATTGTACGAATCCAAGCCGTAACACAATGGAGTCTCGTGGGCACCGGATTTCCACTCGCTCTGGATCGATCATTTTCGAGATCATTAATTGTATCATGTGAAACTACATGCCATGGGTTCGTGTACCGATTCAGGGTTTAAATACTGTGTTTGTTCATCTCCTAGCAACGGTGCTGCTGTGTCACATGGAGAGCTGTGTGGAGCCGGGAGATTTGTTCAGACACGTTACTATTTTACCTACACATAAAACAAAAAAAGAATGGCAGATTTTCATAATGTAGTGGTGTAAAAAAATAGGATATTTGACTTTGAAATGTAGTGAAGTTGAAGTAAAAAGTCGCCCAAAATGGAAATACTGGAAAAAATGGAAGTATAGATATATGAAAAAAGTACTGTATTTAGCGATAAGTACAGTAACGGGTTACAATTACTTCGTTACTGTCCACTACTGACCAGTATACACTCTATAAAGTGGGTCCTCTACATTGGGGTGTAGTAAATCTCATATATGAAGAACAATAAGTGTCATGACATTTATTTATTTATTTATTTATTTATTTGATTGATTACTAATTTCAGCACCTAATTACAATATCAAATCTGCCTCTAGATCTATGGCTGCTGAGACTGGACTGCAATTCCCAGAACCCTCTGGGATTCAGATGACACTGGCCCTTAGCTCTGCATCCAGCAAAGCATTTACAGTTACCAGAGTTTTGATTTGCTTCACCTCTGTTTAGGCTATATATATATATATATATATATTGCGTGTTTGGTTTCACATTTGGTTAAGTATTTGGTATTTGCCTACTGAGCAGTAGTGTGTGTAGTTCAGATCTGATTTGTGGAAGTTTCCTCAGTTTTTGACCTGTCCTAATGTGCATTTTTCTAATCCGCCTTTTAACATTAGATGTTTATCACTTACTCTACACTCATCTGGATTTATTTTTTCTGTGAACATCGCTGTTTATTTATGAATTTAAAATATTAGGGAGGGAAACTAAGCTAAAATATGACATAACATTTTCCCTGGGCATATTTTATAATTAATTCCTTGACTAATTCAATTACAATAAATCAACAGTAACTGTACATTCAAATTTACAGAAGACACATATCTTTACATAGAAAATGAACAAAATGTATCATGCAGGCAGGGGGAGCCAGTTAGATTCTTTTTTTAATGACTCAAAAATAATTTGACTCTGTGATTGTGTCTCAATTCAGGTTTGTTCGCTGCGTGGTGTCCTTGGCTGACCTTGGCAGGAGAGTGAAGAGCTGAGGAAGACCAGGGCACAGAAGGACAGGCTGCTGCGTCTTGCCCAGCATGGAACCTCTCTGCTGCAAGCGACAAAACGCCTGCGCTCCCCATCCCCCTGCTGAGCAGGCTTGGACCCCCACAGAGAGCATGGAGGCTGTAGCTTTTAAGGACAGCCGAACTGAGACTGATAACTCTCAAATACCTGATATACAGAGCCAAAGACACTGAAATCCAGCCTTCAAAGTTCACTTTTAAATAACAGAATCTCAGAGAGAGAGAGAGAGAGAGAGAGAGAGGCAATTGTGTGTGTGTGTGTGTGTGTGTGTGTGGTGTGTTCATCCATTACAACATTGCTATTTTCAAGAAATACAGTGCAGTTTAAAATTTTAGGCACCAGAGATTATAAGATTTAAAAAGCTATTTATCTGAGCAGTAAGTGTTTATATGCTAGAAAATCAAACACAAAACCGCAAATAACACCCAACCTTAGAATGAAACCAAATACCATTATTCCAGTGAGTGTGATACTCTGTGTGTGAATGTGTTGGTTTAACTTTTTCCAAATCTCTCCTCGTGGAGTCCGTATTATTTGAGGTTATCATCCAATACCTAGTTTTACTGGTTAATAAATAATGACTATAAATAATGTGTGCTGTTGATTTAACACATTCATGCAATCAAGGAGAATCTGAACAAATCATTGTTCTTCAAACTCACTCACACCCTCTACTTTATAGAAACAAAATACTTTGTTTTATATTATTATTATTTATTACTGTGATAATATATAACTTTATACAAGCTCCATGTTTATGAGAAGGTATTAGTTTAAATATATATAATTATCTTAGGTATCTAAGACTTCTGCATAGTACTGTATATCTGGGGAAACTCTATTTGCATGAAAAATGAAATGGAACTGAAGGGGAAAGAAACAGTTTACACTGGGAGTGAATATATTAGGTTATAGAGAATTTGAGAATCCTAAAACCTATGCATAACCCAGCAGACCACAAATGTCACCACCAACACATTAACAGTACTTAAAACTTTCATTCTTGAGTGCTGGGAGAAAATCCACACTTGCTTCCAATCTAAGAATAATCCACAAGTGTTTCTATCCATCTATCCACTGTAAGAAGTCCATGGGTCTGAAAGGATTTTGGCTTTCAAGAAGCTGTTATTAAAAAGAAACAGAAAAGGACAATATGACACTGTATCAAAGAAATTCCTGGTGTTAGGAAAATGCACTGACCACTCCAGAACTCAGACCTCAACATCCCTGAATGTGTTTGGAATTATTTAGATTGTCAGAAGCAGAACGTACAAGCAACTTGGTCTGAACTTTGGACGTGGGGACCAATATCCCTGCAGATATCTTTGAAAAACTGAAAACATGGTATTTGACCTTTGTACGGTGCAGTATATTGCAAAGTAAAGAAAATAACATATATATATACAGACATTTTTGAGTGGGGCGCCATGAAGTCACCGAAGCAAACTAGACCTGGCTGTTAGTATTTCAACAGAATATACTCTAGTCTCTACACAAATAAATTTAGGGCTAAAAAACATTTTTTGTCAGTAAAGGCCTATGCTTCAGACTTCACAGTTAGAATATCTGAAGCTGGCCTACACTGGAGATGCATTTTTCTAAAAATGTCTTCATAAAAACACAGATGCTCCAATCAGTTTTTCCTAAAACTTACAGATGATGAAAAGCATTGCTAATTCCAAACACAATAAAAGCTTACATGGCTCAGCAATCAGAACTCTATGCAAACCAGTCCTTTAACGCTGTCCCCCATTTCTCAGAAGCTGTCCTACTAATCTAGTCCTGATTTCCTTTTTCTTCCCTTCAGTCCAGCTTAGCCTTCAGAGACAGTCTCTCCTGCTGCCTTTTTGTTTGCCCCATAGATTCAGTGAGTTCAAATTTTTCCCATGTAGCATCTGTTTTCCATTTCTGTCTGGGTGTTGTACATATTTACGGTTAGACAGAAGAAATTCTAAATGCGAGCATCCTGCCCTCTAGCTGGGTGATTAAGCACTCCAAAAGTTATTCTTTCTGCTCCTCTGATCAGTGCCTTGAGTGGCAGTGGAAAGATCAGGTCAGACTCCACTGCACTAATTTACCACCCGCCACCAGCTGGGAGACGGCTGAGAGAAGGCCCAAAATAGCCACACACACTGACTCCTGTTGAATTAGGCATTGCTAGACATCAATTTGGCATTTGATATCAGATAGAGCTCAATCTGTCAACATCTGTCTATATATTATAATTTTTGTCCAAATCTTTTTGACCAGGTCCTGCCAACTGTGTCTTTAGATTGTGCTGTATACATTTTACAACACTGATCATCCTATATCATATATATGATCACTTATAAAGATATAAATTCACCAGACAGAGAACCACCAGAAACCAATAACCTTCTTATGTTTGTTTACTAAAATAATTATACTGCAGTTAAAATTAACAGTGAAAACCAATACACATGGTCTCTCAAAGTAAGGACACACCTCTATAAAAGACTGTGGAGATTGTGTCTAAAACTGGAAAACTCTATTTCCTTACTTTCCTGTTTCCATACTTTTTAGACACCCAGTATTCCTGTATGTAGCACAGCAAGGGGCAGATTTGATGGAAGGGATAAAAATAATGTAATTAAATGAATAATAAATAGAATAAAATAAAAATAAATAATCATATAAATTATATAAAATTGTAAACATTAATGAAAAGCTTTTAAAATTCTTGAAAGTGCTTTGTTTGTACAGTTTGAGTCTACCAGCTTCTTTTGGGTCCTTGCATAATCACACACCACTTTGTTATATAAGTAGGGAAAACATTTTAATTATGAAAAAAGGAACAAAGAAAACATTCAAGGTTTATTCCCAAGGAAAAGCAAGTCATTCTTAGAAATTCAGATTTCTTTTTCTCCTGCAATCCAAAGAGACCCAGATTCCTGCAAGGCTCAATTAAGTAAAATATGTCTAAGCTCAGTCCAGTATTTACACATCCTATAATCCTGAATGAACTGTTAAATGTATAGCTTTCACTTTTATCAAGAATGACCTACCATTTTAATCACGATACAGAAGTAGACAGATGAAGTGATAGTAGCCTTGTCCAAGGACACATCAAGTTAAGTATGGTGCATCTGCTGAAGCTTATAACTGAACCGTAGTCTGCTGTTTGGACTAAAGTAATGTTACCCACTACGCACAATGATGTTGATGTAGTTCTCCTTGAACTGGGATGATTAGTACTTGAAACTAGTACTATGAAACGATACACAGAGATGTCCTGATAAAAATCAGTTCCCTCTGAAATGTAAAGCATGCCTCACTCTTTGAGGAAAATGTTGGTTTAGTTTCCTTTTTTGTATTTTCCAAATCTGGGATTCCTAAAATGATGTGTCCAAAGTGATCATTAAACCTACCATCTGCATTGGTCAGACACAAAACACAGACCTATAAAAGAATTAGACTTAAGAATTGATCAGTTTAATGGGTGTGCTGCTTGTGAGTACCACATGAGGGAGGCAAATACTAATAAATAGACAGAGAGTGTTTCCTTTTAAATTCAGCACAAAGATCAGTGTTCTGTTGGTTTTAATAGCACTGGTCATTGACCTAAGCTTTTAGTCCTGCCTCATGTTGTCAATGTCCAAAATACATTTTCCTTTTTTTCCTCCATTTGTATGTTTCTACACCGTTTTGTACACAGCAACTGCCCTGTGAAAGCTCCATGAATAATGATTTTGCACCAACATTACTTGCAATACAATCCTTTTACATTCAATTACATCAGAAATAAAGTCAGTTTTAGACTTTACCTGAAAAGCTTCCATTTTGAAGATATAAGTTTTTTTGTTTTTTGTTTTTTTTTTGGTTGTGTTTTTTGTGGGTTTTTTTTTTTTTTTTTTTTTTGGACAGCGATGATATATTTTTTACCTCCATCCATTCATTTTCGAAGAAGTTTCAGTGTGCTCACTAGGACTGGCTCAAAATTCACTCTCACAGGAAGTTTGCTTATGGGTTGCATCATGGGAACAGGGACTGGCAACTCTTTTAGAACTGAAAGATGAATGCAAAGAGAATCCTGGAAATATCCTTGCATGTCTGAGCAAGAAAATTCAAAACTCAAAATGTAAAAGATGTTTACTTTTCAAGAAAAAAATCACCTACATCATAATGCCACAGCACTGCAATGACAGCGGAAAAATAGACAACTGGCCACAGAAGAATTTCACCTTGAAAAGTTACAGTTTTCAACACAAGTCTTAAATATAAAATGATCAAATGACCATGTATTATTAAATAGAAATAGTACACAGTGTAGTGGCACGGTGGCGCAGCAGGTAGTGTCACAATCACACAGCTCCAGGGGCCTGGAGGTTGTGGGTTTGATTCCCGCTCCAGGTGATGGTCTGTGAGGTGTGTTCTCCCCGTGTCCGGTTTCCTCCAGGTGCCCCAGCTCCCACAGTCCAAAAACTCACGTTGATAGGTAGATTGGCGACTCAAAAGTGTCCGTAGGTGTGAGTGAGTGAATGTGTGTGTGTGTCTGTGTTGCCCTGTGAATGACTGGCACCCCCTCCAGGGTGTATTCCCACCTTGCGCCCAATGATTCCAGGTAGGCTCTGGACCCACTGCGACCCTGAACTGAATAGTGCTTACAGATAATGAATGAGTACACAGTGTTTTCACCATAGTTTTGCCAATTTGTGTATAATTACACCATGTCACAAAGTCATTAAAAGTTGTTTTATGTCAAAGGCTCTGTTACCAAACAACTCCTAAAGAAACACAATAGTGCACATAAAAAGTTTTCAAATGTTGATGGATTTTATTACAGTTATGGGTTAATAAACCAATTAAAAAAGGCTATCCAGAGATATCTCTATGCTCTGTTTATTTTTAAAAGCATGCTGGGTAAATAAAGAAGAGCCCTATTTTACTTCATTGAACAACTCCACACAACTCCAGGGTTCGAGTCCTGCTCCGGGTGACTGCCTGTGAGGAGTTCTGTCAGTGAGGTGTGTTCTCCCTGTGGGTTTCCTCCAGGTGCTCTGGTTTCCTCCCACTGTCCAAAAACACATGTTGATAGGTGGACTGGTGACTCAGAAGTGTCCATAGGTGTGTGTGTGAGTGTGTGTGTGTATGTATGTGTTTGTGTGTGCGTGTGTGTGTGTGTGTGTGTGTGTGTGTGTGTGTGTGTGTGTGTGTGTGTGTGTGTGTTAGGGTGACCAGACGTCCTCTTTTACCCGGACATGTCCTCTTTTTTAGACTTAAAAAAATGTCCGGGCGGAATTTCATAAACGTCCAGGATTTTGTTTTTCTAGAACTTACATAGAACTTCGAGAAGCGTTTCGTTCACAAACTAGTCCCACTCTCCCCTACTCTGGTTTGCTTGAGTAAGAAAGTAAGTTAGGTGAAGTAGCCTAACATCTTCAGTTTGGATGGTCTGACTGTAGAGCTACCGTTGGTCAATAACCTTCTCTGTAAACATTTAATTGGTCAGTCTGCAAGTAGTCCTTGTTTACGTCAGGCAAAGCTCATGTACCTACCCTCATCTCGAGCAGATATGCCGAAACATAAATGTAAGTTCTAGGATGAATTAAAAAAGAAATTCCCATGTTTTGTGTAGCAAATAAAGGTGGAAAGGACCTAAAAGCACACATAGGTTCAGCTAAGCATACAGCGGCAGCGAGGGGCGAGAGCTCATAACCCCCCCACCCCCGGAGGCGTGTCCTCTTTTTCACCATCTCAGATCTGGTCACCCTAGTGTGTGTGTGTTGCCCTGTGAAGGACTGGCGCCCCCTCCAGGGTGTGTCCCCACCTTGAGCCCAATGATTCCGTGTAGGCTCTGGACTCACTATGACCCTGAACTGGATAAGGGTTACAGATAATGAATGAGTGAGTTACAGTGCAGTTCCACACAAAACTAAAAAAAAAAAAAAAGACAAATCATGAATTAGGTCAGTCTCACTTTTACTCTTTTCACTTATAATGAGGAGTTTTTCCTGCACATTAATATCAAAGTCACAGTATCACTCCAAATATTCATTCATTTATTGTTTCTAATCACTTATCTAGTTCAGGGTCGCGGTGTGTCTGGAGCCTACTCTGAACCACTGGGAGCAAGGCAGGAACACACCCTGGAGGGGGTGCCAGTACTTCACAGGGCAACATGGGACCATGGGAAGAAACCGGAGCACCTGGAGTAAACCAACACGCACACTGGGAGAACACACCAAACTCCTCACAGACTTGAAATCATTACCCCAGGATCCTGGAGCTGTGTCACTGCGACATTACTTGCTGTGCCACCATGTCGCCCACTCCAAGTATTCTATGTCCTAAGTGTAGAAACAAAAACTGTCATTAATCAGTTCTGATTGCAATGTAGCTGTACAGCAATCTGCCATTTCATTATAAGCACCTCCTTGTTTCTACACTTACTGTCCATTCGCTCAGCTCCACTGACCAAACAGAACTTTGTGTTCTAAAATTATAGACTGTAGTCCACCTGTTGCTCTGCATATGTTGTTTGTCCCCTTTCACCCTGTTCTTGAGTGTTCAAGACCACCAGAGAGCATGTATGATTAGACACTGACATGATAGTTGTGGTGTGTTTTTGTGTGACTGCTGGCACAAGTGGATAAGACACAGCAGTGCTGCTGAAGTATTTATACCCCTCAGCATCACAAATTAATTAGCATTTGCTCTGCTTCATCCAATAATTTTAACATTTCACTATGTGTCTGAAGGTCACCAAGATGTCATCTGGATAGACAGCTACATGTGGACTCCCTCCAGTATTCTTTGAAAGATTGCTGGACTGGATGAAACTCAAAAAGGAAGGTGATTCATTGCAAACAGACCTTTGTTTGCACTGGTGACAGTGCTTGGATTCTTCATCTAGAGTCTATTGTTGATAAGTATAAGTTTGTGAACTTCTCTCTCTCTCTCTCTCTCTCTCTCTCTCTCTCTCTCTCTCTCTCTCTCCAGTATAAGCTTTGAGTGTGAGTCCCTACATGGGCTTTACTTTTGGCATGGTTGTGTCCTTCAGATTTGGCAAAGTTAAGATTTCTTCACCTTCGCTGTCTAAAATCCTACTTTCACTAATGTGATTAACTCCCTGCATGTTTTCATGATTTCTATATTGGCTCTTTCCTCCCCCACAGGTTTGAAGTGATCAGTTGGTGATTTTGCACATTTGTAATTCCTTCCTTTCTGAATTTGTTGCACTTTTGCATAATAAACTGGCCATACACATTATGTTCATAGTTGCTTGATGGTTGTCTACGAGTGACCACTGTCCCTGCAAATTTTGAATATCTTTGGATGCTGTTTCAACAGCCTGAACAGGTTTGAGGACTTGATCATAGGTCAGCTCTGGCTAAGCCAATAATCTGTGCTGCATGTGATCTTCCTCAATAAAGCCAACCAACCTTTGGGATCCGTTGTCTTGCTTTGAACTTGAAGCACTGTACAGTCTCACTTACCTTAATGTTGTAATGTGCTTTCAACAATTTCACAAGCTCACCACATGTTCTATTTACCCAGGCTCCGCAATTTCTCATGAGGCTATACGTTTGGTTTCCAACAAAGCTGAGAAGAATTGCTCACTTCTAAGCTGCACCTGACATTTGCATTGAAAAAAAAGCCTCAGGACCTCACAATGCTCCTTGCACGATTTTAGTTTTTCACAACCAAAATGCAGCAATGTTCACACAGTTCACAAAAACCAATCATAACAGCTTTCATCTAGTACTGTTTTACATGCGCTCTTTTTGCTGGAACGCCCTCTACTGGGTGTTAGAAAACACACAAGCAAGCTAGTTCAATATATAGTCATAATGTTACAGGTGGTCGGTGTTCAAGTACAGTGCAATCTGTACTGACTTTTGAGCTTTTATGGTTTTGGCTGTACAGTTCAGCACACAGAATATAGAGAATGACACTGTGATTGTGATATAAATGTGGGCCATACCCTCCTAATTACACACGTTGATTTGATATTGCAAACAAAATTCCATTTTTAAGATTTACTTGTTAATATTCATAGTTAATGCACTCTGATTAAAAGTGCAGATGATGTAATCGTGAAGTTCTGCTTGATGTATACAAGACTGGTTAGCCTAATTCACTAATCATTGCTGTGCAATGGGTATAAAGAGAGATTTTATTAGGACTTTGGTATAAACTAGTAAATCCAAGCCAATATTTTGTACAAGCCCATAATCTGAATTCCTGGTCTAAACTCAGTTGTCTAAAATCTAAGAGCAATAAGGTTTGCAGTATATACAAATACAAGAGTGGCTTAAATCTAAAATTATTACCATTCTATTAATTGTAACACCACCCAGCAGCTACAGCATTCATCTTTAACAACACTGACACCCTAATTAGTTCTCTTCATCTATATTTGTTCATTTATTTTACAATATTTATGAAAATATTTAATCATGAATCCATTACTGACCATTTAAATCATGAGCTGAGAGTGTTGTTACTCCCATAGTTTACACAGGCACAAAAACTAAATAAAGAAAGGTTAGTACTGGGTTATTATTCAATGCTACTTTTAGTGTTTCAGATTTTTCAGGGGGCGAAAAGCTCAGGTAAACAGTCCAACAGAACGCTTTTAAAGTGACAGTAAGACAATAATAGACCCAGTCTAAGCACAAGATTATTGTTTTATCTCTCGTATCTGAGCGAGGTCATTGATTTTTTTGTTTATGATAAATCTGCTTTTAATGTGTAATGTAATGTGCATATTCTTTTCAAACACATCGTGCTACAGGCTGCTCAGAATAAATCCTTTATTGTTACAGTAACAAAAAAGACAGTTAATTAATCCATAGCAATTTACTATCCTTCATTAAAAAAAAACATACCATATGCTAATTCATACAAGTCTTTCGGAAGTCTGATGCAACATGGAAAAATCATTTCAAGAAGCAGACGGACCAATGAGCTCTGGAGGGTGTTGTAGGAGGCGGTGTTTACAGAGGGATTGGCTGCTGCAGAAGTGAGCCATTGGTCAAAACGAATATTCCCCTTACACACCCCGTGCTGACTCTCCACGGTCGCTCGACTCATGAACTCGTCGAGACGACTCCGATTCTGATTCTGACAAGAAATGACTCTAGAGAGTCGATTCTCTCTTTAAAACTTTGGAGAACGGAAAATTACCTAAATAAAGTGTAGAGTTTACATAATATTAGATAATATACAAGTCAAAGAGTTTATTGTCATTTGCACAGTAAAAAAACAAGTTTACAATGTGTACAATGAAATTCTTTCTTTGCCCCTTACCAAGAATGCCAAATAGAAAAAAATAAAAAATACAATGAAGAAAGAAATAACTAAATAACTGATTGTTTCTTTTTCTGAGTCTTCTTCTGTGTTTTGGCATTAATTTACCTACTACATCTGAAGATAATCATCTATGAGTATGAGTATATCTAAACTAAATCTATGACCCCACTATATTCAGGTATTGTTGTGCACTGCTTGTACACGTATGCTGAGGTTTTATTTTAAAGTCCGTATTTACTTATAGGCTACTGTAGCACTGTAATGGCGTCTTGTCAGTTCTCCGGCGCCGTTAGCATCAAACTCTTTCGATTTCGATTTCCTGTCACTCTGAGCAATTCTGAGTTGATAAATCGGGACTGTCGAATCGAGCCTTTTGAGTCGATTCTCGTTTACCTGAATTGGGGAATCGATTCGTTTGGGAATCAATTTGCAAACAGAAATATCCGAGTCCTCTAGGTGGTACTCTGAGGTGTAATTTTCCACTACGGTCCGAGTAATCTGATCTACGGTCTGCTGCGGCACTGCGGCTTGGTCCTTGGGTGTATTATCTTTTTCTGTGTTTGTTTAGCGTCTTTTACAATCTAGACCATTGTCGCAGTACTTGAGAAACAATTCAGCAGGCTGGCTAACCTCTGGCTAGCGTCTTTTCCACTGTAAATAAATTATCATTGCTAGAGGAGTCGTGTTACTCGTCGTTTAAAGCTCATAACAGAGAGGTTAAAGTCTTGCCAACGGCTGAAAAGTCTCTGAAGCAGAAGAATGGACTTTGTTGCTGGTTGTATAGGAGGTAAGTTAACCATAGATGAAGAAGAGTGTAGTATAAATCCATATGGCCTCTGAGCTAGTGAGCTAACGTGACATTTAGCAGGCTAGCAGGCTGAAGTTCTGAAGTTAAGCCAGTTAAAGAGGGACTAACACACGTACACATGTGTCAATGTTCATATGATCTGTACAGGGACAGATACAATCTACGCTGGTCTTCAGACAGTGCCATATACTCAATCACAGCAGACCGTCCCCAGTGAACACATAGTTCAGTAGAGGGACTGACTGCCTTATTGTGGATGAGTGACCAGTTCAGCACTTTTACACTGCACATTAAACAAATGCACCTGTTTATATTCTTATTTCACCACACATCAGTGTAGAAAGTGTGAGATATCGTCCTCTTTTAGAAACCCGAGCCTTAGACAATGCTTGTCATTCAATCTGCAGATCAGTTCAGTCAGTTGCAATATATGGAAGCCAATTTCAACCAGGCAGAAAAAGGAAAATCCGGTATTTCTGGCAGCAGTATGCAGTAACTCAAAATACAGACTTAACGTTTCCAAAATAATTACATAGTTATTGAAATATTATCTTATTATATCAAAATGACAGATTCACAGTCTTTCCCACAACAGTTTATATAGTAAATTGGGAATTCCTACCCTCCACACAGTGGATTTTTATTCCCAGGTCAGGCATCACCAGTCAAGTCCTTGGGCAAGTCTCCCAAATTGTGAAATAGATTGCGTCTTTAACATGTTTAAAATTAGAATTTTCTCTGAAGAACATCTGCAAAATGCCAGAAACGAAAGTGTAACATTGACCAATTGCTGCAAGAAATTGAGAAGCAGTCCTCTGACGTAGAAAGTCAAAATACAGTCATAGTATCTTAAAGTAATTAGCCTTTTCTGTAAATATTTGGGTTTGCATTTACTTATATTCAAACAATTTCTTAGTCTCTCCGAATATTGACTTATTTGTTTTGGATTAATCATATTCACATTTAATATGTAATTTTCATAACAAGATATCTAAGATTCTCAAGGAAATTGCCCTATGTTATAATCTGGGAACCATATTGTTTAATTATTACTTTTGAATAGCAGTTAAATATTTTGACATAATTCTCCCTGGAAGGTTGAAGGGGAAAAAAGGGAGTCTACTTTGCACACGTTTTTTTTCCACAGAAATAAGATCAATGACTGGATTTGAAAGTTAAAGATGGTCTTAATCACTGCATAATTATGAACTGTTATTAGTGAAACGCAGTGATACTAGCTTTCTTTTTATTACAAAAAACCCACATGTTTTTGTGCGTATGTGCATGTAACAGCTAATAATATCGAATCTATTTAACAGCTAACAATATATGTAATAAGTGTATGGTGTTCAGATACATTTATATCACAAGAGTTAGCCTAGTCAGAATTAACAGAAGTTGTCCATTAGAGTTCTGTAAATCCTGTAGTTGCAAAATTGCACATATTCATAAGCTTCTCTGTAGATTTTGGTTCCTGGAAATGCCCAGAATAGTCATGTCCCACCTCACTATTCTCAGCCCGTAAAAAGAAGAACACTCCACACACCCCTGTAAGAACCAATCACAGCCACTGGGGCTGAGGGCCTGCCACGCGGCTTGTAATTTAGGAAGAGATTTCTTATAACAGCTTTGTGTGGAAGCACTGGTAATGTACAGTTGTAATACAGATGCTTTATAGAGTGGAAGAAATCTGTTGTTTAAGCATTAGATTAAGGGAAGGTGTGTAATAACGAATGAATAAATGTAGACACAGAGACGTGTAAAGTCCTGAAAAACTTGAACCATGGCAGTCTGGTCTTGTCACTCAAACCAAAGATCACCTGACAGTATCTCATGTTGTTTACTGAGGCGAGCAACATGATTTCATTGGCTTCAATGGCAGTGCCCCTTTAACTTGGGTTAGTTACAGAGTTCATAGCAGAGTTCATTATGGATGTCCACACAACAGTATAGCTTAAAGATGGTTACAACATTTTTGTATTAATTTTTTCATTTTAAAGAGGGTGGGGTGGGTGTTTCATGTTTCTCTAAAAGAATGTTTGCATACAGAGCTTGATACACATTGGCGTCATTGTGTAAGCACCACGTAATGATGAGGAACACAGATCTTTTTAGGGATTAGGAGTTCTTTCGACTGATACATTTGACTCTGCAATATCATTTTCTCCTGTTAGAGTTGGTCAAAACAACACACTTGAATATCAAGAAAGAATTCATGAATATTAATCGACAGAAATGTTGAACATTGAATTTAGAGGAAAATTTGTAAGCTAATAATGTGTGAAATGGAAGGCAGTGTAAGGTAGTTTAAAAAGGTTTTGGTGAGGCATGGAACTACAGGTTTGAGTGATGGCTGTTAATATGTAAAAATATTTAATGATTCATTTGTTGGTGCTTTACAGAATAAAAGTTTCACTGGGTATGTGCAGACAACAACACTCCCTGCTCTTGGTTATGTGTAAAATAGACACTACCAGTAATCTTGCTCATGTTTTCAGATTGTTCTTCTTTGCATACAGTGTCCTCCTCTTTTAAATCTTGGCCCAGATTTCTGTAAGAAGACCAAAATTCTCATAATTCCATGTCTTCTTTTCAGGTGCTGCTGGAGTCCTAGTGGGACATCCATTTGATACTGTCAAGGTAAGCAATTATCTTTCAGTTTTTTTAACAGCTGCAGTGGATTTCAAGCAGCTTCTGTATGGGAAATTGTGTATGAAGGCAAATGAGGCTGTTCAAGCTTGCTTTGTGGCCAGAGGTGTGAAGAACCTGCGCACCACCAAAAAGCCATAGGGTTGCTATGATCTCTCTGATTTTTACAGGTCACTCACTTTTTCCATTTTAAGGCAATGTTAATGTTGTATGAATAAGAGCTTTTCTCTTCTCCTAACTGCATACATATTACTCATCTCAGCTAACCACAACACAACTGCTTCCTTTTTTTTATGTACATGCCATTTTGCCCTACTTTTTAACAAAGCTATTACAGTAGACAGCTAAAATGTTAATCAATGAATTGTTCATCCTGTTCATAAATGCATATTATAAACATTTGTCAACAAACTTTTATTGCGTTTTATCAACTTTATCTGTGACTTATCTGTTGTTTTCATTCGAATACGTTAGACTGACTCTGTTACTATAGTGATAAGATAAAAGAAGCTGATCAAATTGACAGAAACTGGCTTCAGTGTAGTTCTTTGTCCTGCTTTTTCTCAAGTTGCAATAAAAACAGTAATGCAAGCCATCAAAATATTTTGCATGAAAAGCCAAAGCTGAACATTCCTCTTTCTTTCACACTATGCACTTATACTGTGTTTGTGCAGGTTTCTCAGTGTGTCATTAGTGATGTTGATTTGTGAGCTTAATTTGTCAAATTTGTGAAACTCTGCTACCTTTCAAAGTTCACTTTGTCTCTGACCAAATGGAAAGGTCAGTCAGCATGCAGATTAGTGCACCCTTTTAAAAGATTAGATTTCACATCCTACTTTAACCTCAATTTGGCAAATTTACCAAATGGCTCTGCTTTTTGTCCTTCATTTTACAATGTGGGTGGAAATGAGACCTGTGAGACTATTGTTTGTCAGATTTCTGTAGAAACCGTGCTTTTTCTTGTCACAGGTCAGGCTCCAAGTGCAGAGTGCAGACAAGCCTCTCTACAGGGGAACCATCCACTGTTTTCAGTCAATCATAAAGCAAGAATCTGTAAGTACCTTAAGTCATTATGCATTTACTTAAACTTGGTGTGAAATTTAAAATCTAAGATGTTCATTGGTATTATATCAAAACAATTTGACTAAATCAGTCTGCAATGCAATCATAGGTAGTTAATGTTGTTCATTTTGGTGTAATTTCACCCTGTGAAGTGCAGTGCATCAGAAATCTTTATTCACAGAGGATTAAACAAGTTTCGTTTAAATTGTGTTTAGTTTCTGAATTGAAGTAGAATTTTTTTTTCTTTAATACTTAGCAGTATTTACGCTTAGTCAAACGGATCTCTTGTTGGACTGAAACACAGTTGTGGTTCGGTTTTGTATTTCCTTACACTGGCAGTCAAAACAAGAAGCCATTTCTTAAGTAAATAAAAGTCTGCTGTTTCACAGTAATGGATCATATGGGTTAAATATTAATATATTGTAGGGAGACACTGAATAACAAGAAGAAGAAGCAAAAAACTCTCACTGAAGAAACGTTAACATTCTTATCTCTGAATCTGAACTGTGGAGCACCAACACCTTTTGTTATAATCATGAGCTCCTTTCCACCGTTGCATTACGTTGTTTTGGTTGTAAAAATGTGTCTCAAGGAGTGGGATGCGCATATGTTTGTATAACGTCTGGCTAAATTGCATCTTAGACCACTTCCTGAAGTGTTTTATAAAGACAGGTTCAAGTGTTTTATAAAAATGGGTTCAAATCTGTTTTAAATGCTTCTTAGGTGAGTTTATGCCTGCATTTTAATTTACGTGATCTCTGTCCAGATATTCTGATGGGTACGAGATTACTGGTAGCACATTTCATTAGGGGAACAGCCTTAACTTGAAAAGGAGTAAGGTATGTCCTCACTGTCATTTATTTGTTGCAGATGTTGGGCCTTTACAAAGGCATTGGCTCTCCGATGATGGGCCTCACTTTCATCAACGCCATTGTCTTTGGCGTGCAGGGGAACACCATGCGTCTTCTGGGCCAAGACACGCCCATGAACCAGTTCCTGGCAGGAGCAGCTGCTGGGTCTATCCAGTGTGTCATTTGCTGTCCCATGGAGCTGGCCAAGACACGCATGCAGATGCAAGGTACTGGAGAGAAGAAGTCATGTACTCGCAAAGTCTACAAAAACTCCTTGGATTGCCTAGCTCGCATATACCAGCGGGAGGGCTTGCGGGGTGTCAATAGAGGCATGGTCACAACCTTCATCCGTGAGACACCAGGCTTTGGGGTGTATTTTCTAGCCTATGATGTGCTGACACGCTCACTGGGCTGTGAACCAGAGGACCCCTACATGATCCCCAAACTACTGTTTGCTGGAGGAATGTCTGGTATTGCTTCATGGCTTTCTACATATCCTGTGGATGTGATTAAGTCTCGACTGCAGGCAGATGGTGTTGGGGGTAAGTTTCAGTACAGCAGTATAATGGACTGCACACGGAAGAGCATAGAGAGGGAGGGCTGGCGAGTATTCACTCGTGGCCTGACCTCCACATTGCTCCGAGCATTCCCTGTCAACGCAGCCACTTTTGCTACTGTAACACTGTTCCTCATGTATGTACGTCAAGATGAGGGGCCCAAAGACTGTGAACCTGCCCCACAACACCATGCTGCATTACAGCAGCAAGGGCAGCCATCCAGCCTGTGACATGGCCTCAGCTATTGAGGGACTGGTGTGTGTATACTGGTGCTTTGGGGCATTATGGCACCTGCTGCTAAGAAGTTGCTAATAGAGCTAATAAAGCTGTACCGCTGCATAAGCACCTACCCTCATGTCATGTGAAAGAATGGCAACAACCCAGTCTGTCAACAACAGTATAAATTACTTGGACAGTGTAAAACTGCATTTGTACATATTTTTTATTGTATGATGTAAATTGAAAAAAAAAAAAATTAAGCAAAAGAATTTGCTAATTTTGATTGTATGTAAATATAATTTTTCCTGCCTTATAAGAATATTGGTTAAATCATTAAAAAAAAAAACTTTTTTAAGTTGGTGGGAACCTAATTTTATTACCACTGTCTACAAGATTCATGTCTGCCTCTCCCCATTTTTACATAGCAAAAGTGTAAGTACTGCTGCTGGCATTGAAATTGCACACTGCAAATGAAAGAGGCATGGATTACTTTAGCACTCGCAAACAGCTGCGTCCCATTATTAAACCCATTACTCTTGATGGTAATAAAAGAAATACTACCTCTTGAAGAACAGTAGTTTATAATCCAAATTTTAAAAAGTGCACTATTGGTTGCTTCCTTGTAAGTAAAATCCAGCAGGACTGTATGAAATAGGCTGGTAAAAAAAAAAAAAGCTGCATCTATTCTATTTTTAGTAAAAAAAACTGTATGAGAAGCAGTTTCCCAAGCAGCAATCTGTGTACTGAACCAAATATAACTACAAATTTGTCTTGCCTAAAACTTATGAATGTAAATGTAATTTAAATTTCCTGAAATCCAGTGCTTGTGTTTATGTTCAGGAACTGTGAAGATAAATACAAAAAGTTTTTTAAGAATAGTTAAAAATATCCAGTATGCTAAGAAACAGTTTTATCTCATCTAAATTGTTTAGATACAGGAAAAGGGAAGAACAGATTAAGCTCTGCTATTTAATTCCAGTGAATGAGAATGAAAGGATTTGCAGAATTTTAAAAATCCTTCACTTATCCCTGCAGCAATTGCACAGACTGTCTTTTACTGTTCAAAATGGATGCAATCTTTGTGCAGGTTCCATTGTTTAAACTTGAGGCTTTTCATCTCTTTATATAACCATGGTCACTGTGGTATCAGCACATTTACTTTTTATCAGTTCAAAACTTTTAATGACTTAAGTGTTACAGACACAAATATTGTGTCTGCTTTGGCAGAAGCATGTAGTTTGTCCTTGCCCTAATGTATAAAAAAGATGTTTTTTCTAACATTGTATGTGAATCTCAGATTACCCATCGCTTTTTGAATGACATGAATTATATGTTTGTTTTATGAAATTGTTAGCATTGAAAATAAGAAAGAAAAAATTAAGAAAGCAAAGAAACTAAGATGGACTTGGACTTTCTATTGAGAAAGTGGAATGGAGTCCCATGACAATCATGGATGCTAGCAGAAACTGCATTGTGGTGGGTTATCAGTGAAACAGTAATGTACTTTTGTAAAGGGTAAAGACTACTGTGTGTACCTCTCATCAGGTCACTATTTGTATGCTGTACATCATGTGCACATTACATATTCCAGTAAAACCTGAGCTTTAGAAAAAATGTAATTCATTTATTTTACTTGTTACCTGAAAAATATTAGAATTTGGAGATAAACCTTTAAAAACTATCTCTTTACAATAGCTCTAGGGTTTTGTTTGTTTGTTTTTGTTTGTTTAAATATGTAGTTTTTCTGCTGTTAATATTTTATGTGTAATAAATTGCCTCTTATTTTTGTAATAAACAGATAGCTTGCAGCATTTACTATTTTATTGTGAATTGTAGTTGGCCTAACTCATGTATGGGTCATCTCAAGTTAGATGCAATGTGAAAATAAAGGAAAATTACACCTACATCGTTTTGTGAAAGTCCTTACATTATTTTTCAAGAAGTTACTCCAAAAAAAAAGACGTGCAACAAGTTGGTGCAATTACTGTGTTTACTTTAACAAAATATGTAACAGTTCAGTGTTTTTAATAAGGGTATTCAAAGTACATCAGCATTATACATTATTCCCTAGTTATAGTAATAAAGTACTTTTATATTTTGCAAATTGCAATAAAAAGTTTACCCTTAGTTTAATAGTTTCAAGGGTCAGTTTAAAGCAATTAAAAATGGTAAAGATCTTTTAATGCTATACTTCAGTATACTTAAATAATTAGCAGTGGCTTAGTATAATGTGCCTTTATTGCAAACAATCTAGACTTATGAAGAAACAATAATTAGACAGTTGCACATGTAGGGTATATTTTCAGTACATGTTACTCATCCTGGGATTTTTTACCAGGCACACCATCCCTAGTCTTGGCACGTAGCTTGTTCACCTGTGATTCTGCAATATCTGCACGCTCTTCTGCCTCTTCTAGCTCATGCTGTAGTTTACGTAACTTGGCCAGGTTGACATTGGCTTGCTCCTCAGCTTCCTCAGTGGAGCGCTTGTATGACTTGACTTTTAGTTGCAGCTTGTCCACCAAGTCCTGCAGTCTGGCCATATTCTTTCGATCCTCTTCTGTCTGATATGAGAGCTCCTTTATGCGGCGTTCATATTTGCGAACTCCTTTTATGGACTCTGTACCTCGTTTTTGTTCAGCCTCTAATTCATTCTCAAGTTCACGTATTCGTGCCTCTAATTTCTGTAGCTGTTTCTTGCCACCTTTCATAGCTACTTGTTCAGCCTCATCCAGGCGGTGCTGCAAATCTTTAATAGTCTGCTCCATATTCTTTTTCATTCTCTCTAGATGGGCACTGGTGTCTTGCTCTTTCTTCAACTCCTCAGCCATCATGGCTGCATCAGTTATGGCTTTCTTTGCCTTCTCTTCAGCATTGTGTTTCTCTTGGACAATTTCTTCCATCTCATTCTGTAGGTGTAGCAAATCTGCTTCTTGCTTTTTTTTTTGATTGATAAGGCTGGTGTTTTGTGAATGCAGCAGCTGCATTCGTTCTGTTACATCTGTAAGCTCTTGCTCAGCTAATTTGCGCCCCCTGTCGGTTTGTTCCACCACGGCCCTTAGCTCCTCAAGTTCTGCTTGCAGGAGGTTGTTTCTCCTCTCAAAGAGGGCAAGGTTCTCTTTCAGATCATCATTAGAACGAGCAGAATCATCCAGTTGAAGCTGAGCATCCTTAAGGTATGTCTGGATAATCTTCAGTTGTTTCTGTGCATCAGCTGCCTGTCTGTTGGCTTGACTCAGTTGGATTTCCATCTCATTAAGGTCTCCCTCCATCTTTTTCTTGACTCTCAAAGCTTCGTTACGGCTTCTGGTTTCTGCTTCAAGAGAGGTCTGTAGAGATTCCACCATCCGTTGGTAGTTTCTCTTGGCCTGTTCCATCTCCTCATCCTTTTCTGCAAGCTTCCTTTCAATGTCAGCCTTCACCTGATTGAATTCAAGTTGTGACCGTAGAATTTTGCCCTCCTCATGCTCTACAGAAGCCTCAGCTTCCTCCAATGCTGATTGCAGTTCTGCTTTCTCTTGTTCCAGTTGTTTCCTAAGTTTCTCAAGCTCATGCATATTCTTGCCTCCTTCACCAAGTTGATCTGTCAGGTCTGATATTTCTTCTTGCAGATTTTTGTTCTCTCGTTTGATAGTCTCAAGTTGATCAAGGCATTCCTCATAAGCATTTTTTAGTCTGAATACCTCCGAACTCAGGTTGCGTGCTTCCTTTTGTGATGCTTCTAATTCACACTGGGACTCCTCATATTTCTGTTTCCATTCTGCCATGACTTTGTCAAAGGCACGCTGTTTCTTGTCTAGAGCAGCGGAGGCAGCATTTGAACGTTCAAGATCTAGCATAAGATCTTCAATTTCATTTTGCAGCCGATGCTTTGTTTTCTCAAGAGAGGAACATTTTGCATTAACTGCTTCTACAGCCTCTTCTGCCTCTTGTAATCTTTGAGCAAGTTTCTTTTTTGCCTCTTCTAGTTCTTCTGTTCTCTGAATACCATCAGTCTCATACTTAGCTCTCCAGGTGGCAACTTCAGTATTTGACTTTGATAGGGCCCGCTGGAGCTCTGCTTTAGCTTCCTGTTCCTCCTCAAATTGTTCTCTCAGCAAGTCACAGTCATGACGTGAAGACTGCACGGCATGAGCTAATGCATTCTTTGCTTTAACTTCTTCTTCAAGTTGTCTTCTCAAGTCCTCTAGTTGTTGGGTGTAAGAACTTTTTCCCCTTGTAAGTTGAGAGATAAGGCATTCTTTCTCCTCTATCTGTCGACCAAGTTCTCCATTTTCAGTCAGCAACTTGGCTCTGTGACTTGAGATATCACTGAGACCTCTCTGGGCCTCTTCAGCTTTTAACCTGTACTCATTCATTTGATCCTCCAGTGAACGACACATCTTTTCAAGATTGACCTTTGCTTTCACAATACTCTCTATGTTTGAGGCCAGGTCATCCAATTCCAACTTCAGTTCTGTTTTTTCTTTCTCTAACTTTTGCTTAACACGCTGCAGGTTATCAATTTGTTCTCCAAGTTCTGATACACTATCAGCATGTTTCTTCCGAAGAGCAGCAGATGTGGCCTCATGCTGAAGCGTTGATTCCTCAAGATCTCTGCGCAATTTCTGAAACTCAGCCTCTCTTTTCTTGTTGAGCTCAACCTGAACTGAGGTGGCTCCACCTGCCTCCTCAAGTCGTTCACTAATATCTTCTAATTCACGTGAGAGATCAGATCGCTGTTTCTCCACCTTTGCACGGGCTGCACGCTCAGCATCCAGCTCTTCCTCCAGTTCCTCAATTCGAGCTTGGTTTTCTTTAAATTTTTTCTGTAGTTGTACTACAGCCATCTGCTCATCATCAATCTTGCCATTCAGCTGACCTATTTCAAAGTCTTTTTTCTTTAGTTTCTCCTCCTGCTGCTGTTTATCATTTTCCAGATCCATTATGTTCTCTAGAGACATTTTCAGATCTCCTTCTAGCTTTCTCTTGGCACGTTCAAGATCCATTCTAACCTTTTTTTCTTGTTCAAGGGAGGCCTCCAGGTCATCCACTTGTTGCTCAAGCTTAGCTTTAGCTTTTGTCAATGCATTTGCTTTATCCTCCTCACTCTGAAGGTCATCTAGTGTCTGTTGCTGTGCCTCCTGGAGAGCTTTTTTCTCTTTTGTCAGTTTCATTATGACCTCATCCTGGGAGGCCATTTCTTCAGTGAGGTTCTTCACTTTATTCTCAGTAGCATGCTTCTCTTTCTCCACTTTTGCTAGAGTGAGCTCAAGGTCATCAATGTCTTTCTTAAGTTCAGAGCATTCATCCTCTAATTTCCGCTTTTTGGCTGTGAGGTCTGCATTTATCTCTTCCTCATCTTCAATCCTCTCTGTGAGCTCTTTTACTTTAGCCTCCAGCTGAATCTTGCTTTTTATTAGCTGTTCACAGCGCTCCTCAGCATCATTCAGTGTATCTTGCTCTGACTGCACCTGGAGAAGTAAATCATTTTTTTCTTGAAGGAGTGCCACCATTTTCTCTTCTAGCTCTTTCCTTCTGATATCAGATTTATCCAGAGCTTCTTTTAATTTATTGAATTCATCCTTCATGTTTGCCATCTCCTTCTCAGCCTCAGCACTCTTTAATAGGGGCTTTATCTTAAAGAACAATTTCATCCAAAGCCAGTTTTTAACACTTAGGAAAGAGCGAAGGTTCCACTGAATGACCATTAGGGCATCCCTGCGTTCGACAAGTTTCTGATATTCTGCCCTCATAAGCAGGGCCCGAGCATTAGCTTGTATTCTTGTAATAATGCGAGCCAGTTGCTCGTCTCGCATCTCCTCTAGTGTACCTAGCAGACCTGCCTTGAAAAAGACTTTTGTGTGGCCAAACCTGTACTGTGTGTGATCGATATCTAATGATCCAAGTAGTTTCTCAGCACTCTTCTTGTTTTCTATAAACTGACCTTCTGGGATGGCAGACGCATTCAGGATTCTGTATCTCTGTTTGAAATCACCATAGAGAACCCGGTTTGGAAAGCCTTTCCTACAAATTCGGATACCTTCTAGCACACCATTACAGCGAAGCTGGTGCATTACAAGGCAGTTGTCCATGACTCCAGGAGTCTTGTTCTCATTTGGAATCAAACAGCGAACAAAGTGTGGGTGAGTGGTTTTCAGGTTGGTCATCAGTTTGTTAAGATTTTCTCTGTGCAATGCAGACACAGTTTGAAAGGACGACCCCTTTTTTTTGGCTCCTTTTCCTGACTTTTCAGCTGCCTCTGCTCCTGCATAACTTGAAAAGAGAGTACTTAAGAGCTTGAGAGAGGATTTCTGATATAGCCCAACTACTGTTTCATTCAAGGGATCTTTGTTCTTCACAAGCCAGCCTGTAATATTGTAATCAACAGTGCCAGCATAGTGAACCAGTGCAAAATGTGCCTCTGACCTGCCCTTGATAGCACGTGGCTTCTGGAACATGTTTGATTTGCCCAGGTGATTATCATAGAGCTTTGCCTTGAATGTCTGATCACTTGCCTTTGGAAACATGCACTCTTCCTCTAAAATAGACATGATCCCCAAGGGCTTTTCAATCAGATCAATACAAGCTTGCAAATCCATCCCAAAGTCAATGAACTCCCAGTCTATTCCTTCCTTTTTGTACTCCTCTTGCTCCAAGACAAACATGTGATGATTGAAAAACTGTTGCAGTTTTTCATTGGTGAAATTAATGCAGAGTTGCTCAAATGTGTTGAAATCAAATATCTCAAATCCAGCGATATCTAGTACACCAATGAAATATTGCCGATGCTGCTTTGTGTCCAGTGACTGGTTGATTCTAACCACCATCCAGTTGAACATCTTCTCATAAACTGCCTTTGCCAGTGCTCCAATTGAGTAGTACACTTGATCCACGCCTTGGCCTTTTGTGACATATTCATTTCCTACCTTGACCCTTGGATGACAGAGTCCTTTCAGTAGATCTGCAGAGTTCAGCCCCATTAGGTAGGCTGATTTGTCAGCAGCTTCTGTGCCGTCAGGTTCTGCCTGTTCCTCGCGTTGCTTCTGCTTGAACTTCATGTTACCATAATGCATGATAGCACCAGTCAACTTATAGACTCCCATCTTCTCTTCTGGAGTGAAACCAAGCACATCAAAGGCATTGTCAGTTGCTAGAAGCTCCTCGCTGTCATTGATACTTGCAACCGTTACCTCTCCTTGAGAGATGAAGGAATAATCATAAGGATTATTTGTAATCAGCAGCATATCTAGCAGCTCAGGCTTTTCATTGGATAATATCTGGAAAAAGATGTGGTAGTTCCTTTCAGATTTTAACTGAAAAGTCACACGTGACTTTTCCAGCAGATATGTTTCAATATCAGCAGAAGAAAGTTTACCACTTGTTCCAAAATGAATGCGGATAAATTTTCCAAAGCGGGAGGAGTTGTCATTTCTCACAGTTTTAGCATTGCCAAAGGCCTCGAGTGCAGGATTGGCCTGGATGATTTGATCCTCCAGGGTACCCTTGTTGGAGTCTTTCTTTAAAGCCCCACCAGCAGCAGCAATACTTGCAAAATACTGGATGACTCTCTTGGTGTTGACAGTCTTCCCAGCACCAGATTCTCCAGTGATAAGAACAGACTGATTCTCACGATCAGTTAGCATGTATTGATAAGCATTATCGGAGATGGAGAAGATATGAGGAGGAGCTTCTGATCTCTTCTTACCTCGGTAAGCTGCAACTACTTCTGCATCATACACAGGCAGCAATTTGTAAGGGTTGACTGTTACACAAAACAACCCTGAATAAGTGTAAATCATCCAGGCTGCATAACGCTCTTTGAGGTTAAACAGCACAGCAGGCTCATGCAGGAAAGTGAACATCGCCATATCTTCAATTTTATCAAACTTGGGGGGATTCTGGGGATGGACATCCGTCTCCTTGACAGTTACAGTCCTCCCATCTTCTGTCTTAACAGTCACCTTTACTCCCTCCTTGCTGATGATTTGCCCTTTGACAAACTCCACTTTTTCATCCACCACAAAACATTCAGTCTTGATGTCGAAGGCTCTTGTCTGAGCTTCAAGTCGTTCTTTTTCTGATTTCCTCAGGAATGGAGCTGCTTTTCCAAATTCGGCCATAATAGCATCACCCATTGCGATGTGTTGAGTTTCACAGATGCAGTGAGAATCAGTAAATGCAGAGCTCAATACAGGTCCAGGAGAAAATATAGACGACTCAGATTATTGGAACTGGACTCTCTTTATAAAGGATGAGCAGCTTCCAAATAAGGATGCAACTCCAGGCCCCTTGTGCAAGAAGGGGAGTGTAAAAGGAAAGGGTTTTTTATTTTTATTTTTTTTATCAAGGCTCTTAAGTGGTGTGAGGGCAGTAAAGGGACCTTTAGCTGTGAGTATCCTTTTGTGGACAGCTCTCACCTCCCTGGCTGTCTCTTTCCCTGTGTCATCTCTGAAACACATTCCAGACATATCCATCAGTGGCTATAAATGCTTTCATAAATTAATAAAGTTTCAAAAGAATAATCACAACTGTGTTTTTTACTGTGATTTTTAAAAGATATTGCCAGGTGGTTTCCACTAGTTATGTTTTTTTGATACTTCACAGATGCACATTAGTGATGTATATGATCAAAGCAAATGTTTATTTGTATAAGAATATCTCAAATGACAAAAATAATGTGTAAGGTAAATTAACTCCTGTTTTTAAAAATTTCCGGCAAAGTTGTTATCTTGACATGATATGAAAGGTCTTATCAAAAGTTTGCCTGACAGCTTATAATCTGCCTCAGCTCAGCCCTGCTTAACAATGTCTCAAAATAGTTCTCAGATATAAATGTCAGCCCGTTCCTGTAATGTTTATTCATCTTTTATGCTGCATATATGAAAAACAAGGTTATGTATATTAAAAAAAAAAAAAAAAAAAAAAAAAAAAAGACTACATGCAGTGTTCCAAGGGTCTTTGCCTTTGTGTGATTGATCAATGTTAAATATTGACATGGTTGCAAAACTCCAGCAGTCCTTTTGTTTGATCACAATTTCATCACAATTTCACAATGGATGGATTAACAAGAAATGCTCAAAATTACTTGTAATTAATGTTTTAATATTTACTTTCATTAAAGGTTTATTTTTGCATTTTTCTTTATTTTGTAAAAATTACAGTTATGGAGTAACAGTCTTCTAGTTGAGTGAATTTATAATCCTCACCCACCTGTCAAATCAAACAAAACATTATGTATCTTGTTCAATGAGAGTTAATAAGACTCTATCACAATGTCAGGATCATATCAAAAATCTTTTGTAAGGTAATTCAAAAATTGCTTGGAGACAATTAACTACAATAATGGGATGGAAATACATATTAACCCCTCAAAGTGAGGTCCCTATTCAACTTTCAAACAACCTAAATATGTTTTATTCTAGATTTGCTAAACATTGTTTTAGTGACAAATGTGATTCTGTCTGTCTAGGAATGATGCCTGCTCCTGTGATATTTAAATAGAAGAAGTTATTTTCATTCAGCCCCTTTGAACTAAACGACCATATGGACTCAAGGGAGGGGTCTTAAAGTAATGTGTCATCTAACAATGACATTTTTTATTAACCAATTATTTCAGATGTTTTTTAATATTAACTTTGTACATCAGTCTTGGAAAATGGCGACAATCATTCCAGTGCCAAAAACCAGCTCACATACAAATCTTTAATGACTTTAGACCCATTGCTTGTAGATTTTAAATTATAGATGACAAACTAAGCACATGAACCCTATGCAGTTCGCCTACCAAGCTAGTGGAGGATTAGAAGTTGCTACAATGATTATATTGGGTAAATGTTTTGGTCATTTGGACAAGGCCAGCTCATATTGACTGGACCAATAGAAATGTTCTAAAATTACTAAGAATAAAAGCTTTTTACATTCGCTTCCATTGAACATTTAAGTTTTTTTTTTCTTCTCCTGTAACGTTACTAATTTGGAGATACTTGTTTTTATTAAACAGTGACAATATCTTTGAGCAATCTTTTTTAATTCCTCTTTTGCCTTTTTATATGGTCCACCCTCATCTTCTGCAACACGTTTGTGACCTGAATGTCACTAATAGCCTTGTTTTGTGGACCAGAAGGTTTTTGAGAATTAGGCCCCAATGTGTTTGTATTAACAACACCTTCTCCTGCTGCGTGTTCTGAACTCAGTGGTGTGTTTTATCTCCCCTACTATTTTCCATGTACACAAATCAGATAAAATATAACAGTAAAGATATTTCCCTTATAAAATATGCTGATTATACTGCCCTTGTTGCCTGAACGCAGAATGGTACTAGCTCTTCCTACTCTGAGTGTATGATCAATCTTAATTTTAGCCAGACCAAAGAGCTATGCTTTGGAGGGAGGACAGTAACAAGCAGTATAGGGTCTGTCTTTAAACCAGTTATCATGAAAGGGCAGGAAGTGGAACAAGTGGATCTTTTAAAATACTTGGGAATATTCATTGACAAATTAATTAACAAATGGGTGAGAGGTGCTCTCTCCTCAGGAATTTTAGGAGTTTTAACACCAGTAAACATACATTGTTCATGGTGTATTGGTCATTTATTTAGAGCTTATTGAGATGTGGTTCTCAGTCCTTAGATTGTGTCTTGTTTACTCCCAGTTAGGAACAAACTGCCCAAGGTAGTTAAACCAGCCAGTAAGATTATTGGAGACAAACAACTGTAACTACAGTTATACATTCAGTCCAAAACCAAAAAAGCATTTCAGGTTTACAGTGATCCTACTTTATTCATCATTCCAGATGCTGCCATGGGGCAGGATACTTAAGGTCCCACTATCTAGAGAGAACGGGTAAAACAAATTATTTGTGCCATCTGCTGTGACCATTTTAAACAAGCCCATAATAAAAAAATCCCTGTACATGTTTATGCATTGTTTTTTTTTTTAAATGGTTTAAGTGTTTAAAATGTTTTGTGTAAGGTATAATTGTAATTAAAAATTAAAATAATATTTAGGCTTTTGTCATTTTATGTTAATTGTTGACTGTTGCATAGTAAAAATTAAAATTGTCATTTCATATAAAAAAAACAACGTACAAAAATCTTGTATAAATATGCTACATTCATGATTGTTAACACATATTGTCATCTATATAAAGTCAAATCAAACATTACACATATTTCTGGATACAATCATATCCTCAAGCACAGAATAAATCAATGCTTTTGTAGTGCGTTTTCCTTGATGGAACTCACAGTGAAATTAATGAATTAATTCAGTCATTATCTGTAACTGCTTATTCATTTCAGGGATGCGGTGGGTTCAGAGCCTACCTGGAATCATTGGGGGCAAGGCGGGAATACACCCGGGAGGGGGCGCCAGTCCTTCACAGGGTGACACACACACACACACACACACACACACATTCACACACACCTACGGACACCTTTTGAGTCGTCAATCCACGTACCAATGTTTTATGGACTACCAGTGTTTTTAGACTGTGGGAGGAAACTGGAGTCACAGTGAAATTGAAAAAATAAACTATTTTTGTTTACAATTTTCAAAATAAATATTTTGATTATTTCTTTGTTGTTGAATAAAATTACGAATGTTGATTTTAATACTATGCAACAGGTACCATAAATACCATAAATTGACAAAGGAGTAAGAGAATGTTTTTCAGGAGAATATTGAATTAGAATTATACATTTCACCAAAAAACCTTTACAACTTATTTGTATACGTAATATGTACATTTAATGGACATTACATTTGCGTTACCTTTATTAATAACTGCATTTGTAAATTTGAAAAATCTGTGTTGTGACATTATGATGAAAAATGGCAAGTTGACATTCCACAAAAATAAAAAATATTAAGTTTCTACTTTTTATTATTGATAAATACTTTACAGCCTTTTGCACTTGTTCATGTACAGGCTTTTCAGTGAGAATAGTCATCTTTGGGTTCTCCATGCAGCCGTTGCCCACTTCATCCTTGAATACACAAATGGCCTTTTGGAAAACTCATATTAGACATTGGTGACTTTATCAGCTGGTTCAGATACAATGTATAAATTAAAAATTCTAGCTGCATAATAAATTATTTCAATGCGTGTTTGTTATACATGATTATTTAATAAATAAATAAATAAATGAATATGGATCATATTAGCACCCAATTGTGGAGCTGTACCCAAGTATGAGCATGTGAGGAATAGTACTCCTTGAGGTAAAATAACTGTGAGTGAGTGAATATGTAAGAATGCTCAAAGTCTGTTTTGTGAGCTGCCCTGCATCCAATAAAAGTCAAAGGGCAAAATCAAAATACTTCTACAAACAGGTTTTTCAGATACACCCTAATCAGTGCACAAGCATTTGAGGTGAAACATTATTTTTTATTTTCTTAAATAAAAACTTTCTCCTGTACAGCAGCATGAAAAATAAATCCAATATCTATTTACAAAAAGGAAATAGAACAAGTGGCTCCAGGAAAGGATGTAGCCAACAATTAAAATGATGAAAGGCTTGTATGCATCAGTGGTATTCCAGGAGCAGGATTAGGGCTTTAAGAACCACTGATAAAAATAACACAAATGGTGGAGATGCAAGTTATTGAAAACATGAATAAACCACAGCAGGAACAAACAACAGTTATTTCACTAAAGTACGAACAGTGTAAAAGTACACTCAAGGTACAACAGTGACATTAAAGGGTAGTTGTGTGTACAAAATTACATTAACATTACTTTCTCTTTTCCAGACATGAAGGCGAATATTTATAGGGTGTCATAAAACAACTGTTTTAAATAGAAAAACAAATAAAAACAATTGGGGCGTTTTATGCAATCAATGCAACGTAAAAATCTGTTATAATGCAATATGGCAGAATTCTGTCCACTAACTGAAGGGACTGTAGATGTACTCGAGGGCACCACTTCAGTGACAGTGTGTCTGAGAGTGCTGGATACTGTAAGTCACCGGGGGCATGTTCAGAGGGAAGTTTAGTCAAAAGAGCTCATAAATAAACTTTATTTCTGCAGGAGGTCATCAGCAGAAGGACATACGTTTACGATACTTCTCCACCAGCGGCACCAGGCAGCGAGGAGAGCTGCTTTGCAGCAGAAATGGATGCTTCAACAGATCACTGGCACTCGCTCTCTGCAGTGGGTCCCTGGTCAACATGGAGTCCAGAAAATCCCTCAGAACTGGAGAGATCTGAAAAGAATCATGAGCATGAACTCCAATCATACAGAAATATTGGCTCCAAATGCACTGTGTCACTGATGTAAAGCATCGAGTAGTCCCTTGTGGAGCATTTTGTCCCACATTATTTAAAAAACAAACAAAAAACTAGACTCTAAACACGGACTCAAATAATTTGACATAGAAATGAGTTTAGTTTTTTTTTTCTTTTTTACAAAATAGTGTACAACTGAAAATATAGCTGTATGAAAGAGACTTGCCTTGCTGGTGTTCCTGACAGAAGGAGCTGGTTCATCTCTCAGTCTCTTCATAGCAGCTACAGGGGTGTCACTGAAATAAGGAGGCTCTCCATCCACCATCTCCACCACCATAATGCCCAAAGACCACACATCCACCTGCAAATACACACAAATTAAAATATAACAGAAAAGACTCTTCCACCATTGTTTTACACAAATAAAAACATGCCTGGAAGCACATGTTGCAGGAACAAAACTTTGTACCTTCATTTTGGCTGCTTTTCATTTTTGAGCAAAAAACTCAAAATATTTGGTACAATCTTAAAATATTAGTTTCATAATAAACAAATAAATAGATGTGCTCACAAAGTGATTAGACTCAGTTCAGGTGAGAATAGCTTTACTAGCAGGACTATGTAATGTGCACTGTTGCCAGTTAAATATATTCACATTAACTGCTATTGTAACTTAGGGATGTTTCTTCTCCTGAATTGTTAGCATCTTGGAGATTCAAGGTTTTGTCCTGGAATGATAATATTCTAATCAGTCCTCTTCTTTCCCTTCCATGGTCTTTTCAACCAAGGGCAGAAAATAGCTCAGGGGAGATAAGTGTTATCTGTGGGTGTTAAAACAGAGTGGCAAGGCCTGGATTTAATAATAGTTCTAACAGCAAAGTTGCAGGAGTCTTGATTAGATTTGCCAAGTCCTCTCTCAAAAAGCAGATTAAGAGCTGTTAATACACAGGTACAATACATGTCCAAATGTTTCCAGACACCAGCACACACTCTTGTTAAATAAAGGGTATCAACAGAGAGTTTGTTCCCCTCTGTTCCAGTAACAATTTCATCTATTGTAGGAGGAATTTACATTAGCTATAGCAAATTTGCTGTTTGGATTTCATTACATTTAGCTAGAAGAATATAAGCTTTTGAATACATTTTCTTTACCTCAGTGCCATATGGGGTTTTGGAGATGACCTCTGGTGCCATCCAATATGGCGTTCCAACCAGTGATTTCCTCTTTGGGATATCTTTGCTGATCTGAGCGCAGAATCCAAAGTCTGACAGTTTGATCTAGAATTTTAAATGATAAATAATACAGAATTCCATTACAGCCCAGTTCGCTCATGTTTACAAGAGGAGCCAACATTTGTGGAGCGTACTTTAGATCAATGGTTTATTCAATGTGGGATCACAAAGAAAAAAAATTAATAATACTAATACTACTACTACTAATAATAATAAAAATAAAATGGTTAGTCATTATTAATAGTTATTTCTTCTAATAAAATGACTATAAAAGCTATTTATTCAGCAAGACTACTGTTTTTAAGTGTAACTGTGGCTACTCCTGAGACACTATACATTTGTAAACATGTGGCCCTGGCTGATATCTCTCATCAGTGTTCAAGTATAGCCACCATTATTTGTATCAGCAGGACACTTAAGGCATCCACAGACTTCTCATTTAGGACGTAGTACTGCTCCTTCAGGCTTCACTCCTTAACTTAATTCATACCCAAGAAACTGAGTACCATGTACAATGTAGTAGTACAGTGATGGTTTTGCTAAGTTTACCAAGAGACAATTTCACATTAAACAAACAAATGAAGCAAACATGCTGTGTGTGGACAAGTAATTGTATCAGTGAAGACAAAAGAAATGAATTAAAAACCATTTCCTCTCTGTTTCTCCCTCTTTCCGGACAATGTGGAGTAAAGATTTAAATGTGTGAAGGTAAACACAGGGGGGCGGTGTTCCGCAATTTCATACGTCTTCCCTATGAATTTAATGTTTTATGAACCTCTGATGGTCTGATTTCAAAACGTCTCCTTTTATAATTAGAGACTGTTGACTTATGTCAGTAATTAATCTATGGGATTTATTTGAACATGTCTGTCAGCAACCTTAAGTCTACTACAGCTATATAGATTTAAATTATTTACACATTACAAATCTAAATGATCTGTATTTGTCTGCTACATACAGGGTGAAATAAAGTGGACAAATTGCTAAAGTAACTGTTAAAGAAACATAAAAACACAACAGTTGATATTTGAATAAATACTAATAAATTAAAAAAGTGATCTACATTTGCACACAGCTGTTCCAAAGTATCGAAGTAGGACAGTCAAACTCGAGGGAGTAAAGTGACATAAAACAGGTTACACTGCATTTGTTTTTCCGTCTAAATGAAATTATCACCGCACTAAACAGATTTGTCTCAGAGACTATGATAGTCAACCTGGGAACTATGAGGGTTTACTGGAAAAACTTGCCTGCAAGCTAAATAATATTTTTTGAATGACACTGATGAACATACACTTTTCAACCATAACATTATGACCGCCTCCTTATTTCTACACTCACTGTCCATTCTTAGTTCCACTGACCATACAGGAGCACTTTGTAGTTTTATAATCACAGACTATAGTCCATTTGTTGCTCTGTATATATTATTACCTTCTTTTACTCTGTTCTCCAAAGGGCAGGACCCCCATAGGACCACCACAGAGCAGATATGTTTCGGGTGGTGTATTATTCTCAGCACTGCAGCGACACTGACGTGGTGGTGATATGTTAATGGCTGTTGTGCTGGTATGAGTAGATCAGACACATTGTTGCTGGAGTCTGTAATTATAAAACTACAAAGTGCTCTTGTGTGGTCAGTGTTACTCAAAGAATGGACAGTGAGTGTAGAAAAAAGGAGGCGGTCCATTTCAACAATTTATAATACATTATTATATTTATCATTACATTTTAACTGAATGCAAAGGGTAAGTGGAGTGTTCAAATTATTTTAAAAAAAGAGGGAGAAATTGTGATGCAAGGTTTTGTGAAGATATAATGCAAGATCCTCTTTTAAAATGTACACTTACTCTCCCATCCAGTGTCAGTAGTATAGAGTCACTCTTGATATCTCTGTGGATGACACCTTGTGCATGGAGATAGGCCAGAGCCAGTAACACAGCTTCACACAGTGTAGCTATCTGTTCTTCTGTCAGCCTACATGAACACACAACAGCACAGCAACGGGAGGTCAACATAAGTCTAGATGTTTAGTTCTTTGCATAAAAGAGTCCAGAATATGGTTGAACTGTAGGTAGAAACTATCTTTGACCTGTGTTTGTTTTTATACTCTGATTATAATAATTCTATTTTTTATATTGTTTTTTTTTTTACTTTTAAAAGAGTGTGGCAGAGATCAAGCAACACAGTTCTCCACATGATTCCATCACATATGTTTTTGAATAGCTGAATAATGCAAAAATGCAATTAGAAAGACAGGTTATAGTGTGTTTTCCTGCTTGAAACTTCTGTTATAATTAGAATGTGCTGAGAAATGCTTCTTAGGAATGTCACTTAATTCAGTCATCAATCTTAGTCTGTGGCTAAAATGAAAGCAAAGAGTGTTTAAGCTGTTAATTTCTGTTTCTAGTTTTTCTGCTTAGGCCAGTTTTGATAAGTTTCAAATGGCAGTCTTTGTTCAGGGTCATGGCACTGCTAATCCATTACCTAAAGCTATAATAGTCTTAAAAGTATTCAGGTTCAAATCTCAGCTCTGAAATGTCTGTCTGACACAGTGGGGAAAAATGCAACATTGTCATTTACAAGGAAAGATGCTTCTCTGTGCTTTGTAAATGAAAATCAAAACACTCCTAATTTTCATCAGCTGTTTTTCTCATTATAGCGGTTATATCAGAGTGAGACATACAGTTTTAAACCACCAGGCATTGTATTTGTGATGCTTACCTGGTTTCAGACACTATGTTGGTTAAAGCTCCACCCTGCAGGTACTCCATTATGACCCAGAGCTCCTCCTCCACTAGAGCACTCTTATACATCTCCACCACATTCTTGTGTCTGTAGTCTCGCATTATCACCACCTAAGATATATAAAAATGTGGAAATTATTAACTTTATATAGAGATATTTTGTACCCTAAAAAGGTGATTATACCATTTATACCCAGCAGCTATGAAGTTAACATGATGGAGGAAATTCTAAAGTGGTCTTAAGGGATGAAAAAAAATTGATCTCTTTGACAAGAACAAGGAATTTTAAATATTAGTATTTAAGGGTCCATAACTGGTGAAGTGAATGGTGTTGTACCAAAACATCCATCCATCCATTATCTGTAACCGCTTATCCAATTTAGGGTCGTGGGGGGTCCAGAGCCTACCTGGAATCATCGGGCGCAAGGCGGGAATACACCCTGGAGGGGACGCCAGTCCTTCACAGGGCAACACAGACACACACACACACACATTCACTCACACACTCACGGACACTTTCGAGTCGCCAATCCACCTGCAACGTGTGTTTTTGGACTGTGGGAGGAAACCCACGCGGACACGGGGAGAACACACCAACTCCTCACAGACAGTCACCAGGAGCGAGAATCGAACCCACAACCTCCAGGCCCCTGGAGCTGTGTGACTGGGACACTACCTGCTGCGCCACCGTGCCGCCCTATACCAAAACAGTTCGGACCCTATTTATATAGGTAGGTATTTTGCTATTCCGTTTTTTTGTCAGTGCCTATTTCAGTTGCATTTAAACAGTAATTATGTGACATAGCCATATTCAATATGTTGTTTTATTTTCTAAAGAACCTTTGCTACTCAAATATGTAATCACTTGAGGTTTTCATGCAGACCGATAAATCAATTTTTCTATAAATTTGTCATGTTTTGACCAAAATTTTACCTAGCGCCTGCTTTTTTTTTTTCCATATTTCTCAATGTACAGCCTTGAAATCATACTCCCACATCGGATATCTTGACACAGATTGTTAGTGTGAGGTGTCTGTTAGTTGAAAACATAAGCATTTTTGATGCTAATTTATTACATGTCATATTACTGTGACAAAATAAATTTGTAGCATCAGACGGACATATTTTTCTTGATATTCTAAGCTCTGGGATGTATGACTGATAAAGTTCTGACAGTCACAGCAGGCCCAGACTTTCAGGAATTTAGTTCAGGGCAAATATGGAAAATTTCCCAACAAATAAAAAACATTTTGGTACTTTGGCAGTTTTCTCAGATGCTGATAATATTTACAATTGTTATTATTATTATAATCTTTTTAAAAAATGATGAAATAATACTTGTTTATTTAGAATACACACAATAAAGAATTATTTAAGCTTTTTAGTTTATATTTGTTGATCTAATGCAGTATTATTTGATGTGAAACCTACAAAAACCTTGAAAAACTATAAATCAATAATAGTAGTTATAAGAATAAGTTGTGAATAAGTTGTGTTTTTCACCCCGCAAAATGCGGGATTCGGGTTCATGCTGTACCACATTTGTATGTGTCTTGAAGACTGGGCACATAAGAATGATCCAAGATCTCATTATAATAAATAACACTGCCTTTAGCTTTGATTAGAGAAACGATTAATTGTGGCATAATTTTAACAACCTAATGCAAAGTAATAATACTAATCTCTGCCCAGATTTTTTAATTATTTAAATACTTTGATTTTTAATCCAAAAAGTGATTTTCTTTTGGCCTGACAGTGTATATTAAGCCTAAATACATTTTACCTTCTGTACAAAGTTATCTTTTGTCAGATGTGTGATGCACATGAACATCACTTTCACATATTTTTATTACACTACATAGCCTTTCATCTTAAATATGCACAGAAATAATGACCAAGTAAAGTCAACTCAGTGTTTTGCCTAGAGCTATTTCATCTGCTTTTTAAAATGAATTTTGCTGAACTGATAATTTTGAGTTGTTCAACTGAGCATAGCATAGAATAGCATACTTCATTAAAAAGCAGCTCTCTTCTCTGCTGTTTCCTCAGGTCCATCATCTTCACTGCAACCTGTTTCCCACTGTGCTTTTCTCGTGCAATACAGACGACCCCTGTCGAGCCCTCACCAATCTTCACAAAGTTCTCCAGATACATGCGGGGGTCTCCTTTGTCCACCACCATCTGCAGAGCAGCTTTGAACTGCGCGTGAGTGATTTTGGGCTCTTCATAGTTGATGGCAGCTGGTGGAGGTGTTCTCAGGCTTAGGGAAGAAGCTCCAGACAGGGTAGAGGCAGGAGAACCTGCAGGGGAAGGCCGTGGCTGAGAGGGACTGTTCTGTACTGGTGGCACCGAAGCTTTAACAGGAGAAACTCCTATCGTATGACTAGAAGAGGGTTGCTGTGCATGAGAGGCTGTATCATGCCCTGGTTTTGGGCTGCTGGTGCCATTGGGTTTGGACATGGCTGAGAAGGCAGAAGTATTTGTCTGTAACAGATAAGGAACAAGTGACAGGTTTAGTCAGGGGTCTGTAAAGATGACTAGAAGCTACTGCTGTGCTGCTGTGTGATCTGAGATTTAACATTTGATTTTTTAGACCAAAAAAGAAAAACAGTGTCATACAAACTTCAGTTCTTGTGCTGAATGATGCTGCATGCATTAATAATTATTTAAGTATGGATCTAAAAATTTAGATATATACGTTTTGTATAATTTAACAAAGATAGGATAGAAAAGTATAATCTTTAAACTGTGTCAGATATTTCTTGAGGTTCTTCCTGATAGGATTTTTTAAAATATCCTTCAATTTATTCATTGCGAGTTCCACCTACTGACTAGGTCCCATTATATATTTCATCACATGTTGAGTATGAAGGCAACCATGTGCTTTCAAGTCACATGAATACAGCCAATTTATCTTTTCAAACTGCTGCTTACACAACAGTTCTTGAAAAGCTGAACACATGGACAAGAATAACTGTGATTAATTATTGTGTCCAGGCCACAGATGACAATGAAATGGCCAGGGATCAAACATATAATGTCTTATCAATCGATGAGATACAGGGGTAACTTTGATAATTAATGGCACCCTCAATTGATAAGGAATGATTTAGACTAAAGCTAAACAAATGTCAAAAATACATGAAGCTTAAAAATTATTTAGTGAAACACTAAATATGCCAAGATTGTGTCCTGCAATCCTATTCAACTTTTAACAGTAAGAGAAACTGTTGAGAAACTGGAAGTCAAACTCCTTTGTGCATCAGCTAGTACAAGAAATACAATACAAACATCTGTGGTATGTGGATAAACAATAATATCAAATGTCCTAAAGAATTCAGAGCTATGTACATTCTGACAGAGTTTAGAGCAGATTTCTTCAACAGTGTCAAAGGTTCCCGAGAAGGATTTCCCAAACTAGGGGCAAAAATCCCATGTGTGCTCTTGAATCGAGTTGTGAGGAAACTGAAATTCTCTATTTTTGTTTTATATATTAACAAATAATGGGACTAATACTATTATATGACTATAGATACCAGTGCTAAGCATGCCCTTTTTCGTTGGCTTTGTGAGTAATAAATTGCCAGTAATGTCATACCGTGTTCTTTTAAACTGATAAAGTAATCACATATGAATATTTAGACATTTATTAGTGAATTCATAAATGACTGAATAAATAAAAGAATAAACAAATAAACAACTTACTTTTAAGTCATAAGTAGAGTAAGGTCTCCTAGGGGTGTCCATAAAACCCAGGGGGAGTTCTGGGCTTGGAGTCCCCCTTGGACTTGAATTGAAAATTGGACTTTGGTTTAATATGGGTGTATTGTAGAGGCAGGACACAGGTCTGGGATTGGTTCTGCTGTCTCGCCGAAGCAGATTATGCTGTTGATACCTTAATCTCTCACTGTATGTATAGCTCTCAGTTTGGTCTGTTTCAGATAAGGTTAAAATGTCCCTAGGCATGAGTGGAGGCTCCTCATTGGACAGGCTGCTGACCTCTATAATAGACTTGGCTCTTGTTGGCAAACCGTTAGGCTGCAGGGTGGTGCTCTTTTTGACACCAGACCGTGGGCTTCCACTCTCACTGTAGACTTGCCGTGCCCTTTCATGCCAGTCCATGACGGGTTGACCATTTGTCTGCTTAGACTTATTCAGCTCCTGATATTGGTATGTGTCCCCCTCAGGCACCTCGCCCAGGCGACCCATGGACTGAGCTCGTTTTCGTAGAGATGGGCTGGTCCTTCTCAGTGAGTTGGAGCTAGTCACAGAGAGGCGCGTCATTTCAGCAATTGCTGCAGCAATGTAGTCTCCATGGCCAATAAAACTGCCCCGCACAATGGTCTGTAGGAATAATATCAAAATAATCATATTAATAATAATATTAACAAAATAATAACAAAAATACAAGTTGGTTTGTACATTTTAGTGAACTTTTACAATTAACTGTTGTTTCACACAATATAAAATTCATGAGATTATACCAGCTGTAAATGCACAATTGAACCCCCACATTTGCAACTTAAAGTACCTGATTTCACTAATAAATGGGGTTTCTACAACATTTTAATCACATAGTGTATAAAACAACTGCTCTGTTTACTTTAAAGAGCAAGACAGTGCTATAAAGTGTAAGACAAACGCAGAGATAAGAGATCTAAATATGGTCCTTTTTTTTGTTTGTTTGTTTAAAAGCATCACTGAGGTGACTTAATATGAAAACTACAGATTTTTTCTAAAATTTAAACAAACAGCACCATACAGATAAACGGTTTCTACAAAGTTAATGGCAATTTCCATTTGAAAGTACAGAATTTGTCAATGAGCTGAGCTTTTTACAAAAGCTTTTACTCCTGGAATAAAGTCTTAGCTCAGATACTGATATTGTTTCAATTTTTTATTGACATTAATTTCAATCCAGATTTAATTTATGCCTGAAGAAAACATTCATCATACCATACATCAAACTATTAACTAATTTGTGCAACTAAAAGCACTTGAGGGCACGACATTAGTCAGGAAACATAGCAGAAAGGCCTAAGTTATGTGTCAAAACAATGTGATCTAGTTTCCCAGTTAATTGAAGCATGGGGAAATAAAAGTTACCCTTCAGGTTTGCCCATTTTTGCTGTCCAAGAAGTCACTGCTCTCTGCATTTTCATTTACTATGTGAGTTTTGTAGACTTATTTCAGTATCATGGCATGTCAAGTTCTACACTTAAAGAGCTTTAAAAACAATAACAGCTGACATGCAAAATAAAACCTTAATTTTAATTAAGAGAATACATTTATCAGATTATAGTATTAATATTTTATTCTGTTAAAAGCCCACTTCAAACAATCTATATAACTGTGGACACAATGGAAGGCAAAAAAATCTATAAACACTACATTAAAATCTATTTTAAGCAGACCATAGTTTTATATGGGATACTTGTGTCTGAGTCCCTGCTTAATATAACAAAACAGTTCATATGGAAATAATGCAGTGTTGCATCCCAAAAACAGAACAATCAACAATTTCAAAAATATATGTTTTTGAATTAAACTCTTAATTTAGAAAATGCCTGGCCATTGCTGCATTCATGAGAGACAGTAACTGTTCTGTATAACAACACTTCCACAACAACAACAATAATAATAATAAAAGGAAGTTCATAGCACCTGTAGGTACACCGCAAAATGCAGCTCAAATTTCTTTACAACTTGAGACAAAATACATTAAAACTATGGATTGATCATAAAAAAGTAAAATGATAGAATAAATTAGAAGAGCTAAAAGTAAAAGATATCTTTTAAGGTTCTTTGTTAAATTGAGTGTCTTGTGGTAGGGACTTCCACAGTTTAGAGCACATATATTAAAGCCGCCTCATTTCTTGTTAAAGTACAATATGAATAAATGATAGAAGAATAAAAAATGTCTACATAAAAATGAATACAATTCTGCTGTACCTTTTCATGCTTAAGTCGTACAGGTGTGACAGTAGACGGGTCCACCACAGGTTTGGGTCTCTTCAGTGTTTCTATCACACTCTGCCATTGTGGCGGCAGTCCCACATAGCAACCCCTTGCTGGGTCATAGGATGTATGCACTCGGTGCTCAAAGTTCTTAGGAGCAGAGATCTCTACCTTCTTCTTCTTCTTCCTCTTCCTCTGGAACATTTTGAGGACCTGCGGGAAACAGCAGTGAAGTGCATTAATGTGGGAATCCTTAATCTCCCTCAACCAAGCCATGAGGACACAGCCACAGAGCTAAAAAAACAAACAAAAAAAAAACACTAAGACACAGTCACCACTTCCTGTCAAATGCAAATGAGTGTGTGAGGGAGAAAAAAAGGAGAAAAATCAGATGACTTTAGTAGGCTGAGCATACAACAACCACACCGCCCGGGTGCAGAGGTGAGGGAGGAGGGTGTGGAGAGAGCACTATCATACAGTCAGCAGAGGACACACCCCCTAAATGCTTTGTTTATCACTATGTTCATCTCATCATGCTCTTTTCCTCAGCTCAGCAAAGCTGTAAATTACATAATCTTATGAAATTCTGCACTAAAATTGCACACCTAGTACAGTTTTTAAATTGCAGTTTTTACTTGCAGTCAGTCATTTTAACACCTAAAGTAGTAAACCATGGTTATAAAAGTGCTTATTTATTTATTTACAGTTTTTCTATAAAGTTCATCTCATGAGATATACATTCACATTGCTGAATGTTCCACCTGCTCTGTGGGGTCCTGCCCATTGAAAAAGAGGGTGAAAGGGAGATAGCAAACTATACAGAGAAACAGATGGATAACACTCTCTAATTGTAGAAATTAAGTGCTCTATGTGGTACAGGTAGTGTGTGAGGGTGTGTGACTTTTGTGTTATATTAAAATTACTTAAAATGTTTTTGTCTCAGGACAATACACACTCACACACACTGTACCATATAGGAGCGTGTATATGTGTATGTTTTTTTGTGTGTGTCTCTGTGTGTGTACGTCTAGCTGATTGAAGTTGTTTATTAAGAAATATACACACCAGATTCACACATGTAAATGTAGTCATCACTAAAAAATATTGTGAGCAGTCTGGGATCCATTCTAGTTGAAACCTGCCTTTAAAAACAAACTGAGTTCATGCCCATCAGTTCAGTGAAGTCTGTTTCAGACTGGGTTTTATTGAATATGGCCAATCAAGTAAGCACATGCAGCATGTCCTCATTTACCTTCGCTTTGATCACTGGTCCAGACCGACTCTGATGGAACAATTAGGCCTGCAGTGACCCTTGCAGTGATGGATGCATGCATGTCCTTATGTGCTGCTGTGCAATCAATTACCCAATACCGGAATCAGATTTGTTCTAATTATTACAAATTTGTGTCCTGATTTTTATGCATCATTTCTTTTCTTTGCCTCTCACAATAGGTCATACCATAAATAAATAATTTTAAACATACACTATACCCATAACTTGTTGGACACCTGCTTATCTAAAATTTCTTCTGAAGTTCAAGGGGATATATTATGGAAATAATTTTTTTTCAGTGCAATAGTACATTCATTTTGGGATACGGAGTACCTACTAACCTACAAATATAACAAGCACAGAGAAATAAAAGTACAGATTTAATACGAACAGAAAAGAGCAGACCCTGAACAGGGTGCCAGTCCATCACGGGGCTCCACACACACACACAATCACTTACACACATCTAAACGTTTGCAAGGTCAATCCACCTACCAATCTCCCTTTCCAGAGGGAAAACACACCAAATCCCCTCAAGGACAGTCACCCTAGGCAGGGCTCAAACCCCCAACCTCAGGACCCGGGAGCTGTGACAGTGACACTGTCTGTTGGGCCATTATGCCACACTGGTTTGTAATATGTCTCCTTTAACAGAATTAACAGGGATGCTGAGAATTAGTCATTAGTGAGGTCAGGTACTGAAGTTGGATGATTAATTCTGGATCACAAACACCACTTCAGATCACCCCAGAAAACACAAATCTACTGTTCCTCAGTCTAACGCTGGGATACACCCAATAAGCCCATGCTTGACTCTGAGCAAGGTGAAATTAGACTGATGTACATCTGTTACAAAGAATTTAAATTCATTCAATACTATTCAGTACTATATACTATTCAGTACTATGGAGATTGTATGGAGGATGTGCTTACATAATTGAATGTCTATATACAAAGGTGTATCTAAAAGTAGCTACCTGGGATTAATGATTATATTGTCATTTTAAGATCATTTTATGCCACTGATATAAAGATAATATAATTGCATAATAATATGTTAAATAAATTAAACATAAATCAGACAAAAAGCTGTCTTTAAACAAATCTCATAATGGCTCCCGAATAGAGGGACCAGAGAAGGCCAATGACCAGAGAAAACCTGGAGTGGAGTAGTATTTATGATCCAGAACTGATAATCAACATCAATACCTAACAGGACTAACACTCTTGACTTTCATCAGATCCTCACAATAAAGATATCCACATTCTAGTGTTAGCTATTACACTATTATTACATTACTTCTAGTTAAAGCTATTATTGCAGCTAAGGCAGACAAACTACACATTAATATCTTTGACTTTAGTAGAATTCTTAGATGAGCATGTCTCCACAAAGCCCTGGCCATGTAGTGTAAAAAACCTTACACTAACCTTAGTAGATCAAGATAAAAAACAACTTCACATAACCTGCAGAGTAAAATTTTGGACTACAGATGTATTTATAAACAAAGCAGCATATTATACAGTAATGTCATATTCATAAAGTCATAAAGTCATAAAGCTAAGTTTGAGAGTGGGAAATGATAACACGTTGAGACACTGTGTCTATACAAATCTAATATCTCGGGGCTATGTCCTTGTTTAAGTAGGTCGATCAATATTTACTCACAAGTGAACTTTACACAGAGAGGAATAGGACTCTGCAATTAAGCTGCTATTAAGGTAAGAGGTTTGAACTCTTTACAGGATAATGGATACTACATTCCTAGACTCCTTTCATTAACTTATCTCCAAAAGTGTATGCAATCTGATTTCTAATGACATGCTGCTTCGGATCAGTGTTATGAATTAAACAACTCTTTATACAAACATAATTTTCAAAGTCTAACCACAGATAATTGTTCAGTTTAAAAAGACCTACATGTAAGATACTGTGTATAAGCACAACTTCTCCTGTACAAGCATCCAGACAACTCACACACACACACACACAACCTGCTATATCGTCTTAGAAAGCATATGAATGCAATTCCAAACTGGAGAATTTCTCATCTAACATTAGTACCTCTATTTTGGCTGAATGCAAACCAGCTCACAAAGTAATATTCCAACATCTAGTGTAAAATCTTCCAGAGACTGTGACAGCGGCAAAAGGGGGAGAAAACTACTTATTAATATCCATAATATCAGAGGAATTATTAGATGAGCAGAGGTCTACAAACATTTTTCAAAATTATAGTATTACAATATGATTTCCCCAGCTATTGTATATTGTATACTGTATGTGTTACTTTCCCACATATATGTTTAGTCTAAATGTTTATTGCACCTTCTGCTACTTCTGAAACATTTTCAATGTTGTTAAAGCAAATGAATGTAGATCCTGCTGAAATACAATTTGTGAGAACTTTATTATTGAGCATAAGTTGAGAAATCATAGCAAAATGCCAGGATGGTTTCTTAATACATGGGCAACAAATCTCAAGGTGGAAACATTGCCACATGCATTCGGTGACATTGTTGGATAAATACGAACTGCTTTTTTAAATTTACATCATAGAACCTGTTTTTTCTGCACGTATAACAGTAAAGCCAATTAAACAACTGAGAATAATAAATCCTCAGTGTTATTCCTTTTTCAATTTAGGCATTCCTAAAATACACAGCCAAACACATTGGTAGGTGGATTGGTGACTCAAAAGTGTCCGTAGGTGTGTGTGTTGCCCTGTGAAGGACTGGCGCCCCCTTCAGGGTGTATTCCTGCCTTGCATACAATGATTCTAGGTAGGCTCTGGACCCACCGTGACCCTGAACTGGATAAGCGGTTGCAGATAATGGATGGATGGTAAATAAAATTCTGAATCTATATGATAAAGTAGTGAATTACACCCAACACTACGAGAGCTTCAGAAGACAAGCCTCACCATGTGTGTGTGCGTGTGTGCGTATAAGAAAAATGCAAACAATTATGTTGTTAATAGATAAAGTTACTGGGCAAAGAATAGAGTACAGAGTGAAGGACACAGCAATGAATTGTGACATGTAGTCATACCTGTGTAGTACTGTTTGGCCCTTGGTTGATTTTTTTCTGGTGGATGGTCCTCACAGAGTTCCCATCATCTGGTCATTTTGTCCAGGTCCATGAAACCTGATGATTAAGATTTCAAATGAAGAGGAGTGAAGGGAGAAACGCATGTCTGCACACTTTTCATTGACTTATTCTCTGACTCTCACACTCCTGCTGTGTTTAATCAGAGGGTGCGGTGGAGCATTACATGCACAAACAGTGAGATTTGATGAGCCCAGGAGGATGTGTATGTTGAAAGGAGGTCAAGAATAATTTTCATTCTGTATATATTAGAATAAATAATGCAAATCAAACTGAAGCATATGTTAAGGAAATCCCTAAACTTTTCAACATTTCGACACTATTTAGTCATAAAACAAGACATTCCATGTTTGTTGTGACATGACTAGGACTTAATTGTCTGCTCAGGTAGACACAACCAAATTTCACCAGGAGGTCTAACACAACACCACTATAACATCATTAAAACTGTAAAACTCTCTAAACAAATAAGCCTATGCATATTCTCTAAGGTTTTATGTTCAATGCCCTGCATGTATTATAAAAATATGTTCAAACTTCTTTTATTTCCTAACTTCCCTTGTAATATGTGATGTATCTGTTTTAGATGATTTGGATGTCTAGTTCCTATCACCACAGCAGTGAGTAAAACTGACTCACCAGTGACTGCACCATTTCACGCCAGAACATCTTAATGACTGGCCTTTGCAGGAATTCTGAAAAGTTACTGATAACGTTTGCCTCTGTTAAAAATCACATCCAAACTACATTTTCAAAAAGGTGATGCTGTGTAAAATGTAAATGAAAATGAAATACATTGTTGTGCAAATCATTTAAACACCACATTTAATTGAAAATATTATATAGTCAACTATTGTATTTTGAAAGAAATTCAACATTTCGAATTTGATTCCAACAAAAATTTGGGATAGGGTTTTTTTTTTTTTTTACCACTGTTTTGCATCATTTGGAATCCACGAAGCCAATTCATGTTAGTTTTAAAAGTCAAATTTTATTTCCACTCTTGCTTGATATTGTATTTCAGATGCTCAACAGCTCAAGGTCTCAGGGTTTTGTTGCTGTTTTATTTATATATTTAATGTATTTTCATAAGGCACAAGTTGTTTGTCAATAGGTTCCAGTTCTGGACTAGTTCAGCATCCAGGCACTGTTAACTAAGGACCCATTGCTATTGGAATCCATGTAGATTGTGGATTGGCCTTGTCATGTTGAAATTAACAAGGACTTACCAGAAGAAAGAATGCTGTCTGGATGGCAGAGTTTTACTCCAACACCTATACACATTGTTTAGCATTTACATTGCTTTCACAGATGTGCAAATCACCCATGCCATGTGCACTTATGCACCCCATACCATCATGGATGCTGGCTTTTGAACTGTGCATAACAAGCAGGATGGTCCCTCACTGTTTTAGCCCATGGTACAAGACATTGATGATTTCCAAGTTCTCATAGGTGCTCCTTTTAAACTCAGTCATGGCATCAAACTCAAAATGAGCATATACTTTTCAAAAAAACAATAGTTTCTTGGTTTTAACATTTGAAATGATTTCTTTGTACAATTTTCAGACAAAAACAGGATTTAAATTATTTGCACATTACTGTAGCCTATTTTCATTTACAGTTTGCTCAGCATCCTAACTTTTCTTGAAATTTGGCATGCATTGCCAGTGTGAGAACAAAATATTGCATCTACATACATTAGAATTCATAAATGTAAAGTTAGTATTTTGTAAATATCAATGTATGCAACGACAGTCTTTTCAACACATAGTTTACTTGGATGCAGTGAGAATGCTGCTGGTTTAACCTTGACAAAAATAATGTCCCCCGTTCCCCTCAGACTTCACTGAATAATGTACATGACGCTGTAACACATGCTGTGACTTGCAATACTCTGCCTCAAGTCTGAATAATGAGGCAGATGCTAAACTGAAGAATGATGCCTGACTAGGATCATTCATCTGACTAGTTCTCCTCATGTCTCACAGCTGAATTAATGCCCGATGATGTCTCCAGGTAAATTGGTGTGTTGTGAGCTTGCAGACAGTGCTGACATATAAAATGATGTCGGTAATAGCTACTTTTACTCAAGCATGTGTACTTTCTAATTTTAAACAAATTATATTTAGCAATTAATTTTTTTGTGGGCGGCACGGTGGTGTTGCAGGTAGTGTTTGTTGTGTTCACCCCGTGTCGGCGGGGGTTTCCTCTGTGTGCTCCAGTTTCCTCCCAAAAACATAGTAGGTGGATTGGTGACTCAAAAGTGTCCACATGAACGTGTGAATGAATGTGTGAGTGTGTGTCACCCTGTGAAAGACTGGTGCCCCTCCAGGGTGTGTTCCTGCCTTGCGCCCAATAATCCTGGGTAGGCTTCTGACCCACTGCAACCCTGAACTGGAAAAACAGTTTCAGACAATGAATGATCTATTTTTCTTTCTTTTTTTTTGTGACAACATCTTTGTAGTTGTTCTAACCCCTGATTTTTAAGGTTTATAATTTTGTTTTAGACCAAGGGTGCATTGAACAGTTTGTTCTAGATGCTAAATGTTCTTAGAAATTCCAGTGCTGCTGCTTCTTTTGCTTATTATACGACCAAAAGGACACATGATCTAACAGACGTAGTAATAAGTTTGTCCACATTTAACTCCTCTCCTCTGGGAAGGTGATAAACTAGATGCAAGAACATTGCTGAGAGAAGGTGATGCAGTCAAAAAAAGAGAGCAATATTGAGGTAAGCTGTTGCTGTGGGGTGATTAGATGTGTGTCCTAAACACCACTCCAACTATAGCTGATGCTTAGCATTGGGCATGGTAATTCTAGGCTCATGCACGTCCTGTTCATTTGGTAGTGTTTTTGTATAGAGATAATACAAATTTATTTTCTATCTATTTCCCACTTAAGGTGGTTGTTAATATAGATGAATATTCCAACTTCAATGGGTGTCTACAAACGTTTGTACATATGAAGTTATTCACTCAGGTAGTCTTACTTTTACTTGGGTCTTTATTTTACTTAAGTCACAAAGCAGCTACAGATATGAATGAATGAATGGATGAATGAACAATGGATTGAAAATGGATTTAGGCTACTTCCACCTCTGCACATAATCTGGAGAAACATCCAGACTATTACTGAAGAGTCCACTACACTGCAGCAGACAAACAGGTTCAGTATCACATTATCTGGGTCATCCCCATCACACACATTGTTTTCTGTAACCGTCTGTAATTTAAATCCCACAGAACACATAAGAACAAGTTCAGTCCTCAGGCTGTTGGATTATTTTTTGAAAAAGGCTTAAGACAACCTGATGAGACCGGATGTTTAGCACTTCTGAAAGAGCTCCTAAATTTGAATCATTCTGATTCACGTCACTGACATCCTACATTGCACAATGAGAGTACAAGGTACTACATAGTTCAGATAGTAAGAACTTCACAAACATGAACTTAATTTGCCTACAACATAAATGATGTTGTTCTACTGATGCCATAATAGAGTTAAGTTCATCATGCCCAAAGCCAAATGAATACTAAAGGGATAGTTAGCCCCCTCATTGGTACTACAGTGTACTTTTAAATACACTGATTTATTAATATTAATAATTTTACCATTAAATGATTCAAAGCCCAGGTTCTTAAACCAAGCAGTCCACTGGATCAACTGATCAAAACAGTGCAAAAATGAGCCAGTCCTTCACCAAATCAAATTGTAAAAAGTACATGGACTGTATATTTTGAGGTCATGTGATAAAAGGGCTAGGTTACGTTGTTGAAGACAACATTCCAATTAAAAACACTAAAGTACAATGATGTTTTCACACAGATACAGTCTTTTTTTAAAAAAAAAACTAACCTGTTTAAAACGACAAAAGAGTTTTTGAAAGGTGAAAAATGGCAGAATAAGAAAGGATCATGTGCTGTTTGTCAGTAACCGCTCTGTATCTTCTGTTCTACTCCTCATTCTCTTCAGTCACATGGCCGTTATGAAGCTGCTCTCCTACTTGAAGCTTTCATCAACGTACCTTTTGTCAGAGTCCCTTCCCCCTCTTTCCAAGCTACCTTAACTGATCCAGTGAGAGTGAACGACTGTGAGAAAGTGTGAGACAAATGAGAGAATGAGAGAGACAGTAAGAGAGAGAGAGAGAGAAAAAAAAGATAATAATGACAGATAGTGAGAGAAAAAGAGGTGAGGCTGAAAAGAAGAGGGAAATAAAATGACAAAAAGAGTGAGATGACAAGAAAGATAGAGCAAGACACAGAACAAGAGAAATTGAGAAATAGAACAGGGATAAATGGAGAGACAGAAATAGGAGAGAGAACAGGAGGTGGGGAGGTTGCTATCTTACCTTTCTGTCTGAGGAAGGGGATATTCTTGCAGATAAGACTCAGCAAAATGACGATCCCTTACTCAGTCTTAACCCTCACATACTGTCTGTGTCTCTCACTCACTTCCTCATAGAACTGTGGTAGTTGATCCAGTCAACATGCTCTGTACAGGCCTCCACATGTTCGCATGAGTTGGGCGCGTTCCTCCCTGGAGGGAGAGTGAAAGAGTGCGAGAGAGAGTAACTGAGGTAGAGTGAAGGAGAGAGCATGAGTGAATGAGAGTAAAGGTAGTGTAAGCAGAGTTGATCTGCAATCAGACTTGACCTCTCACACTTCTGCTGTAATCATACCAACACAACTCTAAATACACACTGGTATGTATGCACACAAAACATGTGCTTCAAAACTTCTTTAGAGGTGATGCTACAGAAGAATCTCTGTTGTTCTTCAAACCTTTGAGCAGCTTTTATTGAAACATGAGATATTGTTTCTGATATGGGTCAACATTTTGTTGTGAATGATTCCATTCACATTTCTTACGGTACTTTTCCACTACATGGTACCTACTCGGCTCGGCTAGGCCACTGTGCGAATCTGGTACCTGGTCCCTGAAAGCAGGATACTTTTTTAGTTCCTGCTCCCACCTAGCTCCAAGTGAGCAGGGTAGAGAATAAACGTGACATGTAAATATTGCAGGGTGCTGATTGGCCAGAAAAATCTGACCTCGAAATGCAGACCTCCAGCACAATTTAGCTACTTCTATAGTCTCCAAGCTACCACAGAGATAGCATTGTTTTGTCCAAGTCACAATGGCAGCAAAGAATGAAAACTCTGACACAAATGATCTGTCTGAACTAAAGTTTGGAGATGTATTCAGTCCCAAATGACAACAACATATGAATACATTTCGAGTAACCAACATGCTTAACATTACCACTGCTGTTGTGGTTTCCAAAGCCCACAGTTCCCGTTACAGACAGTGTTTTGCAATGTTATAGGCTACATTTTGGGGCAGGGGACCAAGCGAGTATAAGTGTTATGTGAAGTAGAGATACTTTTACATCTACAATGTTGCTAATATTACTAATCACTTCTCTAAACCTAATCTGATCAGTCAGTCATTTGTATCAGTTCTTAGGTGATTCATTAAATATTTCCAAAAATATATCCTTGGATTTCCTTTTTTATTCCAAATCCAATGGGGCACTTCTGACACGCCCTGGAGCCACATTATGCTCGGGTTAAGCCAATGACCTGTACTGACGTGCATGCACACACACAAAAGGTTAGTTGAGTTAGTGGAAACTTACATAAGCTTTTCAGACAATGGACAAAAACCTACATTAACATTTAAAAAGATTTAATCAAATAGGTGTCATTTGTCATAAAAGATGCTTTACTCAAATTCACCCTTGTGAATATGACAACTGATGCTTGTAGGAATAAAATGTTTAAGATATTTATAACAGCATTATTTTAAGTCATGAAAGGCTTGTGTGTGTCGTGCAGACCTACGATCAAACATCTAAAATAATGTTACCATAATAATAATAATAATAATAATAAAGGTTATTATTAGGCAACACGGACATGTCACTTAATTTTGGGTTGAGAGAGAAGGTGTGTACATTTGGATACTGATCATATGCTGCCACATCCAGCTTGTAGTAGTTGGCTTAAACTGGAAACAAATAATCTAGTAAATGAGATTAGGTAACAGCAAATATGAACTCTCTGTGAGCTATAGCACCTGCAGACTGACCTGCCTCAAGGCCGACTTAATACCTGCAGAAATTGCTCCAGTCACCCATCTGCTTAGACGGCATACTTATCAAGTGGATAGCAACACTAATTACTCTAAATTCTTTTTTTTTTTTTTTTAAAGGGAATTGAACTTTGATATTTGTTTTTCCAAATATCTGCATATTTCAATGGCTAGGATTTAACTTAAATCTTAGCCATGCTCCAAAACTTACAATGGGTATTTAATGTTCCTAAAAGCACCTCTACATAAGGATATTGCACAATATCTCTTACATATGTAAAAGTTGCCCAAAGTAATATTTTTCTTCCATCCTCTTGAAACTTTAACAGTTAAAAGGGAAAGGAATGAATTCCCACCTCCAAAAAAGTTCGAACAGAGGCATGTTTACCACTGTTACCTCATATTCCTTTAATAATAACACTTCTTACCTCTTTGTGAACTGAGCATACACATTGTTGCAGTTTTGCAGGTTAAACTTCAGCTGCACCTGGTCACAGTTGTTCATTTCATCTCATGATGTGCCCGTAAGAAACAGGTCTGAACTGCAGTCCAGCCAGTCAAGCTCATGCCCACTAAGTCTACAAAGCCTCACTCTTGCAGCACATGCAGAACGAAGCCTGGTCTAATCTTGCTGACATAATCTTGTACTTCTCATTTATGAGCATGTCTCTTTTCCATAAATGAAACTCTCTCACATACTCAAGTCACTTATGCATTAAGAACTGATGCACCCCGATTTAATGAAAGATGTTGGCTTTCGCACCTTTTGTTCAATGTGTGAATAGCTTATTTTGGCTTTGGCACAGAACACAACACCCCTTTTCCCCCCCAAAACATACTGAAACATTGACTCATCTGATAACACAATACCTCCACTGTCTGTAGGACTGCATGAGAGGAGTATTTTACTACAAATTCCAACTTCTCCACAAACAAGGTTTTGTAAACACCATCTCTCCCTTCTCTCATTCTGCATTACCAGTAATAAGAAATGTATTAATGGTGATACAGAATGAGAGAAGGGGAAATAATGGTTCTACACGAGTTATTTGGTAAAGAAAATGGTTCTATACAGAAATCTGAACACTTGAAGTTTTGCATAATTAAAGGGTTCTTTGCTTTGTGAAAGGGTTCTTCAGATTGATGGAGAATGTGCTATAGAAGGTTCTATATAGCACCTTTCAGAAAAAGGGTTCTATATGGCACCGAAACTATTCCCCCACTGTAAAAATGTCAAGCTTGTCACAATAGAAGGACTATGTTTTAAGGAAGGAGTATTTTTTAATTTCACCTAAAAATGATACTAGTAAAAAAGAAGTTAAAGAGATACAAATATAGAGATATACATTCACTATAATAATTAATATAATAAAATAACTTAGATTATGCCAAATTTGTCACTGTTAATCAAAAGCACAAAAAAAAACAACACTATATGAGACAATTTATGATAAAGGGCATTGACATTAGTGTAATTCCAGGTGTATTTGATCATGTTTGGTAGCTTGCTAAACCACACTGCGGGTTCTGTGAAGGACATGAAATAAAAGGATTTTTGAGTACAATTACTTTAAAGCTTTATATGTCAGGATTGACTGAGAAGGACATTCAGTTAGAGTACATCAGACCACAGAAAAAAAAGACAGAAAACACATTACAGAGAAAAAGTGCATTCCAGGCCTCAAGAACAGGCATTCTTTAAGTTGTTGATGAGGTTGGTCAAAACACACACAGATGATTTGTCTTCTGGATTTAAAATATTATGGAAAAAGTCTTCCCACAATGGACCCAGGGGCTCACTAAGAACAAACAACAAACATATACACAATCATCTCACATTGTTAAACATCCTCTATTGATTTAGAAATAAAACTGTAAGTTTCAACTATTAACCATTTGTCTAAGGACAATTAACTGATTGATCATACCCAAGGTTAGATTCAGAGTCTTCTGCCAACCTCCAGTACAAATCATCTTTAACTAGCTTCATGCTTGTTCCAACAAGCAACAAGTGGACTATTTCTGCAATGCCACACAGGTCAACCTGTTAAGGGTGAGAAGATTGAGATGATGTTTTTAAAATCTCATGACTTTTATGTAGCATCAAGCATCAGATCAGCACTTTAGTCACAGACAGAAGCTTTAAGGAGTGTTCAGACTGCTTTGTTGAATGAGGCACAATATAGAGCAGCCAATCAGAACAATACATAGGCACAAGACAACAAATTCAAATGAGCAAACAAACAATTAAAAAAATATATAATAATAATAAAAAAAAAAGTTTTATTCTAGAGATAAAACATAATGGTTGGAAAATGATCATGCACAAATAAACCATGAGAGTTTTCAATACATAAAATACACACAAATAAAACAGATCTCAGATTAATAAAAAACAAAAACAGTCTCTTTAAAATACAGTAAGATAAATAAGTTTACTTCTAAGATTATAACTTAACACAGAGATAAGACATTTTGTGACATTAGTATTTTGCTACTGGCACCTTCCTAGTACGCTGACATTTAGAGTGCTTTCGCACATACCTTGTTTGGTCAGGATTTTTTTTTTAGAATTTTCACCTGAATGAAAACAGCAGGTGTGGAAGGTGCCTCAGACCACAGTCCGGACTAAATTTGTTCCAACCATATGAGGTGGTCTTGGTCTGGATCTAACTGAACCAATTTGGGTTGTGTGCAGTGTGAAAACACTTGGTTCTGACTTTGAGAGCAATTTCAAGTTGAGGCATGCTATCATTGCCCCGTCAACAACAACATTATTATGTTATTTTCTTCCAAACTCTTCTGGATGACGCATATTAAATCTTAATCCCTATTCAGACCGGATTTGTTTTACCTGAGTAAGTAATGTAATGTAATTTTACTGCAGGACATCTCATTTTTATGACGTTTGATTATGTGTGTTGTACATTCAAAATTGTACATGGAATGAGAATAACATAACACCTCTCCCCAGTGTCATGCATCCATTGTCATTTTCTTAAGCGTGATACAGTGGAAAATATATATAAAAGCAAAAATGTAAACAATTGAGATTCCCATTGTATTACTTATCCCAAACCAAACTCTAGCACACTACATAGCATAAATAAATACTACATAATTATCAGAAAGGCACTCATTAGGAAAGAAGGTAAAGTGCATTTGAATAGGTCTTGGGACACAGCATTAATCAACCATTCCAAAATTCAACAGTTTAAAGATGGGGGAAAATGTGAACACGAAACTGGTAAAGGAAGCAAGCATTACGTATGTAAACATAGCACTAATATTATAGCACTACTACCAGCAGCACTGACTTTGAAGTAGGTGTTGTGGTAGTAGTGCTATAATATTAACAGTACACTCAAAATTTAATTAGTTTGTTTGTTTATTTTTTTCAGCTACCCACTGAAATGACCACATGCCGACATCAGACACACACCTCTCTATAAACCAATGTCAAGTATGGGGAGAGACATCCCACACTGGTGATAAAGACAGGACATGGGTATATCATCAAGTTCTTTAGTGTGCTTGCTAAATTACAATGTGAAACCAAACCTTACTGGATCACATATATACAATGTAACTAAACACAAACAATGATTCAGGCGTTCGGGTGTGAAAACACCCCTTAGATGCACAAACAGCCCAGTTATAAAACATACCTGATAAGGGGAGGCAGTGGACAACAATAAGCCCTGTTTAATGTAATCCTGGGCAAACGGAAGATCTTTCATCATCACCTCAGGCTGCAGCTCAAGGTCCAAAGAGCTGGAGAAATCAGTCCCAAAAACAAAACTGTCTTCACAGCTAGGAAAAGAATTATAGCTTAAATCAATATGAAGCCAATGCAGTGACTGAGCAATTAGTTTTATATTATCCATCCATTATCTGTAAGCGCTTATCCAATTCAGGGTCACGGTGGGTCCAGAGCCTACCTGGAATCATTGGGCGCAAGGTGGAGGGGGCGCCAGTACTTCACAGGGCAACACACTCACACATTCACACCTATGGTCAATTTTGAGTCGCCAATCCACCTACCAACGTGTGTTTTGGGACTGTGGGAGGAAACCGGAGCACCCGGAGGAAACCCACGCGGACACGGGGAGAACACACCAACTCCTCACAGATAAGTCACCTGGAGCGGGAATTGAACCCACAACCTCCAGGTCCTTAGAGCTGTGTGACTGCGACACTACCTGCTGCGCCACCGTGCTGCCTTAGTTTTATATTATACTTTATCGCTAATGTTTAATTTTTTAATAATTTGGAAATCTAATAAAAGCAAGCATACCACTACCTCAAGGTAACATTTGGAAAGTGAATATTTGATACAGGTTCAATTTTAGTCGAAGCACTTCTGATATGGTGCAGTTTTGTTTTATTTTTTTTTTACGATAACCAAATAAGCTTTTGTCAAAAAAATATACTATTAGACAAAAATACTGATCATACGTTTGCATAGCCCACAGCAGATATTTTATACATGTTCAAAACACAATCACACATCATGTAAACATCACAATTAGGTACATGCACAGACAGGCAGCCTCAAAATAACTTGCCCATCACTTTTGTGTGCTATACTCCTCCTTGAGGCAAAGAAACAAGGACCAAAACTTATTGTCAGATACTGTAGGTCAGCTGTACCTGCATAGCATTAGTGTGTCTGGTCTTAACGTTCCACAAACAAGACGACAGGAGTGCATCTGTTTTACCATCTCCAGCAATTGAACAGCCACTACTGGAACATCTCTTTTATCAATGTGCTCTTCTAGTAAACACTTAATATAAATGAATGAATAAAAAAAAGAGAAAACAATAAGAAATCTATACAAAATGATTAAATAGACAGTGAAATATGTAGTCTGTCTAAAAATGTGATTACAATAAATGAAGAGAGAGGCATACTTGAATAGTCTGTCCTCGATGAATCCTCCAGAGTGTGAAAGAGCCGTTCTCGTAGAAGTAGCAAGTGCTTTGAGCATGACAATGCTGTAGATTGGCAGGTAGCCTGGCTCTCAGCTGGGAACAAATGTAGAAATCCCAAGGTACTGCAGATTCATCCACCTGCACAAACCAAAAGAATGCAATAATTCATGTCTCTGCCTGTTCAACTGTTCAACCTCCAAGACTGACAACTGAAGCTTTTACTGCTCAAACACATACCTTAACAAGCACAGTACCACTACTGGAACAATACAAAGATCTCTCCACATCAATAATCTTTATGAAGAAACATGTTTCACCATCTAGAATGCAAAAATATATTCAGTCAGAAGTCTAGACCTGTTATATTAAGTTAATAATAATAATAATAGTAAAGCTATAGTTATAAGCATGCAGAGGGTACCAAAATTCAGGTCATCGTTATCCGTGGGTAGATGTCCACTCTTTGTACTGAAGTTAGGAAAAGTACTCAGGTCCATGTTATCAAGCAGTGCTTTTCTGACAGTTAGACTGCAGGGATTGACTGTTTTACTCTCTGATAAGAAAAAATATATATATTTGTGATAAGCTATGTAGTAAACACTGTTCTCAACAGCAGTGAGTATAAATCATCTGTTCTGTCTACTGGGGACTGAAGAAATATATTTATTATATTTACAATTATGTTTTAAAAGGTACAGCCAGACAAACATTAAGCCTGTTATTTATACTTGCTCACACCTAGCTAAGTCACTTTGGTAAATTCCAATAAGTTTTAGAAAAAAAAGGCCTATGTTGCAGCTCTATATTGTATTGGGCTGACTTTTACAGGCTCTTTCATAGCTTATTTTTCACAAGTTTTCAGTGCCTCCTGGTGGCCGAATGATGCAAAACAACAATACAACCCACATAACGCTAAATAAAGGAGAGACACTCAAACAGAAAAAAACTAGTCTTGTGAATGTCTTGTGTACATTCTTGTGTAAGCCAATATACTGTTGCTAAAGAGTTAGGCTCGTAATATTTTGAAGGAATTCTCTCAGAGGATTGACTTACCAAGGGCAGGAGCTGACTCTGATGTTCTTGAGATAGACTGGTTAACCTTTGTATTCTCAGGCTGAGCAGAGGGTCCATCTTGTGATTCAGGCTCCCCAGTGGAGGTGCAGGGAAAAGAGGTATATCCCCACTCATGACTGATTTCCTGGATTGGGCTTAGGAAAATAAATACATTTCGAACCAAAACTTGTTTGAGAAAAACTTGTTAATATTACTAATCTAATCTTTGTCTGCTTGACTTTAAGGCAAACACCAATTTGTGTTTTTGTTTCATGGCTCTAACTTATCTGTCTGGTTCAGCATTACTATGCAGTGTCAGCTCCAGTAACAAGGCATGTCTTATAATGAGCCACAGAAGCTTTTTCCCCAAAATATATTTTCGCTATAAAAACAATACAGCTTGGTTTCCAAATATAATCTTCAATATCCTATATATGCTTGACTCATGTACAGTTATGATTTAGGTATACAATAGTATGATTATTGTCCTTATGAGGGTTTTTATTACATGTGCGAACAAAACAAAAACCCAAACTACAATAATTGTGTTATGTACCTCAGCTTTTTTGTCTGTGCTACAGCATCAGGGTTTGGTTCTTTGAAGATGACTGAGGCTGTTTTGTTGAGCGATTCACATTCTTCCATTAGAGCTTCCTCTGAAGGGTTCTGCTTTACTGGTCCCCCAAATGGTGTAGAGGCCAGCTGAGCAGCGCGGACAAAATCACATGTGTCATCTGGACTTCTGCAAAGAGTCTTATTCCAGTGTCCATTGATGATGGCTTCCTCAGAGCGTGAGATGGAGGCATCCTGAAAGGAAATGATACTTTTGTGGCTTAATCTGAAAATGTTAAATACCTAAAATGGTCAAATTAAAAGGATGTTTCGAATGAAACCTTACTTTGTCACTGGGACTTTCTGAAGCAGGCTGCCTGACTTTCAAAATGGAAGTAGGTAGCTTCAGTGATTTTTGGTTTGCTGAGAAAGATCTTAAGTTTAGGAGAAAATGTGGAGTTTTAAAATAGATGTCTAGGAAAAAAGAAAATCTGTAAAACATCTGTAGATTGAGTTAAAAAAAAAAAAAATCTAAGTCCACACCTTGTGTTTGGTCTCTCTTCATGTACAATGAAAGGTTTCGATGCCCGTGAAGACTTCTGTTTAATGGCACTTCTTCCTAAGGGGAAAACACAAAACAATAAACGCTATTATCATTTTGAACTGTGAGAAACAACTGCTCCTTGGATGTGTCCCAGGAAGTTTGGTTACATTTAAACTATGAAAGTTTACCACTAATGTGAAACTGTATCAGTGACTGAATTATTTCATTATTATTTTTTTTAAACATAGTATATACTTCTTCAGCAGCAGGATGAATACTAACATGAAATGGGTGAATTAACAATGTACATTTCTAACAAAATGTATTATTTTAACATAAAATAAATAACACTAAAATGTCTAAAATAAGCTATTTAGACAGCCATTTGAATGTTGAAAAATATTGTTTCTATGTACAGTCCCAAACAAATAGAAAATAAAAATAAAAATGAGAACCAAAGTATACTATGTTTTGTGGTGTTACACACTTCTGCGTTTAACTGCTGACTGACTCTTCATTTTATTTACTTTCGTGCCTGTTTGATGACAAATCCAAAAAACACACTAAGTAACTGAAAAATAAGTGCTTATCTACTCACCTTGTCCTATGACTTCATCTTGACTCACTAAACCAGTTCTAAGAAAACACAATATTATTCTTAGAATAACAAATAACGCTGCATAATTTCATTCTGCTAAACCTAAAATCATGACTTACCTCATGGCAGAGTTGCTGGACATTTCTGGCTCACTATATATTTTCAGTGGAGCTGTCTCAACTGGAATAACAGGAGCGCAGCTAACTCCAGAAACCTTGGAGGAGCACTGTGGAACTTCAGATTGCTAAAGAACAAAATCACCATATAATATGAATGAAAAAAAAAATAATAATAATAATTTAAAGGACACTTCGCCTATTCAAAATGTTGAGAAGACCTCACCTTCTGGGCTTCACCTTTTTTCCCTTGAATAAGTTTCTGTTTCTGCTCAATCTGAGCTCTCAATTGTTGCTTCATTTGGCTCAAGTGCAAGACTTTTTCTGAGAATAGAAAGAAATAGTGTAACAATATACTGCTATTAAAAGAAAAGTTTTTGCATAGTAACCTTTTCAGGAAAGGGCAAAATGGTCCTTATTACATTCATTCATTGTCTTTTACCAGAGCCACTGGAGCCAAGGGCATTGGATGGCGCTCCACCATTTCAACACAGATCCACTGCACCTAAACAGCTATGTAGCTCTCTTGCTGACAATCAGCATTGAAAATGGTGAACGTAGGCACATGCACAACTTCTTTGGAGCATCCTGCTCTACTGAGTACACTGTAGAAATGGTACAAGCTGTGCCCTCAAAAATTTCACCTTTAAAAATCTGATTTAATTATGGATGTGTGGAAATTACATGAGCTAAAAGTAAAATAAACACCTTCAGACTATTTGCTTCAGTATACGTAGGTACAGACCATGGGAAAATTAAACTGTGGGTTGCTGAATATAAACACTGCAAGACCTCTGGAATGTGTTCATTTAGTACTTACCATTCAACTGTTTAAAATAGCGGCGAGAACGCAGCTCTTCAAATGAAAATTCAGTTCCCTCTGCAAACACAAGATCCTTGCAGTACATGCTCTGAATATTTTGTTGGACACCAAGCTCTTCTTGAGCACCACTCCCTCCTGATGATGGCATCACCCTCTCCATGGGGTAGCTAAGTCACAGCAGAGCATTTCAGCATTAATCAAGAACTAAAGTCAAATCCTTCAGACAACAGGTGTGACTTGTGGAGTGGGCAATAGTAAAGCCTTCTACAAAGAAGACTAGAGTTTGCATATCTGATTGGTTAAGCACAAAATTCTTGGACATTCCTATCCATCTATAACTTGATAAAATTGTAAGTCAATCTATATATTGTTTTATGATAGTACTAAGTTAAGGTTTTATTTAAAAACATTTTTCAAAATGGTGATGCAGTTTAATCACTGGTCCTATCATCAAAGACTACTAGTTCAATCTCCAGTGATTCCACAGCTATCTGCAACTGGGGTCAAAGAGAATAAATATAGCCTTAATCTCTTTAGATACACCCTCCTCCCTCCATCAACCAGCATCATGCTAATTAATGTGATAGCACAACATACAACAAACTGTCTTCAGCATTTAAAGGTGATGGTCATGATTTCCTAGCTCTTCAGTCTCTGTGTGTTTGAAACCTTAAGTGTTTACTAGGGATGCGCCGACTTCAGGCCGATATGATTAACTGATAATTATCACCTTAATTTTATCTTTTTGTAATTAAAGCAAATTCACATTGAATTAAAGAAAAACAAATACTTTTTATCATAGGTTGTCGTAGGACAAGCCTTTTCTTCAGTATTTGTATATTTCTTTTTGATTTGAGCTGTTTCCAGATGAATGGTTTGTAGAGGTGTTTGTTTTGGAGAGCGAGGAAGAGAACGAGTGTGTTTGAGCGAGTGTTTGTAATTATTTATCATAGTGTTTCAGTAATAAATTCAGACGCTGGATGACTATCTATTTTCATGCGTTTTATATAAGAAGGGCTCCTGCACTGTGTTGGCTGAGAGTATTTTTCTGTCGGTTAACCTGCTGTGTGTGTTTACACCGCTATTTGTGTGTGCATGTACTGAGCGTCGATGATATTTTAAATTAGTTTTCACCACAGAGAAATTTAATCCCAGAAACTGTTATCTGCTGAAACTGTGAAAAATGTCCAAACAACAGAGATAATTGTGTATAGAAAGAAAACAGACCTAAAGTGTTACAAAACTAAACAACTCAATTTACAAAGGAGTTTGTGATAATTATATCTGTGAATAAAACCTTCAGCCACATACAAACATAAGTTGTTTTTTCCCCCTCAAATAGAGATTCTCCATAAAAGACGAGGAGCTTCTGAACGTAAACCAACCAAAACAGTGTTTCCCTACAATCTTAGACATTCCCTTTAACCCATTAGTGGCAGGAAAAATTTGATAGGTTATTTTTATTATTATTAATAGTTTTCATCTTTCATGTACATCACCAATATTTACTCCATCTCTGATTGTGAGGGTTTTAAAAGTTTTTAGGTCTGGTAGAATCTGTCATATCTATGTTTGATTGCCCAATTTCATGGGTGCAGCACCCTGTTTGCCGCTGCTGTTATGTTTCATATCTGGCAACCTGGGCTGTATATACTGCACTGTGACTGGGAGATATCACTCCGCACAAAATACTGTGGATACGACTGCAATTTATATAAATAAATAAAAAACAAGTTTCCTTAATCTCTGATAACACACCCTGGTAAATTCATGATTAAATTCAGTAAACATTACACGCTTCTCCTTTAAGCTACGTTTATTTATTGATTTTACAAGTGAATTTTAACAGATGTTCTATAGGGAACAAACTTAAACATGTCAATTTGTTTTAAACGTAATTCTCACACAGACAAATAAATAATTAAATATTAAAATTATAAAGACGTGTGTACAGGTCACATTTAAAGCTTTATTTTTTCCCACCCAGCATTTAACGTAAACCTGCTGTAGAAAATTCACAAGTGAATCTGAGTGTCTGTGGTATGATGGACTTAACGTTATAAACGGACCGTTTCCCTGCTCAGCCAAACGCTCCTGTGCGTTCACAACTACTCCACAGCTCCGTTACAGAGTCCGAGGTACAGGCTTCATTACTCACCTCCGTTGCTGCTGGCTGTTTATTTCCTCCTTTTCCATGTTTTTTGTGTTGCTTCAAACAGAAACTTCACAAAGCTGTAACCGCGAGTCTCCTGACAACTTCAAACTCCGAGGAGAAATTCAAATCCGACCACGTGACGATGACGTTCTATTAAAGCACCATTCGCGGTTGTGTAGGGCGAGGCCCATTTCGCTTCCTGCTCCCTATGTAGCAATAATACTGGCCAAGACAGCCCAACACATAAATCTGCCTATTTATTATTTTATTATTACCGGCCTGTCTTATTTGCAACAATTTGATATATATATATATATATATATGTGTGTGTGTGTGTGTGTGTGTGTAAGTTTCCTATATTCTACTGTAAAACAGCATGAATTAAAATCAAATTGTTGCAAATAGGCATTGTTTTAACAATATAATTATTATGAATTATATAAATCAATACAATATACAAACTGCTATTATGACTTACCTAGTTCACTACATAGGGAGTATTTGTCAGCTATGTATGTAATGGCTTGTAAGATATTTAATGTAAATATTACTAGGTGGTAGGGGGCGGCACGGTGGCGCAGCAGGTAGTGTCACACAGCTCCAGGGACCTGGAGGTTGTGGGTTCGATTCCCGCTCCGGGTGACTGTCTGTGAGGCGTTGGTGTGTTCTCCCCGTGGCCACGTGGGTTTCCTCCGGGTGCTCCGGTTTCCTCCCACAGTCCATCAATACAGGTGGATTGATGACTCCAAAGTGTGTGTGTGTGTGTGTGTCTGCGTCTGCGTTGCCCTGTGAAGGACTGGCGTATATTTGGGTGTATTCCCTGCCTTGCGCCCAATGATTCCAGGTAGGCTCTGGACCCACCGTGTATAAGCAGTTACAGATAATGAATGAATTACTAGGGGGGAATTGTATGGTAGCTCTAGGGTTCTGGAAGTACAGGTTAAAATCCTACCTGGTCACTGTGATACCAATATTATGAATAGTTTTTAAATTAGATTCAGAAATGGCAAAAAAAAAAAAAAAGTATGATTGTATTGATTTATTTAATTCATAATAATTATACTATCAAAATAACGTTTATTTGCCAAAATTGAATTAAATTTCTGTTATTTTACAACAGAATACAGGAAATTTACACATGCCTGAAACGATATGAATCATTGCCATTTACAGTTTACAGTTACACACAACCTGGATAAAGCTTGGCATTTTATTATATACTAGTCAAGGATATGCATCCATCCTACAAAATTCATTCATTCATTGTCTTTAGCCACTTATTCAGTGTCTGGAGCCTATACAACTTTTTCCCATTGATCCTGGGTAGGTTACAGACCCTGAATAATCAAAGCCAGAGCATTTTACAAACACCTTACATTAAAGACCCTGATATATCCTAACCTAGATTTCTAAAAATGAATGTGTTCTTATTTTTATTTCCACGGGTAACAGTTGAAGTGGATGAATGGTTGGTTTAACATGACACCGAAAGAAACTCTTCTTCTTGTATTATCCCATATTTGTGCTAAAACTGTTTTTGTATATGCTATCTACAACACTCTGTGGAATAACACACTGAGAGACTATATATCAAATATAATCGAATATGCTTTATCCACAATTCTCCAATAAGTGGACCATATAATTTGTGACTTAAGTCAAAATTCCTTGTCCTTTGAATCCGTTCCTGCCAAATTAGGACTAAACCGTGACTGAAACACTGGGGACCAATCACAAGCGGCTCTGCTGAACCCTCAAGGTCCAATCGAAGCGCAGGCTCCTCCCTTGAGGCGGGGTTTACAGGAACTTCAAAAGAAGCCCGCCAGCAGTGAGCTTTTAGTAAGTTACAGTCAGAGGAAGTAAGAGAAAGGTTAGAGTCAGAGTGAAGTCGTGAGTCGAGTGGAGAATATAATCAACGACAGCAACAGTCAAGCTTCAACAGCTTCAAGAGAATTTACTCTCAGATACTCCCAGGAGTCACCGCTTCCCAGGGCCCCACCAGAGACAGCCCTCAGGTTCCCCGACTACGCTGCTGAAGGTAGTAGACACAGCCAAGATTCCCACCTCAGACCGGAACTTCATCTGGAGCAAACACCTGTGAAAAGCTCATACTTCGGTGGTCGGGTAGGCTCTCATACGTGCTCTCAGGGTGAACGCTAAATCCAATTTAGATTTACCGTTAAATTACCTATTTAACTACACACCTCCTTTAGTTACCAGTTATAGTTAGTTTCTTAATAGTCTCATTTAACACATTATACATATTAATGTCCTTTCAATGCACATTATTTAAGGTCATAAAAAGGGTTGATTCACCAATTAGCCTGCCTATGAAATTTTAATAAATATTCCCATGTTGTGAAAGCTATTGTTATCCAAATAAATAACTTTTCTATATCATACAAATGTTCAGTATTTGTGTGTAGAATTTGCTCATGAAAGTTAAATGTAAACCTAGGCCCAAGAACTCACCTTTTAACCTACGGAAATTGCATATTTATACTTGAATGAAGTTATATGCTTTACCTGACCAGCAGGTTAATTAATAATTAATTAGTAATTAATTAATGACTAATTAGCTCACTCCGCTACTACATGTATGCTTCCAATACTACAAAAGTAAAACTTCCTCTAGGACCAAGCTGCTACATAAATTAACTCATATAAATGTTGTACCTAAAGTGCAACAATGCAAGACAGTAAAATAACAATAAACAACGAACATTAAATACTAGGGAGATGGGGGACAGTAGTGCAGTTCGATTAACCTAGGTTCCCATTAGGGGATGATGAAAATTGATATAAAGTGCAGAATGAGGCAGAAATTAAAACATTTATACTGGTGTAAACAGGATACAATGATTAGGGGGGTGATGTAAAGTTAAATCAAGTGCAGAATGGGACAGAACTGTAAACAAATTCCTTTAGTGGGAACATGATACGTTATAGGGCGTCACCGTGGTGCAGCAGGTAGTGTCGCAGGCACACAGCTCCAGGATCCTGGGGTTGTGGGTTGCAGTCCCTCTCTGTGAGTTTGGTGTGTTCTCCCCGTGTCTGTGTGGGTTTTGTCCGGGTGCTCCGGTTTTCTCCCACAGTCCAAAAGCACATGTTAGTAGGTGGATTAGCGACTCAAAAATTGTCCATAGGTGTGAGTGAATGTGTGATTGTGTTTGCCCTTTGAAGGACTGGCACCCCCTCCAGGGTGTGTTCCTGCCTTGCGCCAAATGATTCTGGGTGGACTCTGGACCCACCAGAACCCAGAAGTGGTTACAGACAATGAATGAATGAATGAATTAATGATACATTATTTCGCAGCAGATTAACAGTGATTTTCCAGTCCAGCGGTTCTTCAAGCAGCAAGTAATAAATAAAAGAATAAGTAGGTAAGGCTCAATGTACAGTAGGAGTGGTGTGTTTGTGTTTTTGTTCAGATATGCTTTCCTCAACCTTCACAGGAAGAAGAGATTTCCTGGTTGTGAAGTTTGTGAGTTAGATGTAGGCCTTTTTATGTTCAGCGGGAAATATTAACAAAGCCCATTTTCAGAGTATATGTTCCACTCTGAGCTAACACTTAAGTGGCTATCTGAAAGACTCTGGGTATCTTAGTCAACTGCAAAACAGACACCCTGACAAAATTTTTATTGTCGCTAGAGATATCAATCATGAATATTTCAAGCCAATTGTACCTAAATTCCATCAGCATCTGAACTTTACAATGATTGGCGAATGCACTGCATTGCCAGTGTGTACAGGGCAAAGTACCACCCACACCTCGGTTTCTTAGACCACATTTGTATGTTACTCCCACCATACGGACTGCTCTTCAGATGCCACGGATCAGTCCGGAAGCAGGTGAGAACTTGGCCATCAGTATCTATTTCTGCTCTGGACTGTTTTAATTCACTGATTGGTAAATGTTTAGGAAAGCTGCATCATACAGCAACAACACCAACTTGGAAGACTGCACATCAGTCATCAGCTACAACAGCAAGTGCATAGCTGATATCACTGTCTCCAAGACCATCACCAAACGCTCCAACCAGAACCATGGTTGCAGAAGTGCACTCTGCTGAGAGCCAGAGACTTCACCTTCAAAATGGGTGACAATGCAGCCCAGAGAATGGCTGGGGCGAAGCTGTCCTGAGTAATCAGGGCAGTAAAATGGACACACAGTTAGAGCATCCATAGCCAATTCATGGACAGTGGTGACAATCAGTGCATGTGTCAGGGCATCCAGGCCATCACTAATAACATATCAACTCCACCTGCCCATGACAGTGTTACCTCCCTTCCAGTTGTGACACAGCAGCAAGGAAAATCATCCCTCCTAACATCTGTTGATGTGTCTTACTGCAGCTAACGTGAGAAAGACTCTACTCAGAATTAACCCCAGGAACGCTGCAGGGCCAGACATTATTCCTGGAAGAGAGCTTAGAGGATTTTCTTTGTGATGTAAGTGCACAGTGAATTTTGGGTAAGCAAAGAAATGAAAGATACACCAGTAGTGTCCTCCCAATCTTTTTGAACAATGGCTGCATTTCTCCGCTGTAGGATCCATCACACTGGAACACCCTTCAGTGATGTAAGAGCCAAGAAATACAGCTTCAGTTTGGCTGCAGGCTAGGGCTGAATAGCAGCCATAATGTATTTGAAGTTAAAGCTTGAAAAGCTCCTCCTTGCTGAACATGAGTATGTGAGTGTGTTATTATGACTGTTTTTTAAATTTGAGAAAAATTGTTGGAGAAAAGGGCTAAATGCCCCTTAAAATCTTTATTATATAACATTTGCTGCATTCATGATCATTAGCATCGAAATCGCCATTTTAATTCACTAAAACCAAAACTCACACAACCTTCGGATACTATATTATTCCCAAGAACAGAACAAATCAGTGCACATGCTTTTGTGGTGCATTTTCTTTGATGGAACTCATAACCAATGCAGTAACAAATAAATTCTTCTCAATCATAATTTTCAAACTACTTATTTTGTAGGTTATTTTTTTTAATTGAATAAAATGACAAATGTCAATTTCATTAATATGCAACAGCAATGTTATCATAAAATGAGTGTGAGGATAATTGAATTTTGAATTGCTATTATTCCTTGCTCAAAAATTATGTAAAATGTATATGTACCATTAACAGATTTGGTAAAAAAAAAGAGTGTTGAGGGAAAAATTGGCTTTAATTTTATTTTAAAAATATTTATTGTCTTTCTAAATTAATGATATTACTTTCATGATGATGTTTAATTAGTGACTTCTGAAATTTAAAGGTGGTATGTAAGTGGGACATTGTGTTATAGAGACAGTGTCAAACATTTTGTGACACTGGTTTATAGTTCTGAAAAACTGCATGTAAGCAGTAATAACAATAATATAAGTCAAACCACTGCATAATACATGTTTTTATTGAGTTTAATTCATTTCGTTATATGTATCTAAAACCTAACGGCAAACGGGAAACAGTATTGAAAATGTATATATTCAATTTACACAAACAGAATAATACTAGGATATATGAATGAGGTGTGCAAGATAACGCTTACTGCTTTAAAGCTGACAAAAAACTTTACAAGCTGAGATAAAACTTCAGAGTCCTTTTTGTTGTTCTGTCACTCAAAAACATGAACAGATGGTAGTGTTTCATATGCCAAGTTTGTTCAGAGTGACTTATTGCTGGAAGTAGAAGGGAACATCAATTTCCAGGCTGTTGCACTGAGCTTTGACCAGGAGCCCATTCTCAGGAAGGATTGTATACACTGTGCTTGAGAGTTCACTTAGAACAAATGCAACTGTTTCCAAGCAGTTCTCAACAATGGCACTGAACTGGTCAAGTGTCAGCAAAACATCAGCCTCCTCCAACAGTTGTTTAATCAATGTGATCATGTTTATGTAGCATTGGTTGATGTAAAGGGCAACCGCATCCAAGACATCAGATTGAATCTTATCAATGAATTCTTGTGCCATTTCAACAACCTCCTGGAGGGTATCACTCAGCTTCTCGAGTACAACGTCAAGGCTCTCCAGCTGCTTTAGAGAATTCACAGTGATAGTTAAGAAACTCCTCAGTGTGTTCTCCACATAGTCAAAAATCTGTTCTCCAGTTATCTCTTCCCCAGTGGGCAGGATAAACTGGACTGTACCGATGGCCTTAACAAAGGGAGTGAGGTAAGCTCCCAAATTGATAGAGACTGCTGTAACAATCTGATCAATCACCTCAGCAACAGTTCCTTTGATTTTTTTGCAGATCTCAGGCAGAGTAGTTCCTTCCACACCAGGTAGCTCGATCTGTGTCTCTCTCAGAAACTTTGCAGCAGCATTAAGAAGAGTCTGGATGACCTTCTGATATTGAACAATTACATTTCTGAAGAGAACAGACAGCTGGCTAAGCTCAGGAGCATGAGTGGAAGCAATCATGAATGATTCATCAATAACACTGACAATGGTTTCCTTCAGTCCTTTCAATGCGTCACTAATGCCATTTTTCTCAGCAAAATTTCTAATACTGGAGGTGATATCAGGCATCTTTGTCTTCAAAACCATGATCAGTTGACTGGGTGCTTCCAGGTTGTAAGTTGCCTGGAAATGTATTTTTTCATCTGTTGTATCTATGCTTGCGGTAAACATCTCATTATCTTCAGGTATAGACTGCAAAGGAAAACTGCAGTTAGTGAAAGGGGTTAAAATCAATAAATATAAAAAGGCTCTGAAAAGAATTTTAATTATTACTAACCACACAACGACTATAGAAGCGTGTATACATCTTAGAGGGAATCTTTCCATAGAGCTCAAAACCCAGGAGGCCTTCAGATGGTGTGGAAACTGTTACATTTATTCCATCTCCATGATAATTGTAGAAAAGTTTGGCATCAGTAAAAGTTGTGCTGGTGATATCCACATTCAAAGTGTGGCTAGGTTCACTAAAATGCAATCAATAATTATATATAATTACTTTAGATATAGTTAAAAAATGAACAACTCAGTATCTATGTTGCTTTGTAATTTATTGAGCTTAAAGGAGTAGTTTGGCAGAAAGTATAATTTAAATTATTTTCCTCTTATCCTAGCTGCAGTTGAACAGTCAAAACATATCTGGAATAATAATTTTGCTTCATTAGTTTAGAACAAAATATATAAAACTAGAATTGCAAAACCAACTTTGGACATTATTCAACACCGACCCAAAATAACCCAAAAGGTTTCTGTAACAATAAATCACCATATCTTCTCTCAGACCGTATTACAGTTGGTGATTTCAGATGCCAGTCGTGTGGATATTCCTAAAAGCTGTGGTAATTCGAGAACTGAGCTCAGATAAGATAATAAACTAACAATGTGTATCTAACTAACTCACAACCTGGCTTGGTCAATGGACTGCATCTGGTAAAAGTGGAAAATAATTCATTCATTCACTATCAGTTCAGGGTTGTAGTGGGTCCAGAGTGCACCAAACTCCTCACAGACAGTCACCTGGAGCAGGACTAGAACCCACAACCTCCAAGTCCCTGGAGCTGTGTGACTGTGGCACTACCTGCTGCACCACCAGGCCACCCAGGGGAAGTTCATGTAAGTTTTATTTTTGGCTAAATTATTTCTTTAAATTAAATATCCGTCTTTACCTTAATTTGACAATACTGTTGAGGTTCATGGCAAAATCCTTATGTTCCAAGAATGCCTTAGCTGTTACACTGGGTACATAATTTTCCACTGAACTACTGATGTAACCTATTCAAATCAAATCACAAATTATAGATCAGTCATAAAATACAAATCAAATTCTGTTCATTCATTTACTTATTTTTCTTTGTACAACACACAAACTCTAAATCCTCTATCATTAAATTCCACAAATTCTTCTCAGTTCTGTGGGATATTAATAGTATAACTATTTATTCCTTAAAATATTTTTTGCTATGAAAATTATGCAATATACCTTCATATGTTCTAGCATGTAAAGAAGAGCTTTTTTTAAAAAAGAAATATGAGGAATTTAGCATGAAATGTATTTGAAAATGCATCACATACAACAAAAATATTCCAATGTTATAATAAATACTTACTGTCTAGATCATATTCCAGGAGCTCAATGGGAGATTTGGATGAAGCTTTTAATTCAGCTTTGAAGACTGGTGCATTACCATCTACGTGGATGACAAAAGATGTAGTGTATACAGGAGAAGCTATTTCCATGGTATAGGAAATTTTCTGCATGGCAAGAGTCAGATCCACAACTGTCTTTTCATACATGGTGAGATCACCAAAGCTGCTTGGCTGGGATAGGTCAAATTCCACATCAGAGGTTAGAGATACCATTGGAACCAAGTCGATAGTGGCTTTGCCAGCATGTTTACCCTTTGTGCTGAAGGCTGTAACTTTGACTTCATTGTTGGAAGCAACACTCAAAACTGTATAAATACGGTTAGGGGCTGCCTCTAACTCAAGGTTCTCATTAACATCAAACTGTACTTTCAGATCTGCATAATTAACATTTACATCACCAAGTGTCTTCAGTGTGGAACGCAGAACTTCCCCATTTATGTAGATGCTTGCCTCATTATCCAAAGCTCCCTTCATAATGCCAGTTTCAAGAAGTGTTCCATCAATCTTGCTGTTTGCCTTAGACTCAGCTGAAATGAAGGAATGGGTTCCTTCTAGCTTGAATGTGTGTTCAGCATCACCACTGCCAACAGCTTTGATAATGGGGATGTCAAATGTGTATTTTACTTTCAGTGTGGATGCTGCATTTGGAATAGTCTTGGTGTCTGCATTCAACTTGTGGTTAGTATCGATGGTAAGAATGGGAAGGTTCACATTTGCAAATGAATTCACAGCTACAGCAGCCTGCAGGTTGTCTGTAGTTAGAGTCATGGTGCTCTCATGGTTTCCACTGATGTGAGCACTGTCCAGAGATAAAGCATTTGCCAGTTTCAGTCCTCTTTTTAAAGTCAAGCTGCTAGTACCTTCAAGCTTAGCCTTCAGTGATTCATACACAGAGGTGGAAGTAGCAGCAATGCGGACAATAAGATCATCATCTCCTTGAATTCCAGCATTAGCATTTATGCTGAAAATGGAAGACTTGAAGGACATCTCAGAACTTAGGTTGCCTATAGCAGGAACACTAATGAGGCCAAGATCAATGATGGGAGAAAACATACTCTTTTGGTAGACAATTTTACCATTGAAATCTAATGCTTGCTTTGTGCTAGTCAATAGGTGCTTAATTCCAGTTTTCTCATACAGGTTGATCTCATGGATGGCTGGGGTCTTAAACTCTGCAACTGTTATAATCATTTCTGGAATGCTGATAGGAACATCCAGAAAGTCAAGGTCAATTTCACCACTTACCATAGCGTAAACACCTGTTTCAGCTTTATTGTTTTCAAGTTTGAAATTGTGTCCATATTTGTACTGGTTAAAGCGCACGAGTGCAGCAGTATAAATGCGCTGATTCTGGGTGTTGACAACAATAGAATAGTCATTTTGAAGATCAATTTTAGCTGAGAGAGTCTCTTCAAGGCTTACTTTAGAATTGCCTTTGTTCTGGAAATCAATTAAAATCTCGACAGGACGTATCATGATGTTAAGTGCATTGGATAGGGTACCACTTACAGGTCCAACAAGTTCTGTGTCATGTTTTGCTTCCACCTCTACTCTCAGATCTCCAAGGTGAGCCCTTCCAGATGCAACTGCCAAACTGTTCTTGATATTTGAAGATTTACTCTCAAGTCGATAACTGAAATCGATATGGCTCAGTGCAACAGCATTAACATTTAATGTTTCCGTCATCTTCAAGTCAGAACTGTCATACGTTTCGGTTAAGGTAAGTTTTGCATGGTTTAGGTTCATAGTGTACGTCAGGTTATTCTTAAAGGTGAACTCATCTGAGGAGTCTGAAAGAGCCATTTTGCCAGTTCCTACACTTACAACAGTCAATTTGAGGGTGCTGTCTTTCTGTACAGCAACTACTGACTGGGTGACAGCAGCTTCATCAGTGTAGGAAATGAACGGGATGTCCACTTGATGCTTGTAAGATGTATCAAGAGATGCTGTCATTCCACTTTCCACAGCAAAGAAAGCTTTGTTTATAATGTCTGCCTTGTATGGTGTGGTATTTGCCTTCACTGCTGTCTGGGCAGTGGCTTGGGCAGAGAGGCCATAGAAGGTTACTGATGCCTGGTGTTCAACAATAAGGGCATTATGTATGAATTTTAATGTCTCTGCAATTATAAGTCGACTCATTCTTGGGATACCAATACGGGCTGTCGAATCTAAATTGTAGTTGAGGATAGGATACACTGGAGATGTACCCATGGAGGTAATGAATGCAGTAAATTGATGCCTTTGTTCATTGTCAGTGGAATTATGAATTTCAGCAGAGGTTCTGAGTGTGTATATGGGGCTATGGAATCTGATCTCACTGTAGAGCTTTCCAAAGGCAGGCAATACCACTTCATTGGGAATTTTAGGCAGCTTGATCTCAGGTATCGTAAGGGGAATGGTAAGAGTGTACTTATCGCTTAATTTGGAGATGGCAGGGAATGAAACTTCTGGAATAGTAATCTCTGGCAATGTGATAGCAGAGAAGTCAGGCAGAAAGTTCACAGTGAGTTCTCCAAAGTAAGCATTAATTTCAAAGTTTACAATGAAGTCAAGGAGCTCTATAAGCCTCTGCTTGATGTCATCTAATCTGATAGTGGTTGCTGACACAGTGTGGAATCCCAGAACTGTGAACTGTGGGAGTTCAATCTGTGCTGGGAGCTCAATGTTCTGAAGTTGCTGCAAACTGATTTTCATGGAGGGAAGAACCAGGTCAGTGAATGGAACGATGAAAGAAGTGAACTCCAGTTCAGCTGTCTTCAGGTCGGTCAAAACTCCCTCAATGATTTGCCTCATCTCGGTGATTGGTTGGTTACCCAGGATCTTCCGTGCCACGTCAAATATGTCATTAAATGCATTGGTTAATACAGACAGGACCTTGATGTAGATATAACTCATATGCTCCAAAGCCTGAAGAATCTGTCCTCTGAGGTCCATATCAATAATTTTCTGCTTGAATGTCTCTGCAAAGTCGTCAATTATGTCTTTAAATCTATTGAGGACATCTCTGATTTTGTATGTTCTCAGTTCTTCAGAGAGTGCAGTTAAAGATGTCAGAATATGGTTAATAAATTTTCTAGCTGCTTCAAGCTTCTTTGAGAGCTCAAGTGACACAATAAGCTTATTAATTCCAGTTGTGTAGTCACGGATTATCTGATTTGCCTCATCAACAAATGTATTATAATCAAATGACTTCATACTTTGGATGAACACATCCAGATACATGTTAAGAACTTTAATAATGTCCTTTACTTCATTTGTCTTCAGAAAGATGAGGGCTTCCTCAAACATGTGTTTGAAAGGGAACATAATGGATTCCAGGACGTTAACAGAGATTTGGACTGTTTGATCAATATTGAATTGCTTGATTAGTTCCACAGTCTTGTCTAGAAACGCTTGCATCTTCTTATCAACTTCATAATGTACAAGAATTGATCTTATTTTGTTGCAGATATCTTTACATTTGCCAGCCAAGTCCAGTTCAGTAATCAGCAGTTTTAGCATGTTAGCAATCTTGCTCATTTTTTCTGTGGGGAATTGAGCTAAGAGACTCTCTGTGTAATCCTGAATATTGACTGAGATAATAAAGTTCTTTACATTTTCAACAAACCTGGCCTTATCAAAATTTGCAACCATCGCCCTCAGCTCATCCAAAAACTGCTCTATTGTATCTTTGATGGCAAATTTTTCATTGACGTCATACAAGAAGGCAATGCTGCTGTCTTTCAGTTTCATCACATCAATCTGTTTAATAACATCTTCAATTGCTTTAATGACAGTCAGGAGCATCTCAGTGATGTCATATTCCTCAATGAGTGCATTAAGCTTTTCAGTGAGCTTCTGGACATCTGGAGCACCATTGACAATCATTTCTCTGACAATTTTCTCAACTTTACTTGCACGAATACCTAACTCAGCAACAATCTCCTGAGCAACAGTTTTCAGTTTCATCACAGAGACTTCCAAATCCTCAACCATGATGGGACAGTTTTGAGCAAGTTCAGTTAGGTCATTCTTAAGCTTAAGAAACCATTCTTTGCTATTCAGATCAGTCACATAGTCTTTAATTTGCTGAAGTAGAGTTTGAATCTTGAGGACAAAGTCTTCACCTTTTATATAACTTTGCAGTGCCTCAGCTATGGTCACAACTGTGATCCTGATCTTATCCAAGATTGCAGGAATACTTTCAGCAAATGGCAGGCTTATGGCATGACTCTCTGTATTCTTATCATATTTCAGAAAACCAGACAATGACACATCTTTGATCTCCCTGTTGAGCAATACTCCAGACACTTCCAGTCCAATCCTCTCTTGATTGTTATATGCACTGATATCCTGGGTCATTTCATTGTTGTTTATCTTAGACTTCAATCTTATTGTAGCTGATTGCTCAGAAGGTGTCAACACAGTGTCTACCTTATTATCAAAGTTAGTCTCAACAGTGACTTCACTGTTCAACTCATGTTTGGTTGAGAGCCTACTTTCATGAGAATGTACAAGCGCAAGTGGCTCTGCCTTCATAAGGAGCTTGGTGTAAACCTGGGCACTCTGTTTTCCAAAGAGGTTCAATTCTCCATCACCATTGGCAAGGGCATTAAGGCTGAAGCTGAAAGGAGCAGCGGTGGCCTGAAGGTTTGTTGTAAAGCGAACAGGTTGGGAATTGAAGTTGGCATTGTTACTGACTCTGACACCAAGTCCAGCAATCTCCATTTCTGTGTCATGTCTCATGTGAGCACCCATGAGTTTTCCAGTTGTACTGCACTTGGCTGTTGCAGTCAGATCCGCATATTTGATCTCGTACATGTGTTTAAGCTCTTCTGCATAAAGGGAAAGTTTCAACTCACCTGTCAGATCTGCTTGGTAGGGTGCTGTCTTGAACACAGCCTCATTGACTAGTATGACAGGAAGAATCTTCACATTGTTGTTGATGTTCACAGTAGCAACATAAGGTTCAGCATGAACAAAGACATCATTTTGGTACGATAAATCTTTGGCAAATGTACCTTTGGATTTACAAGTTAATTCTAAAGAAGATGTCGTAGCAGACATTGAGATGTCATGAGCAAGATCCATCCCAACAAAATCACCTTTCGTCTTCACTGACAGAGAAGCCTTAGTGAAATCAATGATACCACTGAAAGTATTCTTCAGTACCAGGGGGCTATTCAGGAGAGTGGAGCCACTGGTTGCTAAGCCATTTTTGTTCAGGGTCAGACTGGCTTTGTGGATTGCAGTGTTTTCTGCTAGCTTGGCAGAAGCATTACTCTTCAAGGCAAGACCATTACCATCTGCAGTAAGAGTGAGAAGTGACCTGATATAGTCTTCAGAATGATCAGTGGTGGTCTCAATCTTCATGTAGACATCTTGAGCACTAATACTAGCTTCAGCAATGTTCTTGATTTTCAGGCCCAGTGCCAATCCCATAATGTCAGATTTTACAGCAAAATTTGATTGCATAAACTTGACTTCTGCAGTGTGAGCCAGCCTGTCTCCAAAAGCATCTGTATTTGATAGAACTGACAACTCTCCATTAGTAAAAGTTGCTACAATGTTGTTTTGAGCCTGAAGTAGACTTGAATCTACTTTCAGTGTGGACTGAATCCTTGCTTCTGGCCTGAATGGGAAGAGAGAATTTGATTGTGTAAAAGACACATCACCATAAACACCACCAGTCACAAAGGATCCCTTGATGTTGCAATCTCCAGAGATTTCTTCTGTATTGATTTCTACTTGGCCTGTATGCTCCAGCGTAACCTGTGCACCAATGGGACTTTTGGCATCAAACTTGCTGCTTGATTTTATACTGATCTCCTCAGCTATTTTTATCTCTTCAGCAATGCTGACTGTGGCATCAATGAGCTTGTGGTTGATAGCAGTGTTCATCTCTGCCTTTAGCATATGACTTGTTGTCCCAGAAAGCAGAGTAGATCCTGTGAAATATCACGTGTACTTAATCAAAATGTTCAATCAAATCAGTTTGTTACATATTATAATATAATAGTATAAAGCTGTTTTGACAGTTTTCAACAGGCTTGTTGAATGAACTGAACTTACCTTGAACTCTAAAGGAGAGGATGTCCACAGGGCTTGTTCCAGTTACTTCAACATTTGCAGAATAGCTTTGTTGCTCTCTACCAACTGATGCAGTTCCCTGTATGTTGTAAAGGTTGCTGCTAAGCGTACCAGACACCTCTGCCTTTCCAAAAATTGGCAGAGATACAGTCAGAGTCTCTGGAACAAGAATTTCAGGAAGAGGAACTGAAATGGAGGCAACCTCTAGACCAAGCTGAGGCACTGCCAGGTTTGGTGTGGTGAGAGCAGGAGGGAAGTTCAGATCCTTGGAAGTTTTTCCACCAAGAGGTAAGGGCAAGGAGATGGTGTAGTAATGCTTGCCAAAGTAGTACTTAGCTCCAACATCACTGTTAAAGGTAAAGTAAAATAATTTTGAGAATACATGTAATGTATTTCTTAGCACACTGTTGTTTGAGTTATACACTGGGTGTATAAATATTTAGTGTAAAAACCATTTAATTAATTCTTTCAAAATATTTGATTCACTTACACATTACAGTACAGCCTCTCAGGCAAAACAGACTCTGGGAAGTCAGGGACTCTTATGTTTTCAACAAATGGAATCTTAGAAGATTCAAAGTAGCTATTTGTGGCCTGGAAAGTAAGAGAAAACATTCATTTCATTACATTCATGCTATGTTCAAAAGTGAATCCTATTAAAACTTATATATATGTATATATGCTTTTTAACAACCTTAATTTCACATTTTCAGTACCTTCACTGATGACGTTAAAATGTCACTACCAATATACCGATCAAGACGGTCACTGATCTTTGCTTTGATGGTGTCAAAATCAGGAACAATATTCTTGATTTCAGAGATGACATTTGATTTAATCTCAGTTTCAATCCTCTCATCACCTAAAAGAGAATAACATATTATGAGCATCAATAATTGTAAGATCCATCATTTATCTAGAAAGGTAATCATATTTATACACTTGTATGGTAGATAAATACCATAATTTACGATGATTTTTTGCACAGAAGAGATCACAGGAAACTTGAGGTCACTCTCAAGCTCCAGTGTCAGATCCTCAGTACGCTTCAAATTGGCAGTCAATTTTGCTACAGCCTGAAGTGAGGGGACAAGAAGCTGACCCTGCAGCATGGCTTCTTTCAGTGCATCAATTCTGGAAGAGAACATGTGAGTTTAAATGGTTATGAGAATTCCGAAGGCATGTAGACGAAATTGATAGTTATAATACATGTGTCATATACACATTATATACATACTTAGCCAAACCGACCAAGGATGCCTGAGGTACTCTGTTGTTGAGGAACTCAATCATGATGGAATGTGTGCCTTTGGTTTTAGTGCTTAGGTCAGGACCGACTCTAAGTCCAACATTGAGATATTCTGCAACCTGGAGATCAGCAGAAACAGCGTACTTCATTCTGTCAAACGTCAATATGGCTGTGGCCTCAGTGGGAGTCCCTGGTACGAACAAGAATAACATTGAGTACATGTTGATTTAAAAAAAAGGCTTCCCATATATTTTAATGCATGTTTAGCAATAATTTGATGCTTTACCTTCAGCTTTCACTTCAATAATGACTTTGTCAAATTCCCCCTCATGTGCATACTTCATGGTGGCGGTGTACTCGGGGACATTACCAGTGGGACGCAACTTAATTTCAAATCTACACAGTGGAAGAGATAATTATTCAAAAGGAAATGTATATACAATATTAAATAGCTTTTTTACATTTACATTTACATTTATGCATTTGGCAGACGCTTTTATCCAAAGCGACTTACAAATTAGAAAATGCACATTTTTCAGTTTTATTTTTTTAAATAAAATCATTAACTGCGGTACCTAAACAAGTTTAAAATGATAAAACATACTGTTAACCCTACGGTGTTAATGATTTAAATATGTACAAACCTGTGTGTGATTAAATATATATGTGATTATGCATTATTAAATATTAAATATATATGTGATTATATGTGATATGCATCACATAAGCTAGAGCAATCTCTATATGCAAAGGACAAGGCCCAAAACCTGTATTGGTTGGCTGTGGTCTTCATGCACTAAGGTGGCACTGAACTAAAAACAGACGTTTCTGTAGTGGAAATCACTGGGCTCAGAAACACTCCCCAAAACCATTATCAGTGAATATGGTTGAGCACTGCATTAACAGTTGGAGATCATATATTAAAGCCATATATAAACAAGATCCTGATATTCTGTGCCTCGGCCCATCAGAAAGTGTCTGACAAATCAAATTTTTTATTTCTTTTTGAAAATTATGGGTGCTGGGTCTGCTGGACTTAAGAAGAGAAGGATCATTCAGTTTGTTAAATACACAGAGTTTAAATGCCAGCATCGGTGATGGTGTAGGGGTGCATTAGTGCATATGGCATATGTGACTTGCAAATCTGAAAACGCACAGTTAATGCCTATATAGGTAAAAGTATCCCTGTGCTAAACTAGTCCATACCTCTCACTCACTAAAAACAATGGGTGCATTATGAAATGAAAAACACTATAGAATCTGTAAGTTACTGAACAGCTGAAATCCAATAAGAAGCCAGAATGGGAAAACATACCACTTTCAAAACTACAGCAGTTTGTCTAATAAATTCCCAAACAAGGGTTTCCCAACAAGTGTTAAACAAAAAGATGGTGCAACAAAATAGTATACATAACTGCATCCTACCTTTTTCAAAATGTGAAAATATATATTTTTAAAATAAACTAAACTTTCTCATTATTTTCAATAAAACATAAGATTCATATGACTTGTATATCATTGCATTTTTTAAATTTACATTTGCACAGTGTTCAATTTATTTTGGAAATGGGCTTTATATTGTGTGTGTGTTTGTGTTTGTGTGTGTATACAGATCTCCATATGAAAAAGCATTTTAGTCCCTCTAATTTAGGTTGAATTTACCAAGAGTATTTTATCCTGGACTATTTTTTAAATGAGGCCCAATCCAAGAAATCCACTGAAAACATAGGTATATATTCACAGTGACAAAAGGAGCCAGTTTTAGTAAAAGTAAGCAATAGGTCAACTATGAACTTTTTAGTACAACCCCCCCCCCACACACACACATACACATCATAAATGTGCCTTAGGGGAAAATTTAGGGCATGGAAAAATCATATTTGTGCAAAGTTTTTTTACCGGCTGTTTCCAGAAAGGGGGAAGTATGGGGAGTCCTCATTTGACATGGCTTCTGAGTAACTAAAGGAACTGCATTTTTCGAGACCAGGGAAGAAAGGTCCACATACAGCATCTGAAATGTGCTCCTTCATGGCTGGAACAGTCTTGACGTTATCACCAACAACAGACAAAAGAGCGTTGCTGTATAGACAAAAAAAAAAAACAATACAATAAATACTGTAAATAGATTTTTTTTTACAGATTTTATTTTTTATGAAATTCTGGCATGCTTTAAAAAAAAACAAAAAACAGAAAGAAATCACACAAAATATCTCACTCAATCCTAATGAGCCTAGATGGACCCTCAGGAGCAGGGATGGTCAGCTTGATCTGGTTCTGGCTAATGGCGACCTTAGCTCTAAGACTGCTCTCATGGTAGATGTTGGTGTGCATCTTCAGGCCAGACTGAACATAGTCTGGGAGGTGAGCGCCAATCTCAGTCACAAACTCAATGCCGACAGAAGGCATGAAAGCAATCTCACTCTGTGAATGGTATCAAAGCCAGGGTTAAACGTATAAATTAACCTTTTAATCCTTTGAAGTGTTGAAAAGCAACCTGAAGGAATTATTCAAGAAAAGTAAAAAAAAAAAAACAACATTTAATGCAATATACCATGTCACGGGAAAATGTCAGTCCTCCCTTGACTCCAGGTGTGAAGGTACCAGACAGAGCAACCCTCAGTGGGACACCAGGGCCAGTAGGTAGGTAGAACTCATTGTCCATGAAGATGTAGTGAAGGAAAAGCTCATTGTCAAGGCTTGAAAACATGCCTGTGATGAACTTTTGTGGGAAGGATGCATAGATTAAAATACTGATTGCATATGTGCAGATATTGAAATTTTTATTATTTAAACATAGCCATTAATATGGCAAAAAATTTTAGCAATTTTTGTTGAAGTCAATTTTTGTCAAAAATGTATAGTAATGTAAAACCATGTCCTAAAGAGTACTCACATCACTAGGGAACATCCTTATAAAATTTTCCACAATTTTTGACACAGAGTAGGCCAGGTCCTCCATATCCTTCGTTGTAACGTAGCCAAGCTCAGCACCAAGCAGCCTTAGGTAGAGCATGACTTCAGGAGTATCTTGGGCCTTAAGGTCCTCAATCAATTTCACAACATTTTGGGAAATTTCTCTGACGATATTCTGGGTGGCCTATAAAAAACAAGTCCATTAAGAAAATAAACCACAGTGATGTACTAAACCGACTGTCAGAGAAAAACTACACGAAGATCATCACCACCACCACCACCAACAAAAACTCAGATTCTTCCGCAGTATGTGGTGTTGTAACCAGGTTTGAACGTAACTGAGCCAGGTCAAAAGTATTCAGTAATATGGGGAGAGACTGAAATCTGTTACCTGTCTCTTTTTCCTATAATTCCTTAAAGCTGGGATCATGTTACTTAGAACTTCATTCAGCTGAGAGGGTATCTTGTCCGTGGCAAAGTAAATGGTCTTCATCACAGTATCAGGAAAGAATCCATTAGATCCAAACAAGGCCTCAACAGTTGGTTCAAGTCCCTTTCCTTCCATGCCAACCTGAAAGTAAGAAGAATGAATAGTAAAAAATAAAACAACAAAAAGTAAATACAAATTAAAGGCCTAGAAAGTGAATCATTTAAAATAGATTTACATACTTCAAACATGTCAATGTCATATCCAAAAGCATTCAGGGTCATTTCAAGCATGGCTTCCTTGGGCAGTTGATTTGCTTCATCAAAGACCATATTTCCCTCTAGAGAGCCAATCTTGTAGTTACGGGAGTACTTGGTGGGATCCATGACCTTTTCTACCTCATTGCCTTGGAGAGCATCAAGAATCTTTTGCCTTAGTCTGAAAAAAATTTAATGATTTTAAAAAATGCAGTCTAAATTGAATTGAGTATGTCTCATCAAATGCAGATTCTGGACAAGTTTGTCTACAAAAAAACTCTCAAACCACTCTTGAAATACAGTTGGTTTAACACTCTTGCGAACTGACATATGTTTACTTCTGCATCATTACAACAGTTTTTCACTCACTCGTTTGTCTCTGGTGCAGTAGAGCTCAGAATGTTGGTAATATGAGAAATGAAAAAGCTCTTGGCCTGCAGATTTTTCTCACTAGACAGAGCAGCAGTCAACTGAGAAAGTTCAGCAGGCTGGGGATCCTTCATCAAAATGAGGTAGGCAGCAATGCGTTTCTGCACAGGAGCATTTCTGTCCAAGAGAACCTGCAGGAGCACTGATCTGCCCTGTAAAATAAGCGTGAAGCTGTCAAACTTGATTGTTTGAATGTTTGAAAGATCTAACAGTATCAAGAAGTGAAGTGAGTAGTAATGCGGTGCAGTGGATCTGAGCGATGTACCTCTTCAGGGACAGGTGTTAATCTGAAGACCTGGATGGCAGCCTGCTGGACCTCAGGAGAAGCGGTAGGCTCGTTGATGCACTTGATGACAGCAGTCTTGAGGGCAGGGCTGGCAGCACCCAAAGCGGCAGCCATGTTTCCAGTCACCTGTCCAGTGAGATATTATGCCTAATGATTATTCAGGTCCACAATAATGTTCATTATCTATGTTTTTGATTTTTACTGAAACAATAGTCTTCACAATAGACAGTGAACTTACTCTCAGAGTCAAATAAATGTGTTCCTGGTCACCTTTACAGTCACCAATCTCTTCATCCACATAATCAGCAACTGCCGTAATTTCAGGGGTCACTTTTCCCTCAGACTTGTAGAGCCTGACAACATGCAGTGGGATACCACAGTACTGTAGTTCATGATTTGTGGAATATCTGTACTTTCTGATTTTTCAAAAGCTATCATATAGAACAATGAGGAAATAGGGGTCGATTTTGGATTTGTAGGGCTGATACCAATATAATCTATAATTCAAAATACCTATTGATCTCAATATCAATACATATAAATGTAAAGCATGTAGAAACTGAAAAAACATCTTCCTAGATTTTTTTAAGTCATTGTAATCATTTCTACTAGTTACAAATGCAGTAAAATGAATTAAATGAAAAATGAAATGACAGCTTAGCACCATAGCCCGCCATTGACTAAAGTTTTTGTAGTTCCGCAATAAGCTAATCATTGAGAGCTAGATCATTGAATTCTGGTTAGAAATAGTGTTCATATATGTAAATATCTGTTGGATGCAGGTAGCATATATATGATGTGAGTCTTTTTTCTCATACTATGCAGTTTTTTTTCTTACCTCCTCACAGCATTGCTGGTCGCATAGTAAATTAGTTTGCTGGGCTTGAACTTTGCCATTTCAAGCATTTCTTTGACAAGGACACGAGAAGGATTGGGCACCAATCCCATGGCATAAACCAAAGCGTCAATCTCAGCGGTGGTGCTTCCCATGGCCCTGAGGACTTTCATCATGGAACTGCTGCACTCTGGAGTGCCACACTGGAACAAAGCTTGGTAGGTGAGTGGACGAGAAATTTGGAGTGCCCGGGGCAGAGCAGCAGACAGAGTGTCAGTGTTGGACTTGCGGATCACAGCCACAAGCTTCTGAGCCAGATGGGCCCTCTTGAATCCCTCGGTGGTCTGTGAAAGGTCAGCCAGCTCCCTCAGAATGGTGAGAATGACATTGGCATCTTGTATTGGGCTCATGTCAACACTGGCATCAAGATGCAGGGGCTTCATATTGGCCGCGTCTACCAGAGAGCAGAGTTTTCAGTCAGATCTACTCTGTCAGATATAGCAAATACCTCAAACCCTTTCACAGAGTACTTACTGTGATCAAACACCCTTTCATTATATTTAGTCACTCCCAGCAAAGTCATAGTCTGTTTGCCAACATTGGTGACTCCATGTGTCCCCCTGTTGATGATCAATGAGATCAAACAATTGTGTACGATTATAATGGCTTCAATTTCAATCTACAAACATACGCACACTCAATGAGATATTGTCTGAATTGCTTACTTATAGGAGAAGGGCACAAGAAGGTGGTTGTCAGTGCAAACACCTGAGGTCATGTGCTTCTGTTGATTGTCAAATATGTAGTTGCAGGTCTGTTTGCTCCTGAACAGCTGAGCTAGAGGGTAATGCTGTGGAACAGAAGGGTTTTTCTTCACATATATATATATGAAAATTGGGGGGGGGGACTTGCCCATAATTTTGGTACTCTTGATAACTCACCATGCCAGTAATGATGGCCAGGGGGCTAGTGTGGTCCTTGATTGGCCTGAAGTGGTTACATCTGGACAGGTCCCTAGTAAGGGTGACATCAGTGGCAATATCTTCCCTTGCATTGAAAGTGTAGTCTGTCTTGCACAAGCCAAACACTGTAGGCTGTTTTGGGAATCATGGGAAAAATTAATACATTTTCATAATAATTTCACACTGATAATAGCAACATTACAGAAGGGCAAAAACAGACCTTCTTAACTTTCAGTGAAACACAAAGTAAAAAGATTTTATTCCAAGTAATGTTGGAGCGTTTCTATGTGTCCATTTATCATGGACTTTTCACACAATATGAATGACAGCTGCAGTGTTTCAAAGATATAGGAAAATCCATAAAAATGGAGATACATGCTTTAAATTGGACAGCTACAATATATTAATATACATACTCATACGAATCCTCAATATAAAGTTCAAATACCGCTTAAAACAGGTGAATAAAAAAGTCTGACACTGAAAATCAAATGTCAGTGGGGAAATAATTCCACAGTTCTGCGCATAAGCTGCAAAAGCCCTATTCCTCTTTGAACAATTTAATCCCCTTTATAAAACTAGTGTGACTTCCAATGTATGGAAAAATAATCACCATTTAACTTGCAGCTGCAATATTAGCCTGAAAAATCACAGCTAAAAATAGCTCTCCAACTGTTTAGCCCTACATGTGTCTTCAGGTTGTTATCAACTCACCATTCTCTTGTTCCTCTCTTCTTCAAGCACAGGCACAGCCAGAGCAGAGATGATACCTCTCTTGATGTTCAGGATGTTGGTTAGTTCACCATCCTCTGGGAACAACTTTATGTCATTGTCACCCTCTACAGTGACTTTCAATGGATTCCTAAGTAATAGGTCAAAATCAGTTGAGTATTATCACTTCTTAACTTCATACTTTATCGTTAATAATGCTTCTACATTCATTCATAAGTTCCTTCCTAATTTTTTTTTTTTTGCTAAAATGTACCAAACATTATTTTTTAAATGATACCAGGGTCTCCTCACTTGAGCGATGACATATTTAAAATCGATTTAGTACAACATATCTGATATATACAGGCAAAAATGTGTTATAAAGTATAATGGCTTTACATACATTAAATACAGTTTCATAAACGTGAACCATTACAGAAAATGGCTTCCTGCTCCTTTAAAAATGCACTTATAGAAAAAATAAATATATATTTTTAAAATCACTTAAATAAATATGTTTTTCTTATTTCATGTTGAAAAAAAAATATTGCTAATTTAATTCTAATATTAATCTAGGGACAACAGAGTGAGAACACTACTTCATAGACTTAGATTAATCTGAGACTTCTAAACATGCCACAAGAGATGTGTATTTAGTAATTATAACATAGTTTAAATACATACTTCTCCATTTCTGTCTTGAAGGTGTCTGCACCTGCAGCTGTTTTGAAAATTGGGTGTCCATTAACATCAGAGTCGACAATCTCACTAAGTGTGCACTCCTTAGTGCGCACTATAAAGTGACATGTGCCAGGAACATCAATCTCAACCTATTTAAAAAAAACAGATGGCATATATTAGTCTAGAGTTCAATGTGGAAGGAAGAAGGCTAAAAGAGTTTTAGGGGTGTCTTCATGATTACCTTGCAGCTAAATCTGGGTCCACTGTGAGCTCCATTCAAATCATTGAACGATTCGGCTTCATAGAGGTATTTATAAGTGTGAAAACTTCTGAACCTTTTAGCCACTAGGGGGAGATAAACAACTCTCAAGTTCAGCTCTTCTTTGCAACAACATAGTGTGTTTCATAGACAACGAACTACGGCCTCCACAATGCAGTAGCTTTTTAAACGTGAAACTTTGCCAGAATAAATTATATTCGTGTTCACACAGGCAAAGCTTGAATTGTATTTAGTTCAATAGTTTGGATCTAGTGGATGACACAATAAATACATGTATAATCATGATTATTAGCATATTTAAGATATTGTGTTCTCTTTGCAATAGATGTAGCTTGATCATTTTAAAGAAAATTACTTACAGAGGCATGGTCCTTCATCTTGAGCATCTACAAGTATAAATAAATAAATAAATAGTTACTAACAATTGTTATTTCACTTTTATAGCATATACACTATTCAGGGTGGTGGTGGGTCTGGAGACCACCTGAAATCACTGGGTGCAAGGCAGGAACACACCCTGGATGGGGCACCAGCCCATCAAAGAGCATTAGACACTCACACATTTGATAACTTACACACACCTATGGACACTTGGCATGGCCGATCCACCGACCAGTATGTGTTTTTGGACTCACCAAATACAGGGAGCAAATATCAACCTCCTCAAAGACAGCCTCTAGTGGTGGGGCTTAAACCCATACCCCTAAGGCCCTATGGCTGTTCTATGTATATTATAGCTACATAGAAATTTAAATGAATCTAAAAAAAAATGAATATTTAAAATGTTACCTGTAGAACATTAACATATTTAGACTTAGATAATCAACAAAATCTAATTTGCTCAGGGATTTAAAATCAGTAAAATAAATGGACTTCAAAAGTACATGAACATACATTCATTTAAGAAAATAATATTATTTTATAACTTTTAGGTGGTTTTATAACCATTTTTACAGTGTATATATGTGTGCAGAATAAGGAAAAAAAGAAGAAGAAAAGAAAGTCTTTCCAACACTACTTACTGGTGAGGACTACGATGCTTAGAACCAGGAAAAGGTAGAGCTTATTATCTCCCATGGTGGGTTCAATAAAGCTCTCCTCTTCTAATGGCCGTCGAATACTCCAGTGAGACTGAAGCTTAACTGTCATCACTGGCCTTTTATACCACAGCAGGCGAACAGGGAGGTGAGATGCAGACAAACCAGCCCTGCTCCAAAGTTCACTCCATCTACCTCTGGGACAGGACAAAGGCAACTCGTTTCATAAAATGACATCCAAACATGCTGATAAACAGACTGCAGGCAGAGCCGTTTACTCTAGCATCCATGCAATGCTGATGATTCCTGTATTTATTCTAATTTACCTTTTAAAGTAGCAGAAGACTCCAGGAGAATCCCAGAGGAACGTAGAGATCATACAGTTAAAATACTAATCATCTCATTTTAACATAGTTGCATGGGTAAAATTTACACATATACACCGACTTATGTAAAGTTGAAAATTTGCTTCAGAAGAAGTGCATAAAATAACACATCAGAAAAACTACTTAACTCATAGAGCTACAGTCCAACTTCTAAAAATATTCAGCATTTATCAAATTAAATTACAGAACCATAATGAAATTAAACACAGTAAATTAATGTTAATTACATTTTACTGCCTTAAATGTAACACGTTGAAGCATATGTTTAATCCATTTTTAAGTATTTACTGTTTACATGTTAATAGTAAAAAGCTAAGCTGCAATAAGCTAATATTTGGAAGTATTTAAGTCTTTTTCAGTTTACATCTTAATTAGTTTATTATTTGCAAATACATTTCATCAGTTTACAGGTTGGATTTAACTTATACATGACAAGAAAATAAAAACATCTATTTGTTTACCATTGTTTAATATCCGTATGAAAACCTGGTTAAATCATTAGTGTCATTTATCATTAGTCCTTGATTTTTGGGATTGGTTTATTTTGTTGCTGTGTGCCAGGGAAGTCCAGATGAAATAAATCATTAAACTTCTGTCTGTTTTGGCTTTTTCTCTTTTAATCCGGCAGCCTTTTTGTACTGTATTGAAAGCAAGAATCAGTTTAACAAAGATTGCGCAAAAAGCTGTTTATGTCTGTAGAAAACCCAGGAAATATAATGTCTGATTCTGTCACCTCAGACCATGCATCCTACTGTCAAATAACCACAGTGATTAACCATATAATTATCTGTACATTATACTCCATTAGATTTTATACTGGCCCAGGCTAGACTGAGGACAAAATTGACAGTATGGTTTCTTAACTGCATATTTGTGAATAGAATATGGATTCAGGATAATCTGCATTATGTAATATATAATGAAATATTATCATAACCTATCATAGCATGTCATATTATCAGTCACCAGGTAAGAAGCATACGGCAGATTGTATGTCCTGCACATTGCTCACTGATAGGTAAGCTAACGCTCTTTTCAACTCAACAACTATATGCTGCTGGCCAAGGTACACTGGGGATCAATGCATTGGCCAGGGGAAGGTCATTGATCTTTTCATTCAAAGACCTTCAGTGTATGAAGTAATTTTTTTTAGAGGAAAGGTCTTTTAAAGGCCTATATTTTCAGCTGCAGTACAATAATATTTTTTGTAAAGATGATATTCCAAGATTTAGCATACATGGAATGACAGTAAAACAGGAGAGAGAGAGAGAGAGAGAGAAGGGAATGTGAGAGAAATAGTAATGGTCAAAGAGACAGAATGATGAGAGAAATGGTGTAAAAAGATTTAGATTGTCCAATAAACCAATTCTTAACATTTATTCTCTTGACAGTCTAGACAGAGAGATGCTTGCCTTTCTTACCTTACCTTGTCTTCTGTAGAGAACACTTTAATTTCTTATAAGATCATGTGTGGTAAATAACAATATCAGGCTAAAATAAAACTTATTACTTCATACTCATTCACAAATTTTTCACACTAAAATAGGAGGTAACACTTTAAATTACAGCTCACTAATTACTGGTTAAGTACAGAGTAAGTACCTGTTAGGCAAGCTGTAAGATAAAATAAGTACTAAGTAAGTAAAGGGTATGATACTAGAAATATGTAGTTATTACTGGTATCTTACAAACATTTTACAAATATAATCATGAACCTGAATTATGGAATGATTCTGTACTTTCCTTGAATACCTTTTGAAGGCCTTTTTATTCCCACCACCCATTTGTTATTTTCAGAATTGAATCATTTGTTTACAGGTAGTGTCTCTCTCACACAGCTCTAGGATCCTGGAATTATGGGTCGGAACCTTGCCTCAAATGTGTCTCAGTGGGTTTCCTCCTTCAGTGTACACCCACAGTCCAAAATCATGACGACTGGCCGTGTGAAACTGCTCATAGTTGTGTGTGTGAGTGACCCTGTGAGTGTGTTCCTGCCTTGTGATTCCAGCTAGGCCCTGAATGCAATATGAGGCTGAACAGGATGAAGTACTTACAATTAAATAAACGAATGAATTAATGATTTTATATGTGTAAAGCACTCTATTTAAATGCTTAGGACTCATAAAAGCTGTGTGATTCTGAATTGTGATACATTCATGATTAATCATATTACAAATGTAAGTTTACGAGGATGCTTGCCCAAAACGTCATACTGGTACAGGTCTGGATTTGAACCATAGTGTGCTTCAGTCGTATAATCTTCAATAAATGCAACACATATTGCACTCAGTCAATAAAGACAGTAATTGTTCATCTTTTTCTTTTCTTTCTTGAGTAATGACCTCATCTTTAGCTTCTATAACTGTATCATCATAACCAGGGTTGCTGTGGGTCCATAACTTACCTGGAAACAATGGGCATGACACATCCTCGACAGGGTACCAGTCTATCACAGTCCTTTCCTAGTGATTGACTGATTACTCATGCACTAACCGATTGAATATGCATCTGTATCCCAGAAGTTGTTTTTGGACCAAAAGAGGACAACATTTTTGAAGAAAATTTAAAGAAACACTTTCCAGTTTACAGGGTTAAGAAGCAGGCAAAGTACCACAGCTTCCCTCTAAAATAATGAACAATGGAAAGTTGCGCCACTGCAATAATACCTAATTGCTATCTAATCAGTATTCGTTTATGACTTACTTTATGGGCCATGCCATTGATAACCTCAAATTTTCTTGAACAAGCTTAATGTGGGAATTATTAGTGGCACTTTTCCACTGCATGATACCTAGTCTATCTGGTACCTGGTAGGTTTTCCGTTACAAAGACTCCCCAGCCTCACCAAAATATAGCTGGTGACATTGTAAAACACTGTCTCGAATGGGAACCATGGGGCTTTGGAAGCCACAGCAACAGCAGCAGTAACGTTAAACATTGTGTAATCATTGTCTATTTACATCCTATTTTTTCACCAGTCCAAGGAGCATTTGATCCTCTTCAAAAGACCATGGTGTAATTCTAATGATATGCCATTGTGTTTACTGTGTGTTTTTTGAGTCACAAATATCAACAAAACAAACTATATTTGAATTTTTAATCACTAAACATGACATTACGTCAAATGGAGGCATAAACAATGTGCTTTATACAATGGTTGCAATGTTGCAACAACAAATATCTTTAGGGTTAAATAATTTTTTTATGTATTTTAAATTTTATATTCATAGACAATTAACACATTGTTAAAAGAGGGCCTTGTCTACAATCTGCAAAACCCTTACTTTCAGCTTCAATATTTCCAGTCTACCCCATCCATAAAGACTGTGTTGGCCATTACATTTAGATAAGATTTCACTGAAGCAGGCAGTGTCTGTCTGACCTGAATAACACATGTAGTTTATCAGTCTATCAGCTCTTACAGAAACAGATCAGTGTTGTATTATGGGGCTTCTGTTACGTAATCAATGCTGAGTCTGTTCACATGTTGAATGAGTGTCAAGGAGGAGTTACTTGTCATCTGTCATCCACAGAACATATACATATAAACCCATGCATTATTTGGATGCATCCAATGTCGAGCAATTTAGAGTTAAGACAAACTTTATTTCCTGTGGGTGGGGTCCTGTCAGGTCAAGAAGCTGTAAAGCCTTAAGTTCGTCTCCATTACACATGCCCATGTATGTTTTTTGATGTTCATACTAAAAAGGAGAGAGTTAACTGGTAATTTTATATAATTTAATTTATCTATTTTTTTTGACAGCATTCATTCATTGTCTGTAAATGCTTATTCAGTTCAGATTTGTGGTGGGTCCAGCTCCTACCCGGAATCACTGCGCACAAGGTGGGGACACACCCTTCAGGGGGAGCCAGTCCTTTGCAGGGCGACGCACCTATGGATACGTTTTGTTGAGCAATCAATCCACCTGCCAATGTGTTTTTTTTGGTGAGAATACACCAAATTCCTCACAGACAGCCACTGGGAGCGGACCCTGGAGCTATGTAACAGTGACACTAGCTACTGCACCACCGTGCTGCCCAGCTGCATTCAGAATTATTTATTGTGGGCAAGAACAGGCCCAAGGGCGGCATGGTGGTGCAGCAGGTAGTGTCGCAGTCACACAGCTCCAGGGACCTGGAGGTTGTGGGTTCAATTCCCGCTCTGGGTGACTGTCTGTGAAGAGTTGGTGTGTTCTCCCCGTGTCCGCGTGGGTTTCCTCCGGGTGCTCCGGTTTCCTCCCACAGTGCAAAAACACAGGTCGGTAGGTGGATTGGCGACTCAAAAGTGTCCGTGTGTGTCTGTGTTGCCCTATGAAGGACTGGCACCCCCTCCAGGGTGTATTCCTGCCTTGCACCCATTGATTCCAGGTAGGCTCTGGACCCACCGTGACCCTGAATTGGATAAGCGGTTACAGATAATGAATGAAAGAACAGGCCCATAATATTAAAAAGTCTGTGAATGTTTTCATTTTGAAAAGATAGAAAGTACCACAATATGGATAAACTTTGATAAGTTTCCAAGCCGAATAAGGGAGGTGTCCTAAAAAAATTGCATGATTAATTGTCAAACAAATGGAGGACTGTATCTGTGTAGTTAAGACAGAGCTGTACCATCTATAAAAAGTCTATATAAAGTTGTGGGACAGGTTCTTTCTTTTAAAGGTCTTTTTTCCAAACACCAGCATCTCCACCTTCATCAGCTGCCTTAATATTAACAGCACTTCTGCTTAAATCCTTATAATGGCACAGCATCCATCCATAGGCTGATTAGGTGTTTTCATTAGTTTGCCGAACTGAATATTACCAATTTATCTTTCTCATGTATCTGCTTCTTTTTCTTCTTCTTTCAGCTGCTCCCTCCCATCAGGGGTCGCCACAGTGGATCAACACAGTTCTTACGATCACAGTTTTTATGCTGGATGCCCTTTCTAACGCAACCCTCCCTATTCATCCAGGCTTAGGTACTGGCACTGCAATGCAGTGGCTTCTTTCTCATGTATAATAAAACAAACTAATACTCTTGTAGGAAATTGTCTTGTAGGGGTCCATGAGGACTTGAAAGGATTAGAGTTAGTTTAATATTCCAAAAGCAATTAGCTGTTTGGATTCTTGACAACTACATTCCAGTTATCTTCTTACAATTAAAAAACTGGACTGAAACACATAATTTATGTATGATATATTGTGAAAGGCCTATGTAGTTTTTTGCAATATAACATTATGAAAGAATGGAAGTAGTGATAATAGCAAAGAGTTTACTAAAGAGAAATTAGACACATTAAAGAAAAAAATGGTATTTTACTTAGTTGTTGAAGATTCTGTGCAATTCTTGTTTAATTAATTTTCTCCTATTTTAGCAAATAAATACTTGTTGTTATAAATAATTAAATTAATTAATAATTAATTGAATTAATGTCATCATCATCATCATCCACCATGAGGCAGCAGGTGGTGAAACAGGTTGTGTTACAGCTGGTAGGTGGATTTTCTATTCAAATGTGTCCATAGATGTGAATGTGTGAGAATGTGATGCCCTGAATTGGACAGGAACCCCATCCAGAGTGTGTTATTACCTTGTGTCTAGTGATTCCATATCCATCTCAACTGAATAAAGGGGATCATCATCATCATCATAATTTGTAGTACTGACATAATTTTTTGATACAAATGTATAAACACATGAATACTAAGCTGAGACATTGAGGGATTAAGAAAAACAATGGAAATAATATACTATATATATATATATATATATATATATATATATATATATTGCGCTATACATATAGTGCAACAAGAACACAATTTATAGGTGCTACTTTTACACATCCATGTTTAAATGAACACATTCACACTATAGATGGACTCTGAGCTACACATTTGTGTTGGTCTTCACCTTTGTACCAGTACTGATGAGCTCAGTTTTCTTTTCTCATGTCAGCCCTGTAGTAGCAAAAAGAAAGCAGATGGTAGCTGGAGAGATAGTAACAATGGTGGAAACATGATAGTGGCTCTGAGTAAGATGATTTACTGAGTTATTCACTGAGTGCTCTTGTGTATAAACTGCTGGTTCTCTGGATATTGTTCCCCATGTTAGAGGACAAATGGCTTTCAGGCCAACACCTATTTTGATTATCTGTGATAAAATAATTCACTGAATGAACCAAAATCATGGAATATAAAAAATGTCCACACACAACATTAAGAGTCCTCAGATCACACATAAATTTGATTTTTGGTTATTATTATTATTATTATTGTTGTTGTTGTTGTTATTATTATAATTATTATTCATTCGTTCGTTCATTCATTATCTGTAACCGCTTACCTAGTTCAGGGTCGCGGTGGGTCCAGAGCCCACCTGGAATCATTGATTGATTGATTGGATATATTGATGTGAATATGTCATTATGGGGGGATGTATTTTCTTATTTTGAATACTTTTCTTATTTTGTTTATTTTCATTTTTATAAAAATATTTATTTGAAATATGTGATTATGCGTAATGTGGGAAATTAATTTGATATTCCATTCAGGTCCTCAACGTAGGAAACCGCTTCCAAGGCCTAAAAGGTCAGCATAAGCATATTACTCTGAAAATATTTTCATCAACAAATCAAATAGCATTTCATTGTAGATTTGTGAGATTACTTTAATATATGTGTTAATTTGCAGACACACACACACACACACACACACACACACACACACACACACACCAACAAAACAACACTGCACAAATACATGCCAGTTTCAATTTGATGCCAGAAACACATTCAAAAACCTGGGACGGGGGCATGTTTACCACTCTCTTGCATCACATTCTCTTTTAACAAACTGAGAAACTGACGTACTGAACTGGCCGTGTCTTACTGAAAAAAGCAAGGCCTTAAGTCATCTGTTTGGCAGCATGTTGCTCCAAAACCTCTATATATCATTCACCATTAACGGTGCCTACACAGATGATCAAGTCACCCATGCCATGTGCACTAATGCATCCCGTACCATCACTGATATTGGCATTTAAATTATGAGTTTATAACAAGCCGGAAGGTCCCACATTCTTCTGCCCAAGGGGCATAACATTCATAATTTGAATTTCAAATTTTGATGTGTTGGACCACCCAACACTTTTCCATGTCACCTCAGTTAATCTTTATTGAGCTTAGGCTCAGTGCTGTCTGAGGGCCCGAAGCTGACCACAGGTAACCACAGCTAGCCAAAATGGGTTTTGGGCCTTTTACCTTGCATATATATTTATCTGGATTCTTTGAATCATTTAATAGTATATAGTGTAGATCCTCAAACCCCCTCAACTATTCTAAGTTGAGAAATGTTATTGCTGAATTATTGCCCATGCAGGATATGTTGTACCCCTCCTCATCTTTACTTCTGAAAGACTCTGCCTCTCTGAGCTGCTTTTTAAAACACAATAATGTATGTAAATTTTTCCAATTAACTTAATTTTTTTTTGGAATGTCTTGCTGGCATCAAATTCAAAATGGGCATATATTTTCCTCAATGTACACAATTTCTGTATCTATATTTTCTCAGTTTCAAAATATATTCTTCTTACTTTTTTTCATTTAACATATGATAATAAATAAATAGCACACCACTTGCACAGCATCACATGCTCTTCACATGTAAACTGTTAGCATGTGCAGATCCATAGTGAAGTATTAATACTCTGAGTGCTTATGTTTTTTGGAGAATATAATATAAAATATCTCTATTAGGAAATATTGTGTGTTTTTATTATGTATTTATCTGAATACAAATATTTAAATAAAGCTCCACTTATACATCAACCACGTGCATATATATGCTTAAGAAATCCAAACAACTCTTTTATACTTTTATATTGACTGTAAAGCACACAATTCAACAACAACCTTTCTAATGTTTGATTGTTGGTAATAATATGTTTATAGCACTGTAACAAGTCTACGCCTCCTGAAGTTTATAATAACACTGTATTAAAGTAAATCTACTTTTATAATTAAACATTATCATTCACCATCCAGTAAACAGGAGAAAATGTTTGAGCTTTGGAATGGTTAATAATGGCCTAGACAGTGTGTTCCTTATTGTGGCATGAACGTGACAAAAAGTGCTACTTCAAATGTTTGTATGGCAAATCATCCAAAATGGAAAAGAATATATTATTCCTTTATTTTACCTCATTTAGTTTCAGTCAGGCCTTAACAGCTATAAATGGTGACTGGAACTTTCAGCTTACAGTTTAACCTTAGGTTTACCCAGATACTTTCAACAGTGTGTCTATAACCAAAACAACAGACTACTCAAAATGTTGATATCTTGTGCCCAAAATAGATGCAATAATATACACTGCAGGACATCTTGTAATTACTAGGCTATAAAAGACTAGTTAGAGTCAGCATCAAGGCATTGCAATATGTAGCCAGGGTACCATGCACTGCATGGTCAAACTTTTGTGGGCAGCTGTTCATTCAACATCTTGCCCTCCTTTTGATGCAGTAGTAGCCACAAATCTTCTGGGAACACCCTGCACTAGATATTAAAACTTTACTGCACAGATTGTGTGGCATTCAGCCATCAGAACATTAGTGAGATCAGGTATTGATGTTGAATTAGATCTGGATCAAAAATACCACTCTAACTTATCCCAGACATATTGGATGGAGCTCCAGTATTCATAAAAACACAGTAAATAAAATGTGAAAAGAGCATTTCATAGTTAAAATTTACTTTGTAGAGTGTAGTCTAATGGTGTATTTGTGTTTGAACATATGTCTGTGTTTGTGTGTTTGTCATGGGCAGAGATCTATGCTGCATATGTTTTGTACATCATAAAGATACAGAAAAGACAGCAGTGGTCAGAGTTCCACTCTAATCACTTAACTGTCATCTAAATGATTATTATCATTGGAAAGAGCTAATGTCGGTCAGCCAGCAAAATAAATTGCCTAAGTGCATGGTACATACTGCGCCCTGTAATCAGACTGGAATTGTCTGGAATCACTGCAGTCATGAACTAAAATTTATATGAGGTCAGTGCACACATGAAATACAAATCCTGTTTTTATGTCCACACCGCGTTATTACACATTGCATTACAAATAAAGCCACGCATTTGTAATATTCTCATTTGTGCAACAGTCTGAGCTTGACAAACAGGATTTCAGTTGCAAATGTAGGATTCCTAGGTTGATTTAAACAAAGCATGAACAAATAATTCTCAACTTTGTCCTGTTGCCCTATTGGATGTTGCAGAGAGAGGTTGACATGAGCTTGCAGTCTGATTGGCAGTGCTGATGTAAAAACAACTGCAGAAACCAAAATCAATAATGCTAAACTCCAGAACCTCAATGTGCCAATTTTTTTCTATTTTTTATTATTATTTTTTTCATTTAATAATTAGATACAGTTTTCCAGTGCACTGGTATTTTGTCTGTTTTTCTGCTTGTGATTCAAGCCAATGATTTTAAAATGCAACACTTCTGCAATTCCAAACACTAATCTGACACCCTAGGTTAAATTCATGTGCTCCCAAAAACCTTCATACACTGGATTGGATGCTTTAAATTAGGCTCTGAAATATAGTGGGCAAAAATGCAGAGGTTTGGCGATGGCTGGTACATAATACACAGCAATGATACGCATGACACATAGAATCATCTGCTAAAATGCTTTGGTGTTTTCATGACTTTCAAATGAAATATTTTATTTAAAATTAAAAATATATATATTTTGGAATTTTGGTATGTACTGCACTAAACCGCTTATAATCAGGTGCAGACCAGCATGCAGTTCTCACAAAAGATCATTGCTCCTGACTGATGAGCAGTTAGGGTGATTAATAATTGTAAAGACTGACTGGGCTTTGGACTCAATGTAGGAATGTGTATTTAAACTTACACTAGCTGAGACTCTATGGCAGAGTATGTTGCAGTCTGACAACATATAGAAATTATAGTTTATAGAACAATGGATATTCAAGATGTCCAAATAAACATGTTTTAACATACCTTCTCCTCTGGTGAGAAACAGGTCAGTGTTTTGTTGTTGTTTTCCTTTCAGAGGTTGGTAAAGTGTGTTTTCTGAAATATGCTGACATGCTTATGCTTAAAATGTTTCATGTGAACTGACTAAATGAATTAGAAAAAAAAAATCAGGGATGCTGAATTGTTGAGAAGCAGTGACAGCCTGAGCACTTCTCTGATGAAGAATCACCTTATGACATGTAAAGGCTGCTAATTGTATTTCATGGTTTCCTGATGGGCTGAACTAACTGTTATTTATGCATGTGCCTCTTTTTTGCAAAGCAATTAACAGATATAAGCATGTTACAGTACTTATGCAGGTTTAGGAGTCTTGGCCAAGAACCCTTATTAATAAAGCCTGATATTCTTGCCCAAAAGAGGAATTGAGCCATTGCTGTGTAGAGGGAGTGTTATAATCCATTTAGCTATGTATCAGAATGAGATCTACAATTATTAGTCCTAATGTTTCTAAATGTTCCTGGGTAGGTTTATTTACCATCTTTTATACCTTTCTTACAGCAGGGCTATCAAACAGGTTTAGCCTAATAAGGAAGCTGTAATTGTAACAAAAACAACTGGATTTAGCACTGTGCAGTGGAACCCCTATTTATTATAATTTAATTGACAAATGTGTACCTGTGCATATGAAGACACGGCAAGCAACTCCATCACTTGAGCAGCAATATGTGGCGCCCCCTAGTGGAAGTCTCCACAAACTTTCTGAACTTACAGGTCTAGACATGACTAGGACTTGATTCCAGCCTGATCCCAGGTCAGACATAAACTTGCCTCACAGCGCGTGACATGTATCATTTTCACACGAGGCAGAATCTATAATCTCATCTGGCCATTAGTTAGCTGAAGTGCCACAAAAAGCTATGTTGTGCATTTTCCCAATTAAAAGGGTTTCATTAGAATAATGGAGGTGAGAAAGCAAGTAGGATTAGGTCTATATGCTAGTCCTCGATTAGAAATATAGCCTCACCTCAGGATTTGTTAATATTTTCTAATATGAGTTTCAGTTAAGCACCCTACAGAAAACAACATTTAAATACAGTTTGTCTCCTGCTGTTCCTCTTTATTTAGACCTCTCTCTCTCTCTCTCTCTCACACACACACACACACACACACACACACACAAACAAAAGATAGGAGCATATTCCTCCTGGTGGCCGTCCTCACGGAGCTGAATGTAACTACTGCCCTCTGCTGAACAACTAAAGAGAGCAAAAATGTTTTTTGTTTTGTTTGTTTGTTTTTTCCACAATAGAAAAAAGGACATATGTAAGATTTAATAAAGGAGAACGTTTTCCTATACAGACATCTGTCTCTGACCGTCTACATTGTTAGAAACTGAGATGAAGGAATATAGAAACTCTTTGACTATTTGGAAATTAACATTAACCGAAAAAAATGACCAATTTGTCATAGTTTTTAAAACCCGACTATTTGTAGTATCTTAGAGAGCGTGTGTTTTTCCTGCTAACTCAAATATATTCTTTCCATGGTCACGACAACGGAGAGTATATGGACTGAACCATCCTCTGGCGTAGGGGGGAAGCGTTGCTCAAATGCCACGACCGCGTTTGTATATAATGTTGTTTTGAGGAACAAAATATATTTTACTGTTTACCGTTAGAAGTGTATTCATACTTTATATTGTAACAATTAAAGTAACCTCGAGAATATTGGTAACGTATTACAATATTACAAATGTCCCCCTACAAATAGTTTTGTACGCGTCCATTGACAACGGAGCCCTGAGATGTAGGGTGTCAGATACCTCCCGCTGGCCTCGGCGATGATGGGCTCGCAAGTGTTTGTTTGAGAAAGCGATGGAGTCGATTCTGCCCTCAGAAGAATCAGAGATACTAATGTGTGGTCACATAAGTGTTTTAAAAGCTGTGCGAGAGCCTCGCTGTGTAATTGTATACTTTTGAGGGAAGCTTACTTTAAGAAGTCTGGTAGTAGGCAGCTGTATGTGTACTTTTACTTCTTTTTTCCATTCGCCCAACCGAGGACACTCCTCTCCTCCAGTATAGGACTGACTCAGCCTAGCTGCTTAAAACGGTGTCGTTTGCTCCTTTTCGGGCTTCTTACGGTAAGTTGGTGTTATCCTTAACTTCACGTAAAACTAATGACTTTATTTTAATTTAGCATTCGACTAACTGTCAGTGAAACGGCGTTTTCTGTAAATACTATAACCACTGTAACGGTCCATTTTCCTACTGCTCTTTATCTCGTCAACCGAGTGTCACTCCCTCTCCACACAACTTCTTGAGGAATAGTAGCTATATAGGGTCTTTCTAACCCAAATATGACAGGCCCTAGCCTAATTTTATTTTCTTTTAATCATAATCTTCACAATTTTACAGACTGATGGATGGATGGTAGGTGTGGCATGGACCTGTTCATCCATTAAAGATCCAATTCAGACAGATTTACGAGGTCAGCTCGGAGATTATGCTCATAATATGAGGTCTACTCCTGCGCCATTGAAATCTGTTGCTGAAATAGGGCGGGGGTGTGATTTAAGTAATGCAGCAGGTGTGATTAACAGACTCTGCTCCACTTCCACTGTTTTCTATTGTCTGTTTAGAGGTGGACAACATGACCATACTCTACCATTACTGTCACCAAGTTTATTGTGATAAACAAATGGTTTTATAAGTTTAACAAGGGTATTGTACATTCTAAAAACACTGACAAACGAACAGTTTTTAGTAAAAATAGCTGGTTTAATCCTGTTTAATTGGATGCAGTGCATTGAATTAAATGCCAGGCTAAATATGGATCTGGTTGTTCATTTTGTGTGTGTTAATATATTGTGATATGCCAATTTTGTGCCATGTCACTAAACTTATGTCAGTTGCCACTTTCCTCTATTCTGTACATTCTCTCTGTCAAAAGGCATTCAACTTTAAAAAACAAGCCGTTTCACTTAACAAAAAGTGTCTCAGAAAGGGTGCAGTTTTCTGTAACTATTGAATTGTGTCTGGTTTTTCTGTCCTTGGTTCTTTGCCCTCATGTGACTAATTACTCTTGTGTGGGGGTCACATCAGGGGTCACAGCATGTCCCCACACCAGTAGCAGGGGTCGATGATTCATGTGTAAGCAATTAAGACTCTGTAGACACATGTAATCAACCCCACAGTGAGTCTTGCTGACCCTCTGTGCTTCCTTTGGCTCAGGCCTATATGAGGCAAATCAGTTTGCTTCCTTATTATGCAGTCTTGACAGATGCACACAACGTGGAGATTGGAGATCCTTTTTTTTTCAGTGAATTAATTTTTCTGAAGCAGTCAGTGAAAAAAACAAGATGGCTTTTTGACACTAGTTTTGACAGCAATTTATTCTGGGGAGGTAGAAATATCCAACACTCAGCAATAGACAAATGTATAAGCTGTTTGTTTCAGTGACATCTTATGGTACAATGGAGCACATTGGATTTTTGTTCTTCTGATCTTTGACACCTGTCAGGATGGATTTTGGTTAGCCTGTTTAAAAAAAAAATTGGGGGGGAGGGGGGGCACATGGATAAATGAGTGTCAACGTAGAGACTAACACAAAAAGGTTAATGGAGTTGATGTTTTATGCATGATGGTTCAGAGATGATTCCTTGCTTCTGTACAGCTACCGAGAGAATTGCAGAGGCAGCTGACGTGTTCAAACCCACACGGTGTGTCACTGTGTTTCCAGCAAGCGCACTTGTGCTGAAAGCGTGCCTTAGTAGGAGGATAGACCACTCGGGAAGTAGCCTACTCTTAGAAGATAGAACAGGTTTACAGACTGCTACCATTTTAAAGGAATTTACAATTAATTAGACCCTGATATTCTTCTCATTTGTAGTGCCCTGTCAAATACCATGAAGAATTCCTCATGTACAGAAAACCTAATGACTAAAGCTTCAAGCATCTGCCCATTGGCTATAATGCTAATTTTTGTGGGAGGTTTGTGAGTATGTAGAAAAGACTTAGTATATTTTTAACAGAACTGAGATGAGTTGGAGTGTGGAGCTCTGCAAGTTTAAGAGGAGAATTGACTTGTAGGCCAATGACCAGTAGCCCAATAAGGAAAAGCATGCTCTGTGATAGGACACAAAAGAGGGGGCTGAACCATATTGGAAAAATTACTATCAGAATTACTGGCCAAAATATTATATGTAATATTTAATTTATTTTGCATTACTTTATATTGTATGTCCAGCAGTGTGACTGTTGTGCATGGTCACATCTCAGTGAGAGTGCTAAAACTATACAGTGTGCAGCTCTAAAAAAGATCATTTCCATTAACATGGACAACATAGATGAGAACTATGCACTTAAAACCTGGGCTGGTGTGAACGGAGACAGAGTGGCAAAGACGAGCAGTCATGGACTAGAGACCAGTAGCCTTTCAGTCAGTGTATACTGACTGAACTACAAACATAGTGTTACACAGGGAATATTGTAACTTAATTTATCTCTTGGTTTAACATTGGAAAACAGCTTGGATCATGAAGGTCAGTGTAATCAAAACTGTCATTCAACAAATATCTCAAACATGCATTCTATAAACATGAGGGGAAAAAAATCTTAAACATGCATCAACAGTCACAAATAAACAAATACATACCCTGCTCGTGTTTGTCAGTCTGCAGTGCTATTGGGTAAAAAATGGCATATTTTGAGAGCTTTCTGTGTTATGATTCACATAATGTTTTTTTTTGTATGAACTGAAATAAACATATGGAATTTCATGACTAAGTGTGTAGGGATTTGAGCTGAATTTAAAAGTGACACATCCCTGAAATTACTTGCAAAGACTGCATCTATAAAACAGACTTTGAGACCTGTGAGGCACAGGTCACTACAGAATCCTGGGAAGTCCTGGGAAATCTTGGCAGTAGGGTATCAGTTTTCCATTCCCAGTTAGTCAGAGATATGTGTAAGCCCACTTGCTCTGCAGCTGTGATCTGCACTCATGCTCTGTAATAGTGTGCTTTTTTAGATACAATAATGTATGTTGAAAAAAAATACATTCCAACATTTGGTTTATTTTAGTCTTCCTCCATCAGCTTTTACAATGTTCCATTCTGGCGTTGCATCATTCAGAACAAAGATGGCTGAATTTCAGTTTCTGTAGCTGCACCACTACTGTGACGTTGTTATTCTAACCAAAACAGGGCCTGTGAGGACACTTCTTGCTATATACAGCACATTTTTCCTTACGGCTGCATTTACAGCTTGCATTTGTGTTCTTCATGCTGGAAAGTTCTAGGTTTCTTGTGGTTTGCTGAGTGTTGGAGGGAAAAGAGGAGGAAGCAGAAAACTCCACCCGTGTTTATGTCTGTCCTTAGACTGCCAAGCAGCTGACCAGCAGTTATGTGTTACCCTAACAATGAAGAAGAGCTGTGTGTGATGGTCCTAAAAAATTGTTAAATCTATTGTTGGAAGAAGTACTAAACCCACACTGGGACACTTTATAAGTGCAAAGAAAATATTTCAGTGTTTATAATCATTCTTGCTGTATAAAAGACTTGATGCTTACAAGTCTATGGTCACTGTTGCCTAATTGTTGTCTTCATGACATGCCGTGCAGGCAGGAATTTCAAGCACACGTGTCCATGAAGCTATGGTTTGTTAAGTCATGCAGAAAGAGGCCTGGCATTGTCTTGCTGAAATAGACATGGAGACCTTGGGACAAGATGTCATCTTGACGGCAGCATATATCTCTCCAAAATACCAGAATAAGCCTCTGCATCAGCAGTATCTTCACATACCTGCAGATCACCCAGTCAAGTGCACAGATGCACCCCCATGCTATGACAGATGATGTGTTTTTACATTTATCATTATCATCAATATGGATGGTAATTTCCATCTTTGGCACATAGAATCTGACATAGTTTTTCCCCAAAAACAAGCTGAAACATGGACTCATCTGACCACAGAGTATGTTTTCACTGTCTTTCAGTCAATCTAAGATTAACCTGGGCCTTTCTGTGCAAAATTAATATATGGCTTCCTCTTTGAATAAAAGTTTCAGATTGCATTTCTTGACGTAGTGACTGACTGCTAAATGACAATGATTTTCCAATGTACTCCTGAGCTCATATGGCTTTGTACATCACAGTAGCATGAAGGTTTCTCAAATAATGCCTTCTAAAGTCTTGATGGTCACACAGTGGTTTTTGCTCTTGGCTTTTGCACACACAGATTTACCCTGACTCCCTGAATCTTTTCTTGATATTATGACCTGTAGATGGTGAAAGATCTCAGTACCTTGCAGTCTTGCACTGAAAATCTTTTTGTTTGAACAGGTTGAGTATTCTCTCACAATTATTGGCATAAAGGGATAAGCAATGCCCATTTTTTGCTTGCAAAGACTGATTCTTTAGTGAATGTTCTTTCTATATATTTTATATTCATCCACTTGCTGTAACGCTTCAGAAAAGCGTGACATGGATATTTAGAAAACAAACAAAATTATGTTATAATGATGCAAACATTGATATTTCAGGGCACAAAACCTAAAAATGTTGTATATTAGTTATATAATGTTAGTTATTATGTTTCACTCTGGTTTGTTTTCATTCTGTATGTGCTTGTCATCCTCATACTTTGGTAGTCACACCCCCGTTAAATGTCTGAATTGTCCCCAGGTGTTTCATGTTCCCTAATGGTTTATATTCCAGTCTCCTTGTCCCTGTCTGTGTCTGACACCTGAGGTTGTCTTTGTTGATTTCTTAGTGTCTCATGTTCCTAGCTTTCTCTCTTTTGGCTTTTGTATATGCTGTGTCCCCATATTTCCGGCTCTCTCTGTTATGGTTTGTGTCTGTGTTTAATGTTAGTTATTATTCTTATGTTTAGGAGCTCCTTATATATAGTTCCTTATTTGTTTCCTAAGTTAATTATTGTTTGCCGTTTATACTTCTGTAGCAATTGATCTTAAGTTTCTGTCTTATGTCCTTCTTGTCCCTGGTTCCTTCACATCTCTGTTATTCTGTCTTTTTTCCATTTAGCTTTAGTTTCTCATGTTGTCTTGATCTTATTGTTTAGTGTTTTATCTTAGTTCTCTTAGTCTTTAGTTCAGTGTGTTTAGCTTTTGGCCAGTTTAGTTCTCAGAAGTTTATATTATTGTTGACTTGTCCTCTTGGGTTTAGTATCTTGCTTCAGTTTTCTTGTACATCCTGTGTAAGTTAATATCTCTGTGTTTACCTCTGCTTCCTTGTTCCTCGTACCCATCGTGACATTGTGATAGCAAGTGAAATGCTGTGAAATTAGACTTGTGTCAGATGTACTGAATATAATTTCTCAAGTTTCAAATGGGGAAAAAATATCCAAAGCAAACTTGGGACTTATTTTCCAAGCAAGCCTTCTTTTGTTCCTATGCTCCATGCTTTGCTTGCTCCCTGCCTGCTGTTTAGTTAACGCAACAGGAGTTTACACTTACATTTCTGACACTGTTTCACAGGTCTTGGTTCCCACTTGCTGCTGAGGTTTGGAGTGACAGCTTGTATGCCCAAAGGAAGACCCCTGCTCTCAGTCGAGTGTGCAGTAATAACAGTAAAAGGCTGAGACTGCAACCTGATCCCTATTATTCTCCGTTAAATGTAATTTTAATTTTAGAATGTTAAATCTATACGTGATGCATGAAGTTTTTGTGCTGTATTACACATTACATGTAAAGGTATTATTAGAATGATGCATTTAGAAACAGTAGGCTATTTGATATTAGGTGCCTACTATCATAATGGACACCAAGCCTTAAAAACAGCCTACTAGACATGGTGACAGGAACGTAACTGAGGACCCCAGCAGCTTAACTAGAAAAGCATGGATAAAGCTAGCAAAATGAGACTTGTCTGATGTAATTTTATTCAGTTTCAGTTTTTCTTTTCATTTCAGAACAAAATTATGTTCAACATTTTGACACAAATCTAGTTTTATTACATACCAAAAAATTGCCAATCATTTATTATTCATGTCTTATACAATGTTACATGTTATGAATAGGACAAAAATCTTGACTGCAGACACGCTGGTCTAGAACACACACTTGAAGAAGTTGCTGCTTTGAGGTTTACCTATGAGGTTTTAAATGAACCTAAATATATTATTTTTTAAATAGAAAGAATTAAAACAGGAAACAGGCTGCCTTCTAAGCCTTTATCAGTTTGTGCTGTGCAGGGTTCTTCTAATGGCAGAAAAAGGGCATTAGAGCTGTCACTCCAAACCTTAGCAGATAATGGACACCAAGCCTTAAAAACAGCCTACTAGACATGGTGACAGGAACGTAACTGAGGACCACAGCAGCTTAACTAGAAAAGCATGGATAAAGCTAGCAAAATGAGACTTGTCTGATGTAATTTTATTCAGTTTCAGTTTTTCTTTTCATTTCAGAACAAAATTATGTTCAATATTTTGACACTAATCTAGTTTTATTACATACCAAAAAATTGCCAATCATTTATTATTCATGTCTTATACAATGTTACATGTTATGAATAGGACAAAAATCTTGACTGGAGACACGCTGGTCTAGTACACACACTTGAAGAAGTGGAAATGTGGATCTATTTTTGGCATTGATGTTCACACGTGCAAGTTGTCCATGCCACTAAGGGACCCCATACCAGGATAGACCATGGATTTTTGTGCTGCTATCTTTCAAGAATATTGACAATCCTTTTCTTTATTCACTTGACCAGTCTGAACAAAAGAAACATTTCACCTGTGAAATATTAATTTCGGATGAGCTTGACATGTCTTTTTCAGGGTTGTTGATGTGGTCTCTTCTGTGCATTATAACCTTTACTTACATTGTTTTCAGGAATTATATCACCTAACGTTATTAGTCTCAAATTGACATTATATTAAACTTTTTATCATGTGTTGAAGAGACAAGCTTATAGTACAAAAAAATCCATATTAAGATATGGCTGCAAATTTTTAGCTTTACATAGTCTTACATCAAGCGCTGTTTTTAGGAAAAAGAAAAATAACTTGGTACATTTCCTGTTTTTATGCTTAAATTTATTTTCTGCCAGCAAAATTAGGAAGTAATTGGTTGATGTTGTCAGCGCCAAATCCAGTACTGACTGCAAGAGCCATGGCAACAGCAGACCTGCATCAAGATTGATTCAAATCCAATTACAGAAAATAATAAGTAAGACATTAAGAACAAAAAGACAAACATGGAAAGAAGTGAGGACACAGAGCACACAAGCGCACATGACCATTTCTGTGTAGGTCCAATAAAGCTTTTATGGATTAACTGGAGGGTGTTGGCTGAATTATATAACCTATCATTAAATTTTGCCAGCCACCTCAACTCGCATATGGTTTCCATGTAATACATTTTATGCATGCCATTTGGACACCTCTGCCCTGCTTCCTTGGAGACTGAAGTCATAGTTATCTTTATTTATTATTTTTGGATCTCCTCTTGTGATTAAGGTAGGGAAAATAGAACATAATTTGTCAGTGATGTCACACTATTTCTCTAGGGTGCACCCGCAAAGTCTCTTCATTCATTTCCATCACTTCCATCTAACCATCACTGTACAAGAAATAAAGAGTGGAAAGGGAAGACAGTTCACATAGCTGTGAAGACCAAAGCAGAATTTGCATACTCGCTATCATCTTTCATGTCTCCTTGGAGTCAGGGCTGCCTCCAGATGTTCTAGACAGCTGGCACAGCTGGACGTCCAAAGCTGATGGCTTCAGATCCTGCTTTTTCTTTGGTTCGCTAATGTGTCACATAGTTGCATTCTCACCCGTACTGAAATGTTTCAGGATTTGTGCATCACTATGAAACGCTGCAAGACAATGGTGTATTTATTAGAGCATTTCTTTAGATTTTAAAATCTTTTAATACAAAGCAGTATAGGTGGTGAACACCATCATCACTATCATCGTTGTCTGTAAGCGCTTATCCGGTTCAGGGTCGTGGTGGGTCTGGAGCCTACCTGGAATCATTGGGCGCATGGCAGGAACACAACCTGGAGGGGGCACCAGTCTTTCACAGGGCAACACACACACACCAACACACATTCACTCACCACCTACTACTGTTGCCAGTCCACCACAATGTGTGTTTTTGGACCGTGGGCGGAAACCGTAACACCCGAGTAAACCCACGCGTACATGGTGAGAACAAACCAAACTACTCACAGACAGTCACTCGGAGCAAGATTTGGAGCTGTGTGACTGGGACACTACCTGCTGCGCCACTGTGCCACCTAGCCATAGACTTCTCTATATGGTAATCAGGTGAATAAAAATGATCAAGTTGATAAGGATACATTTAAGCAGTGTTGTTTCAGCAGAGGCTGGGAATCCCAGCAAATGTCCAAAAAATGTTAAAGGAATCTGAATGAAGAAACTTCAGCTGGTTTAGTGTGTGCTGTTGAAATTTAAGTTCACACACAGAAAACAACAACACACACGTATTGTTGTGCTAAGACAAGGCACAAGTTCAACATCAGTATAAAAGCAGGGCCAGAACAAATGACAGCAGTAGCATGTTCTGTGGTCAAATGAGTTCATATTTTAGCTCGTTTTGGGGAAAACAGGTTGGATCTTACGTACCAAAGATGAAAAAGACCATACAGACTGTTACAAACGTAAATTTTCAGAAACCTTCATCTCTCAGAGCAGGGGTGCTCTGTGGATACATGAAGGTACCATTCTACAAAGACTGACTTTGGTATTTTGGAGAGACATATGCTGCCATCAAAGACACATCTTTTCCCACGAACTCCTTGTCTGTTTCAGTAGGACAATACCAGGCCTCATTTTGCATGAGTTACAACAACGTGGCTTCATAGACTAGGGATTAATTAATTCAGCCAGCTTTTCAGTTCCAATACTGATACATAAAGTTAGCATATCAGTCAGTGCCTGATACCAGTTTGATACCACTGATGGCAGAGTGGACTCAAAAAATATTTTCATGATAATAAATTATTTCTTGGTTGCAGGTGATGGAAGCCATCATTTTTGAACACTGACATGGGCTGCACATCCACAAATATTAATTCTACAACTTTTAAAGACACATGCTTTCCATTTTTCAAAGATGTCTGCAGTTATTTTACCGCACATCCAAAGGGCAGATTTACATTTCCTTTTCTCTGAAACTGCTCCTTTGCAGTGAGGACATCCTTTTAAATCCATAGTGTTGAGTTGTCTTCTAATAATGGATGGATGAGCATTAACAAGCCGGATATTCTGATAGTTAGAGATCAAATCTTCTATATATATCAGATGAAGTTGTGATTTACCTGGTTTTTACATGTTTATTACTTTATATGTAATCTCCTCAGAAGTAGTAAAAAATATTACTTGTAATTACAGCTGCTGTACTGTTTTTTAAAAAATCACCAAATGTCCCATTTATGCTTCTGCATAGAACCTACGCAATATGCAATGTGTTATGAAATGAATAAATATGCAGTGTTTAAATGCAGGTAGGTTGTGTAGATAGATAGGTTAACAGGCTGGTAAGTCATCCAATCATCTTGTTCAGTCCGAGTCTGTTTTTTTTTTTAGTCCTATATAGAAAATGACTCATGACATCAGAGTATGTGATTTACTGATTGCTAAAGGGATGTAAAGGATATTTCAAGAAATACAACAAAAACTGTTTTTAAGACAAATCTACTCTGCCTTTAATGGATTTACTGATTGGAAATGAAGTAACTGAGGGTTGGTCTTTAAAGATGGTCTTTTTCACAGTACTGTACACATACTCTCTCACAAGGACACTACAAATGTAGAGTGAGAGCAACTAACATCCACAACCATGAACGGATGGAGATGACACTCCAGTTTTCTTTTTCTTGGCTGGTAAATCATACTGTCTTATGGTTTGCTAAGTTATATAGTGCCAGTCATGACCTTTTGTATGAGTTGTCGCTTCTCCCAGATGGCCGTTCACCCCCCACCATCAAGAAATCGATATATTCGCACCTTAATAAGGTATTAAATGGTAGCCATGGATACAAAACTCCACTCCCTCTTCCCACTAGGGTAACACATTATCCATCTGGCCAAATCCTTTTGTGCCAGAAGACCAAACAAAAAGCATTTGTATTACAATGGGGATGCAATAATATTTGAAAAGTTGTAAGTGTCTGTTATTCTTTTACAAATTTCCTATATTTAGGTCCAGAAAGAGAAACCCAAGCAGTGATTTTCCACAGGAAACTCCCATCATGGGTAAACAGAACAGCAAACTGCGCCCTGAAGTTTTGAATGACCTGAGGGAAAATACAGAGTTCACAGACCATGAGCTGCAGGAGTGGTACCGTGGCTTTCTCAAAGATTGCCCGACAGGCCACTTGACTGTGGAAGAGTTCAAGAAGATCTATGCCAATTTCTTTCCTTATGGAGATGCCTCCAAATTTGCAGAACATGTTTTTCGTACATTTGACACCAACGGTGATGCCACCATCGACTTCCGGGAGTTCATCATTGCGCTGAGTGTAACGTCACGCGGAGGCCTGGAACAGAAACTCCGCTGGGCCTTCAGCATGTACGACCTGGATGGAAACGGATACATCAGCCGAGCCGAGATGCTGGAGATTGTACAGGTGAGAGAAGATCATACGCAAAAAAAAGCTTCCTCACATGTCTTGCTCTTCCTGATTAAATCCAGGGGAGAACTTGATAAAAGAATCATGTAAATAAAGAGTTCAGTTTTCAAAGCACGCTGATCCCCAATGTTTTTGTTTATTTAGAGCTTGTATTTGCATTTCTTTATTTGCTCTGTCATTTTTTCCAAAGCATCTTGTTCCATATCAATATTGGCTCAGCCGAATGTTTGACAATATAGACCTCCTGAATAAACAGATCTCCTCAATCAAGTGTTCCACAGGCCATATGGTCTGGCCAAAAATGGTGAACACAAGGGCCCTGTTCCTTCCATTAAAAGTGTTGACTCTTTTATAGTTTTTAAAATAACATACATTCAGAGAATACTGGATGAGAAAAAAGCTACACGAAATGGCAGTGAATAGCAAACACTGGTACAGTGAACAAGCCATTGATGTGTTTTTGTCCCTAAACCACAGGCAATTTACAAGATGGTGTCATCGGTGATGAAGATGCCAGAGGATGAGTCAACTCCTGAGAAACGCACCGACAAGATCTTCAGACAAATGGATACAGACAATGATGGTGAGCAGTTCAAACTCTCACCGCTTAATGATTACATCAGGCTCCTGAGCATTTGATGAAGGACTGAATGATGTGAAGAAAATAGTTAAATTCTTATCTTTTGGCTCAACATTGCAATTGCAAAAAAAAATTGTGATTATTTTCTATAAATTAAGGTCCAGGCCTTTTTTTGTGGGGATTGTGGTTGTGATGTCACATCACACAAGAGACACACAGGTTGTTTGGTTGCTTCTGATTGGTCTGGGTCATCTACAAGCAGTTCATTTAAAGTAAATTTTATGGTTAGAGATTTTTGAGAATTTACCCTTCAGTCAGCACAAGTGGCACATACAGCCTACAGCTGAGGTCCAGTCTACAGTCCCAGCTGTGCTGCCATTTGCTGTCTGTAGCTGCAGGCCGCGGGCCATAACTGGCTGCTGTCAGGAAGGAAAAATCTCAGGGTCCCACTCTCTTGTGAAATATTACTTAACCAGTCTGACATCTGCGAGTCCACTTCTTTGAGTCCTCCAGTCAGGAGCATAACAAGAAAATTTCTTCTCTGCCTAAACTGATGCATCTGACCAAACTGAGTGGCCAGAAGATTAAAATGATGGATTGCCTGCTTTATAGCTATTATTAACTTTGGCATGTGTCCTTTTTCTAGTTTAAGCCCAATTGCCTTGGACTTACTTGGAAAGACTTACTTATGTGGCAACTAGGCTATGGGCTATGGATTTTACTGCCCTCTTAGCAAACTCTTTTGGTGTCACTACTTTAACAAATAACAATAGTGTATGCACACTGTGTACACTAAATACACTGGTTATGTTAAAACTAAGAGGACATAAGGACCAACATAAGTGGATAGTCAGATTATAAAATAACAACATAAGGGTATTTAAAAACATTTTTAGGGTTTTCAGCTGGTTTTTAAGTGCCTATGTTGTACAGTCTTATATTTCCCCCTGAAAGTCAACTTAGGATGTCAGCTTATTTACACAGTCGTAATTCAGTCAAACATAATCATTGTTCAGCTTCCCATTATTCCATAGAAATACAGGCTGATTGTTATTGTCTGTTTTTGTTTGCCTTTTTATTGTTTAATTATTTTAGTGAAAAAAGCGAAAGTAAACATCCTAAAGTGGACATTTTGTCCCAGAATATTCTTCGTATGTAGAGAGGAGGACTGGTGTGTGAATGGTATGTTTGGCAACTATTGCAATGTTAACATATATATTTCAAAATTAAGATGAAACAAATAGCTGTCCATGATATAGGCCCTGTGGGAATATATGGTGTTCTTTGTAACTGGTCGTTTATTTTCACTGCAGATACAATTTGTTTAGTGTTAATTTACTTAATACAAAGTACATAATTGAAGAAATCATAGGGAGGAGCCATTTTGTACTGAAGCATTTGCATTTGGCTGGTTTGGAAATCACTAACCTTCAACCTCTATTTGTGTTGCAGGGAGACTTTCTCTAGAGGAGTTCATTAAAGGTGCCAAGAGTGATCCTTCCATCGTGAGGCTGCTGCAGTCTGATCAGAGCTCATCTCGCCAGTTCTGAAGAAGCCAAGCAGCAGCAGTCACAGAAAACCTTGCCACACACCCACGCCTCCATGACATGGGCTGCATCTGAGTAACAAATCTACAGAGATCACAGCTCAACCCCTGACAAAAATATGTAATTACCATACTTAGATGGTCACCCAACTTTTTAAATTTGTATCAAATTAACAAAAGACATGACAGAAAAGCTAAACATTCCAGCTTCATGAAGCATACCTCAGTTTAAATGAAATGATTTCAGTCAAGGACATTTGTTTTTATATATAGTAGAAAAATAGTACTCAAATACTGAGTAAAAGATTATGCAATCAACAACCACAAAAATATAATATGTATGCTGATCCCCCTTTTCAAATTTACAATGGGTGTGTTGTCCATAGCCCCCTGCTTTGTATATGTGTTGACCGTTTGTCTCGGATTACACAGTTTCATCATCCAGGTGCATGCTGCACATTGATTGTGGTTGAAATGATGACCTAATGTTCCAGTGAACATAAACATCAAAGTGTGGTGGCCTATATGTTTTGACTGTCAGTACTGTCTTGAGATTATGGTGTAGAGAGGGTACCATCCCTGGCCAACACCCCTTGATTTTCAGAATGCAGTCTTTGAGTTGTAGCTTCAAATTACAGATCAGATCTTGCAGTTTGCCATTTCCCCAGTATGTCAGCCCTCAAAAACTTTGAGATTAAAAAACTTAGTCTTACAGTCCTGTTTTGGATATGACACAAGTTCAAGAAAATGGCATCTTTACTCATCGTTCCCTATATTTTTAACTCAACATGGAAACACACCCAAATATTAACCACTTGCGTGACTAGAGTCCAAAACCTGATGACACACAAGTGTGCGATTGATGGGATTCAAGAATTAAAACTACATCCACTTTTGCAAGAAGTGCAGCAAATCTTTCAGTGTTTAGTCTTCTTTCAGACATGAAAACTCCAGTCTTTGAAGAATTAATGCTTTCTTTGCAAGCTTATGTATTTTCATAGTTTAGACATCTGCCAATACAGATTTGTCATGGATGAATTGCCAAAACTAGCATGTGTTGAATGTATCAGACTGATCTGTAACTTTCAGTGATTCACTCACTATATTTGTGGTAAGCATGAGGTGCAGTAAGTAATGATGCAGTGCTGTATCTTTGTGTAGCTAGCATGGGAATATTCAGCTATACTGTCATCAGTAAAGTACATCAGCATGCAGAGGACTGTAGCTTCCCCACCGACGCATATTCATCTGTATTAATTGCAGTTAAGAATTTTCATTGATAAAACATTATTTAAAAATAGTGTAGAGCACAAAAATTTACAAATGTGACTTGTTCTAAGTATGTCTTACTAGTGTTTATAATCAATAATAAATGTCAGTCCGTTCATTTGTGTTTATTTTATTTTCATAACAAAAAAAAAAAGAAAGTAAAAACAACATTGTGTAAAAAAAATCTACACAAACCCCACATTATTCCCCACCCAGCACAAACACTATGCAAAGCTGGGATACTGATGCACTGGCTTCCTTCTTTGATATTACTTTTTATTTAGAAACCATAAATGTCACATTGAAGGGAAGAATGAAAATGAAGAGGACTATCTGCAAATCTCAGCTCTAGAGACATTACCCGTACACGGCAGTCAGTTAAATTTGGACAAAGGATTTAAACCTCTAATTCTTATATCTGGTGGCCTTCCTCTCTCTTTATAGGGAAGTGTTCCCAAAGACAGAGTAAGTCCATGTGGCGGTTAACATTGTTTACTTATATGTAGTTACTTTTTTCCCTTTCAAATATATCACTGTTTTGAAAGACATAGACATTAATACATTATTCCAGGTGGGATTTAAAACAGAACTGAGAATATGAGATTATTTTGCAGCTGTGTGTTTTGGAGGGTGAACAACTGGACAGAGAAACGACATTACATAATCCTGTTTGCCAGCCTCACTGGGAGATACAATCAGCCAGCTCATCAAATAAAATGCGGGTCTGTGAGAGACAGCTGAGTTCAACCATGATTTACCCCTCAATCTCACCTTATTTCAGACTACTGGAGAGAAGTTAAAAGCAACACGAATCTTCGTTTCAAGAGTGTCAGTAACTTAATGTCCCAGTTTTCCCCTCATCCACGGGAGAGGAGAGGTGGGTTATGGGCTGAGTCAGCGTGGCTCTGACACCAAACTAGACCAGACCCCCCAGGCCAGTGGATTTATAACTCATCCTTCTCCAGATCATCCAGATCCACATCACTCAGGTCAATGTCATCCTCCACAGGAAGCTGAGAGTGAGAAGAAATAGAAGAATTTTAATACGCAAAAGCACTTCACGGGACTGGCCACAAACACATGATTATGAAATGCACCATAAGGGGCACCATTTTTCACATACCCGCTAATTTAGAGACTGATGTTCAGGGCTTTACATGAATAAATAAATACAGTTTACTTGTAGAACCTAATTTCTCTAATTTTCACATGCCTCTAACAAATGGTTTCATGAACTTTAGTGGGATGCCTATTACATTGTGAGATTAAAGTCCATATTTTTGAAAAATTGTGATTTTTACAAGAAATGTCTTATTTCCATAAAAGTGTGCAGCATTACCTAAGCAGGAAATTGAATATTTGTGTATGGAACTCAAAACGAAGGAAATCTTTCCTTCATTTTTGTATTAGTGCTAATTAGTGCTATTAGTGAAATTTTGCAAGTTTCAACCACAATACTGCACCTATTACCGGAAATAATGGCACTTTCTCAATATTTATCAAAGCATTGCCATTTGTTTCTCATGTTGGCCATTTCATTCTGAAAATATTAATTCTCAAAATATTTGTGAACTATGTTCACAAAAAAGATTAATTTACACTTTGAATCATCACCCATCATTCATTCATTATCTGTAACCGCTTATCCAGTTCAGGGTTGCGGTGGGTCCAGAGCCTACCAGGAATTATTGGGCACAAAGCAGGAACACACCCTTGAGGGGGGTTCAGACCTTCACACTCACACCTACGGACACTTTTGAGTCACCAATCCACCTACCAACATGTGTTTTTGGACTGTGGGAGGAAACCGGAGCACCCGGAGCAAACCCATACGGACACAGGTAGAACACACCAAACTCCTCACAGACAGTCACCCAGAGCGGGAGTTGAACCCACAACCTCCAGGTCCCTGGAGCTGTGTGACTGCGACACTACCTGCTGCGCCACCATGTCTCCCCACTTTGAATAAAATATTTATTTAATCTTAATCACACATCTTTTAAGATTGTCCTTAAAATGCCATTATACGATGAAGCGCAGGCATTGCTTTTGCACAGTACTTGACCCCTAATCTGAACAAACACTTTTACTCACAACGCCATCTTTCCCATCCCAAGCCTCAACGGCGTAGATCTTTGGCAGAGCTCCACCTCCCACCGTGGCAGTTGAACCACGTCCAACAGAAAGATCCCTGGGATGAGCGAAGAAAGATTGTTTAGAAATGTATCCTAAAGACTGTAACATGATCATATACTATAAGAAAAACCAATTTAAAAATAAATTAACACCTGAGGAACTCGTGGATTCCTGTCTCACTGAAGGAGCCCTTAAGAAGAGCAAACTTCATCTTGCGTGCATTAATAGCTGCCATGGCAGGATACCCAAAACCTCCGATCCCCAGAGAGGCCTCCAGATCCATCTGAGCTCCAGCTTCGGTCCACAGCCAGCTACAATGCAAGGAAGAAATACATATTTTTAACCATCAAGCTACTAATAAAACGGTGAGGTTTGGTACACTGTTTCTTCAATATTAAACCATCGAGTAGATCCTTATGATGTTAACTATTCAATAAATTGTGTTCATATAAAAAGTGTCATTCATACTGACCCCCACATCTTTTTCTTGTATTTCTCAGCCATCTTCATCATCACTTCAATGTATCCGTTTCTGCCTGCTGCACCTATAGAAAGAGGGAACGTTGCGAATTGAATGAAACATGTCATAATTACCCAAATATGTTTGTACCCGTTGTATATTCAGAATCATTTACTTCCATTGAACACATGTTTTGCACAGATTGTATGATACATGAAATATATCTCACACACCCGTGTCTAGAATATGAGGCAACACAGCAATCACACAAAGCTGATGGTCCTCGCATGTCTTCTTTAAAACGTCCTCATTCAGAATCTGAAAAGCACAATTGTTTTGCAGTTTAGCACCTCTTCAATATCTGGGTATAAAAAATCCTTTCCTCTATACATTCAAGATATTAATGAAAATATTTCAAGAATTGTTTGTAAGAATTCAGAGAATACTTGTTCTAAGAATACGAAAATTACCTCCAGCAGTTCTGGAGGAGGAGCGTTGTCTGAATAAAGGTCCATGGCATGAGCAATGATATCTGAGCGTGTTCGCCCACCCTGGTAGTCTTCTGGTTCCTCTCCTTTACGGAAGATCTTAATGGTAGGGAATCCTCTGATCTACAGATTGAAGCAAGTTAATATGAGCTTAAAAAAAATCCACTCCACAAAAGTGTTTATGATTTTTTTTCCCTACAAAATAAAACAGGAATATGTAATTATGTCCGTATTGATCACACATACCCCATAGCGGCTCGCCAGGCCCTGGTGAACAGTAGCATCTACAGCGCCCAGCTTCACCCTGCCATTGGTTTGTTCTTTGACCTGAGAAGCAGCAGCTGCCCATTCAGGCTCAAGACTGAAAATATTACATCAGAGATTTAGAACCCAAGCTCAAGATTATAAATATAATCCTTTGAATTCAGATCAGTGAATTTAACTTATTATATAAGAAATTTCAAAATTAAACAACAGAATGTATGTAACATTATTTCATAAACTAGATGTTTTGGGCATTAAGTGTCATATGAGTATTATAAATGAATGTATATCACTTCAATTCAGTGTAGGCTTTCAGTCTAAGCCTAAGGTTAAAATAATAAGCTGTACAAAAGAAAGCAATTATTGCGTTTTAAATATTATTCAATGCTTATGCTTGTAATATAAAGTCCCTATGCATTCTTCAAATAAAAAAAAAGTATCACATTTTAATCTATGACACTCTATACCTATATGTGCAATAACTATTCTGAGAATAAAAAAAAAGAAATGATATGCAGTACTGTATTCTAATTTAAATAACTTACTTCTTGCAATGTCCACACCATGGTGCAAAAAATTCTACCATCCAAACATCATCACTTCCCAACACCTTCTCATCAAAGTTGTCATCGGTCAGTTCAACAACATCCTGCTTATTTCCACCACCGCTGCCCCCAGAACTCTGAAATGAGCAGAAACACAGCATAAGGAATTAAATAAAACATAAGGAAACATAAAAACAGCTAATATGTACAGACTATTGTACCTGTCTGTTATAGTCAGAGCCCCCAGTCTTTCCACTCAGTCTCTCTTTGACCAGAGAACGAAGAGCGTTTATAGCTGTGTCTACAATCGCCTGACTGCTTCGCCCACCTTGTTGGGAAGACATTAAAGAACATATTGCTTTCTCCTGAAAAATTCTGGAGATACAAGGGGGATATATATATATATATATATATATATATATATATATATATATATATATATATATATATATATATATATAGGGACTACTGTACCTTGGTATTCCTCAGGTTTGTGCTTGTTGGCTCCAAAGATCTTGATGGTTGGGAAGCCACGAACTCCATACTGACCTCCAAGAGACTTATCTTGATCTGCGTCAACAGCACCCACCTTAACAATTCCCTGTGGATTTACAAAGAGTTAATAAAACCATTATTACATTATCATTTTTTGCAGAAAACCCAGAAGTGGTACAACTAACTTGAGTCTATAGAGCTTTTACTTTGACTCCATATATATTTAATTAGCTGCCTGCTTCTGGTCTGGGGACAAATCCGGGCAGTGTCTACAACTGGCTTATTTTATTTTAGGGAGTACACATCTGCAGAAATGCATGTACATGATGAACAGCTAAACATCCCTATCATACCTGCTCTGTGGTGGTCCTGACCATTGAAGAGCAGGGTGGTAACAGGCTAACCATTTATGCAGAGCAATAGATGGACTACAGTCTGTAACTGGAGAACTAAAGTACTCCTGTGGTCAGTGGAGCTGTGAGAATGGACAGTGAGTGTAGAAGACAAGGAGGTAGTCCAAATGTTATGGTTGACCTGTGTATTATGCTACTGTAACAGCAAACTATTATTGATACAGGTGTTCAGTGGTGCACACACAGCTTGTATAATCTCCAGAGAGAAGCCTGAAATGAAATAGGATGCTCTGGATCAGCTGTACATGACCCTAAAGTCAAAATGCTAAAAGCACCCCAGCACTGGGTTGTGGAGCTCCATCCAATACTTTGGGGGAAGTGGGAGTGGCTTTTGTGATTCAAAACATATCATCCAACATGGGGGCAACCATGGCATTCAGGTTAGACAAGCAGGCTTGGGCCCAGGATCTGTAGGAAAAATGGAAAGTGAGGGGGAAATTTCTAGTTCACCTTCAGAGCTGTGGCTGCTTTCTTCCACTCTGGGGCCAAATTCTGGCAGTGTCCACACCTGTTCAAATAAAACACTCAACTTAATTAAGCACTTATAGCTGGCTTAAATCAGTGGCAGAAATTTTATAAAACAAACAAACAAAAGACTTTGGCTCCAGAGAGGATTTTCACTTTCTGGACCTGGACTACTCGGTTTGCAATAAATACGCAAATATATTCCAGCATTACATGAATTCCTAACCACTCCTGGGGTTTAAAATAAGCCATCGTAACTCACCAGGGAGCATAAAACTCAACCAGCCACAGACTGTCACTCTGTAGAACCTCCCTGTTGAAGTTTGAAGAACTGAGCTCAATCACATCATCACTTGGGGAGTAGAGCCCATTGACAGAGAGAACAGTCAAGGAACACGCCAACACACCTGAAACAGGTAAACAAAACTGTGAAAAAATATTCAAGCTCTATATAGATGCTAAAGTGTGATTTGAAATCTGTTATTATCTAAACGCCTAAGGAAAAGAACACTTTTCACTATTAAGGACCACACTGACAAAGAGTAAGGTATGCACTACACAAAAATACCTGCAAATAACAGCATCTTCAAAATACACAAACATAAATATGAGCTCAATACAGAGAAGCCTTAATGTATATAAAGAGACAATGCACAGTTTATTTAAGTACAGAAGGGGCAGAGAGAAACCATCGCATTTTTTGTGCAACGGGGACAAAAGGAAACTTAACAGCTGTTCACTGATTACACAAACCTTTCCATATTTATAAAACAATCAACAAGATACTATTCTAATTAATCTGAATTTCTCAGTTAAGCCAGACAACTTCAGCTTCAGCTTGTGGCATAACTCAGGGCTGTTTAAAAAAAAAAATAAAAGTAAACAGCACTAGTAAACTGAAATGACACTCCCACAACAGAAAGGCCCAAGGACTGAGTTTGAATGGGTTATAACGTTAATGTGAATATGCTCAAGATTCAATATTTTTACCACAGGCACATTAAATCTGAAACAGGCAGTTACATTACATAATGATTTACGCTTTTGATCCAAGTCTCACGGAATAGAACGATTTATTCCTAAGATAACAAGGACCATCTGTTTCTCAGTGGTGAACTGTTGAAGTCTGAAGCAGAATGGAGACAGCTGGAAACTAAGTTTGGCTAATGGCACTGACGGGCTCTACTCTTAGCTATATACAACTACAGACTTATGCTCCTATTTATTTAAGAAGAAAACAAGTAAGAATAATTGTATGTTGCTCTCAGAACAAGTTATTTATTTAAGGTAAATTTTCCAAGCCGGCATTAGCCATATGCTAACTAGCAACAACTGGTCTCATCTCGCCCTCTCATCCAACATAACGGCTACATTCAGTGTTAGCTCCGGTTAGCGTGAGCTGTGCAGGAGAAAGTGTGCTGTAATGAGTCCGTTTGGTGTTTACTCACCCAGCAGAGCTCTCATTGTCGCGTAGTGGGTCTGGACAGAGCGCTGAACTGAACTCTATACACCACTGAGTTACCTGTAGTGCTGGTAGAGTTGGTATCAGTGATCTCTCTCTCTCTCTCTCTCTCTCTCTCTCTCTCTCTCTCGTGTAGCTCAGTGTCGCTCTCTCTCCGTGTCTCGCGCGGATTGGCTGCCCGCGCTCCTCAGCCAATCAATACTGGCCGGGTCGGTTTTAGAAACGAGTGAAGGGAAAGTACGGTGGCCAGAAAGGAACAATGGGCAGAGTCAAAGCTCTCTGGTATAATTATTGGTATAAAAATATAAAATTACAAACTATAAAACTAACAATTCATAGCCACAAGTGGTCATTTCATTTAGCATAATTTACATAATGTATTTATTTTGCATGTTCATTCACACTTTTACCATCTACCAGTTTATTTAGAATTTTCACACATTCACAAATTTGTAATTTGTAAAAACACATGATTTGCAGAGGATAAAATATGTTGTTAATGTAGGACAAATTCCAACAAATGTCATTCATTTTCCAAAACCTCTTCACAGGGCACACACACACACACACAGAGATTTGAGTCGCCAATTCACCTACCAAAATGTGTTTTGTACCATGGGATTCCTCCGGAGCACCCGAAGAAATCACACAATCACCTGGAGCAAGACTCGAACCCACAACCTCCAGGTCCCTGGAGCTTTGTGACTGCAACACTACCTGCTGCACCACCTTGTCACCCACAGTAAATAAAAAAAATAATAATAATAAAAATAAAATAAGTTAATTATAATAATAATATAATAATAATATATAACAAATAAAAATATAAGATAAAATTATATAAGTAGCAGGAGTGAGTTTAGAAATGAACAATGATTTTTTCAGATTCTCCTTGATTGCATGAATGTGTTAAATCTACAGCACACATTATTTATAATCATTATTTATTAACCAGTAAAACTAGGTATTGGATGATAACCTCAAATAATACGGACTCAACGAGGAGAGATTTGGAAAAGGTTAAACCAACACATTCACACACAGAGTATCACACTCACTGGAGTAATGTTATTTGGGCATTATTTGTTATTTTTTTTAGCAAATAAACATTTACTGCTTAGATAAATAACTTTTTAAATCTCATAATCTCTGGTGCCTAAAACTTTTGATTTAATAAAACAACTTTAATAAACTTTGACAACTTCCAGGAAAGAAGAGAACATAGCTAATACACACAACATTCATTCATTCATTCATTATCTGTAAGCGCTTATCCATTTCAGGATCGCGGTGGGTCCGGAGCCTACCTGGAATCATTGGACACAAGGCAGGAATACACCCTGGAGGGGGTGCTAGTCCTTCACAGGGCAACACACACATTCACACATTCACACCTACGGACACTTTTGAGTCGCCAATCCACCTACCAGCGTGTGTTTTTGGACTGTGGGAGGAAACCAGAGTATGGAACGGCATTGGTCTCTAAACGTGTTGGATTCTCCGTGTTAATATGTAGCGTATAATTTCGTGTTAACGCGCTAAGGTATTTATGTATGAACATGTCAACACGTTAAGTTTGTGTATTTATTGGTGGTATACATTGTACATATATAAATATAATACTTTATATTGTTGAACGTATATATATATATATATATATATATATATATATATATATATATATATATATATATATATATATATATATATATATATATATATAAACCCCTCACTTCAACCACCACAGAATTTACTGCTGAAAAAAGCCCTTTTTTAATTCAGATTTTTTTGTTCAATTTTATTTTGAAGGAGATTTAACCTCTCATGTTTTTAATGTATATATAGAAGTAGACACACATAATTAAATATAACATGAGTAAATTAATGTATCTTTAAACATATTATACATATTTACAGAAAGAGGAGGATCTGGAAAATTAATTTCACTATGGGTTTGTATTGACACTGTATTGTTTAACAGTATACTATTAAAGCAATGCACATAATTTATCAATGTGAATGAATTACGCCTCAGTATGTGTCAGAGAATAGTGATGTTTGTTTGATATAAAATTATGAAAAGCTTTGGAGCATGTTATGAAATACGTTATATAATAGTGTGCATGTTTACAAATTTTAAGTCTTTAATTGTGAAAAATAAACTTACTTACACAAATATCACCACAAACTTGAAGAAAACAGCATATTATTTTAACTAGATCCTTTTATTTAATCTTAAAACAGACAAAAATAAATTAATAAATACCTTAATATTTCACACTGATAAACAGAAATTATTAACAAACCCTCTGTTATATAAATAAGTTAGATTCAGTGCAATCAAGTCAGTTATCAAATTTGATCAGTAAACACAGTCACATTAAACACAAAGTTTTCCTGGTAAAAGAGCAAGCAAGTACAAATCTATGATGCTATGCACAGCAAACAATGTAAACCAACAGTTGGGAGAAGGGATAATATACAATTGTGCTGAAATAAAACACACAAGTTGAAATCAAAGAAAGCTTCTCCCTCTCTCTCAGCATTTTTGAAGATAAGTCATTGATTCAAAGTGCAATCGACAAGGCAAATGCAACATCAAAAAATTCTCTCGCAACCCAGTTTTCAGCATTTTTCTATTTGTAGTTAAATGATACACAACTTGATTTTAAAACATCATTGCATGCTCACTGTTAAGCTATCAACTGCATTCAAGGTTGTACATTAACAATAAAGACAGAAATCTCAAGCAGGACATGAATATTCCTAAAGTAAAATGATCGTTATTCTGTAATCTCTTAAAGAATGAAATATCATGTAGTTCAGGAGACCCCTAAGTGTGGTGCCATTTAATAATGACTAGGATTATTTGATATGCTTGGCCAGGGAAATAATTCCTGGATCTTGCCACCCCTCATTACTGCCAAACGCTCATATCCTTTCAGGAATGAAGGTTAAAATTAAGAAGGCCAGGAAGGGATAATAAGTGTGGTGCTGTAGATTAATGATTGGTAATCTGCTTAAATCATTATTTTGTGAAAAATGAGATGTACAGGAAGGAAGAACCTTTTCTGAGTTCAAAGAACCTACACTTAATTAAAGTATCTATATCTATTAGTGTTTTCCAAGGTCTGTACATTATTGTCAATGAAAATAAAACTTTATTCAAGTGAAGAATGAAAGATATACACAAACTAATATAATGTCATTATTTTCAGTCTTTATTCCACACATCCACTCTTGTTAGTACAGTTTTCATTAGTTTGGGAACACTAGCTTTCTGTTTTTTTAAAAGAAATCTACAGACATAATTTTCCCCACCTCAAAGTCTTCATAGTTAGCTTCATTTTCTATTTCTCTCATTCAAATAATATATTAAATAATGCTGAGATCTATGCTTTGGGGCAGTCAGTAAATTGTTCTAAGACAACTAGCAGCAAAGGTTTATTTGTGATTATTTCTTATTCTAAATAGCCGCCTGGACTCTCATAGACTAAAAAATATCATCTAAAGGAAATAAAATTAATATAAATATCTGACTGAAAAATGTATGGTTGAATCATGATCGTATGCTTTTGGTGTGTTGATGGTGTATGTATATAAACCTTGTGCAATGTGAATTAGGAGGTATTCTGAATTTAAAAAATGGACATACAGGCAACAAGCAGCATCAGTGTTGAAGGATGAAAAAAAAATCTTTTTAAGTGGACCACTGTGAGGTGGAGGAGAGCGAATAATAGGTCTTTTTTTTTACAGTCCTTTGTTGGCCATCTCAGGCTCCCAGCAGCTTCTTGACCAGGTAGCCAGGCATGCTGTACAGGAACAGGCCCACCATGATCAGCAGCAGCAGGGCCAGGACAATCTTGATAATAAGCCATTTGTAGCGGTTGCACACCAGGTAGCGGATGGCCTTCAGGGGGCTCAGGAACCAGAGGAAGGTGGTGTCAGGCCGGCTGTGAGTAGGGATGGTGGAGCACGGTGATGAAGTTACAGTGAGGGAGGTGAGTAGGAAAGATAAAGGAGGGCAATGGGTAGCAGGACAGGGGAGAGAAGTGAAGCAAGTGTTAGTTAAATTAATAAATGTGGATAATACTAACACTTTATTCTATTCGATTTTATTCTGTAATATTAAGTAACAATATCACCATTCATTTTGAAGACATTCGTAAAGGAATACATCAGCATTTTGCAATCTGTCCTCTCAGGAAACACAGACAATAGTGTTGGTTTTTCCCCATTGACTTGAAACACTTTTTTATAGATGTTAATGGGTAGATGCTGAATACTGAAATATTCCTTTAATAGCAATGTATATTCAGAAAGTACAAAAAAAAACATAAAAGTGACAGTGGACAAAAGAAAAATGCAGTCTATAGTTATATATACACTAAACAAAGAAATTTAGACATCTTTAAAAAAATCTGAATGAGAATATCAGCATTAGATAAATGTTAGGATGATATGAAGATCCTCAGGGATTAAAACGTGTGACACACAATGTCTGAATGGTTCCAGGAAAGGTATATAGAGACAAAGAGCAACACTCAATCAACTGTGTTTCCCAGCTCCTTCCATAGAGCATCACTCAAATATCACACAGGGTGTTATTTAGCTCAGATTAAAGCAACACTTAAAAAAGTAATTCCAGCAGTGGTTAAATGTTGCCCTGGTCACAAAGAATGTAAGAAAAAGAAATAAATGACAGAGGGGGGGAATGAGAGAGGGCTACCGGTGGTCTTCCCCTCATGCCCCCAGCAGCTTCTTGACCAGGTATCCAGGAATGGAGTAGAGAAAGAGGCCGAGGAGCAGGAGAAGCAGCAGCAGTGCCAGGGTCTTCAGGATCAGCCAGCGGTAGTTGTGCCAAATGAAGTATCGTATGGACTTCAGTGGGTTCAAAAACCACATGAGACTGGTGTCCGGACGACTTTTTTTTTTTTTTTTCCAGAACAAGAATGCGTTTGGAAATGGAGAAGATGAGCAGGTAAGGGCGGGTGGGAGGGTACAGGCACACAGATGAAGGAAGATAATGGTGAAGGACAGTGGAAGTGTTAGAAAGAGGTAAGGTTAACAGGATACCGGGAGGGGCACCTATTTTTATCATCATCTGATATCAGTATTTCGCTTGGAGAATGTGCATTAAAGATCAGAAAAACCATTATATACAAATTTTCTCTTGCATTCAATGTAGTAGATCAGCAAATAAGTGGCTGACGTCCAAACCATGCTTCTGTTATTTTGCACTAGAGGTAATTTAGCTAAGAATTACCATCATCTTATATACACCACTTAATGCACTTCAGCCTGCATTTTGCACAGTGCTTATTGGTTAGGTATAAACATCAGATACATGTTCATGCACCAGACATTTCTGAATTGCTACAATTGAGTTGATGTTTTGCCTTTGATATAATGTTAATGTAAAATCATTTTTTTGAGAAAATGTAAACAAGGTCATGCAGAGTGAGTTAGAAACCAAATATCTAAAAGGTTAAATGCCTCTAAAAGCTACTTCACAGACAGGTATCACAAAAATGATTCACTGGTTGTTTTGGATGGTAAATGAAATATCTGCATGTCAAATATTTTTGCTGTAATAGAAACCGGATTCTAAAAAAGTTGGGACACTAAACAAATTGTGAATAAAAACTGAATGCAATGATGTGGAGATGGCAAATATCAATAGATAGATAGATGACAGATCAAAAAAAAACAAACATAGATGGCAGATCAAAAGTTTATTCTGAGTAAATGTAACATTTTAAAGGAAAAATATGTTTCACAGTGTCAACAAATCCCAAAAACTTATTGGGACAAGTAGCAATAAGTGGCTGGAAAAAGGAAATTGAGCATATAACAAACAGCTGGAAGAACAATTAACACTAATTAGGTCAATTGACAACATGATTGGGTATAAAAAGAGCTTCTCAGAGTGTCAGTGTCTCTCTGAAGCCAAGATGGTAAGAGGATCACCAATTCCACCATTGTTGTGCAGAAAGATAGTGCAGCAATACCAGAATGGTGTGACCCAGCGTAAAATAGCAAAGACTTTAAAGTTATCATCATCAACCGTGCATAACGTCATCAAAAGATTCAGAGAATCTGGAACAATTGCTGTGCGTAAGGGTCAAGGCCGTAAAACTCTACTGGATGCTCGTGATCTCCGGGCCCTTAAACGTCACTGCACCTCAGACAGGAACGCCACTGTCAAGGAAATAACAATGGGCTCAGGAATACTTCCAGAAAGCATTGTCAGTGAACACAATCCACCGTGCCATCCGCCGTTGCCAGCTGAATCTCTACAGTGCAAAGAGGAAGCCATTTCTAAGCAAGCTCCACAAGCTCAGACGTCTGCACTGGGCCAGAGGTATTTTAAAATGGAGTGTGGCAAAATGGAAGACTGTTCTGTGGTCAGATGAGTCACGATTTGAAGTTCTTTATGGAACACTGGGACGCCATGTCATCCGGAACAGAGAGGACAAGGATAACCCAAGTTTTCCCTTAAAATGATACATTCTCTCAGTTTAAACTTTTGATCTGTGACTTGTGTTCTATTCTGAATAAAATATTAGATGTTGGCACCTCCACATCATTGCATTCATTTTTTATTCACAATTTGTTTAGTGTCCCAACGTTTTGGAATCCGGCTTGTTGCTGTCTTTCTATCACCCTCACAGAAGTTAGTATGTCACAAGTGAATAGTTTTTGGTACAATGCATTATGTAATGTTAAACTACTCTGAATGATTGTTACATCTCATCAATTAAATTATGCAGAAATACCCATAGAACTCCCCTTTAACTACACTAAGTATCATAGAGACCTGTGTCATACTGACCACACATAAATAAGGAATGGGCAATATATTGTTTTTATATTACATATTTTTAGAAGTTTGTGTAGAGGTATATGGTAGAGGTAGAGTGTATGAGTAGGATTGGTCTTACTTTGGTTTCTCCAGTGGGTCTGGCTCATTTCTTCCAAGGCCAACTGGATTTTTCTCTGCTTCCTCAGCTGTCATTAGATGGAGTTCTGCCTCCACTTTGCCCTGAGAAGAAAATAAATACTGATGAACAGTACAAATAACTGTATTACAACGCTTATACAGAACAATGCTGAAGTGAAGGGTGCCAGAGCTCGTCATTTTTATATAAGTATTAGTATTTCATATATTACAGGCATTGATGTCTCACCGTGAGCTCCAGCTCATCATTTTCATCTCGCGCTACAAAAGGCCACCAGCCCTTCACCCTTTTCTGTTTGAAGATTGATATGGTTGGCAGCTCCTGCTCATTAAGCACCATATCAATGGAGCACTGCTTTGCTGTTTTTGCACCTCGAGGAAACCGATTCAAATCCAGCTCAATTGCACCTGAGGGAACAGCACTTAAGTTTAGAGAATGGAAACAAGCTTTTGTGGGGGAAAGCCACATTAATCTAGATGTTGCACCGAAGCATAACATGAAAAGATAAAAAAGATCCTTTTCAGAACAAATCACTTACAATTTATACCATTGCAACTCATTTTAAAGAACATTGCTTGTCAAAATGTTCTACTTTTAAAGTTAGAATGTAAGGACCTCATAATATAAGCTATGATAATATCCTTATATAAATCATGTCATGCTCTCCTGGCTGAAACAGTCAAACACTCCACTGACATCTGAGAGTGAGTGTCTATAAGTTTTAGGCCATATTAATACAATTATTACCATCAAAACCATAAAAAATGTGTATGAAAAATATTATTATGTTGAAATTTAAGAATATGGATTAGTTATAGTGCACAACAAAAGAGCTGCTGCGGATATATATGTTCCTCCTACATACCCAGAAAATCATCAGCAGAGAAGTGGTCAGCATCCCATACTTGCATGGTGAGACGAGCAGGTATTTTATACTCTGTCTCATCCCATGAGAACAGAGACTCTTTCTTGGAGATGACAATTTTCTCCTCAGCCATGAGATAGTCGAAGGGAAACACAAAGCGCCAGTTGAAGTTTCCCTCTCCGGTTAGAGAGTGATAGTGGACGTCTGTGTCCTGCTTATCTTCCTGCTGTCCTTTCAGCCAGCTGAGCAAGGAGGCCATTGAGAGTCATTATCCAGAAATATTGATTCAAGTAATGTTGGGATGATTCAAGTAAAACTACAAGCATGAAGCACTTCTTAAATTCTTCCATCAAGAAGATCTGTATATGCAAAAACCAATTTAAAATCTTGTACAAGCCCACTTTAGCAGCAAGCCAGTTTCTAATGCTTCATCTAATGCTGCATGCTCAGCAACTTTAGAAATGATTTATGCTTGCACATAATGTAATTAATGTAATTAAACACATGCTCCTCCTCCAACATGACTAGAAATTAATATAATCAATGGAGAGGGCTGCTGGACATATTACATATTTGGAACGAACCAAAGGTGAACATATCCTAAAAGCTCAAAAAGTCAAATCATTACATGTATTGATTGTATAGTCAATAACAAAAAAATCTGCTCTGAATTGACCCCACAGGACTAAATCAAGAAATGGCTACAGTAGTCCTTCAGGCTGAATCATTTGATACATTTATAATGAACAAAATTATTTGTTTATTTTGCTTTAGTCTTGGAGAGTTTCATTTCAGATGCCATGCAGCAAGTGCTTTTAAGTGGTAGGTGTTCTTAATATTGTGTATTTACAGTATAAGGGTAATGACTGGAAAGGTAGGTTTCCAACATGAAAAACTAGGTTGAGATTTGTATAATCTGTAATTATTGTTTAATTATCACAGGTTTGGTAAAACTGTTAGGAAAATGAGGTTATGGTATAACTGTAAATACAATCTATTAGCAACACCTACTCTGAAAAAAAAAAAACATTTAAGCATTCATCTTCGGTACTGGATCAGTACAATCCCTAAAAGCTACACACTCTGTGAATTCAATGATCACGATTCACAAAATTAACATAGCACATTTAAATCAAATGGCTAATCTTTCTTTCATGACTTGGATGAGTAATGTACTTGACAGTCTTTTATGGTAGCCTCTGAGCATCTGTTTCTTGGAGATGCATCAAACTCAAAGAAAATCTGTAGCTTTGTTACAGACATCTGAGAACACTTGAATTGGCATCTTACAAATTATGTATTAATATTAATATTGTTTTACGAAATGTGAGGTAGCAGGGCTGAGTTTCATGTATCTGAAATTATGATTAACCAGCACATGATACATAGCAATTACTTAATTAGAAACACCAAACTTGTTTGTATAGCTTGACGGTGTTAGAGACAGCCCATTTGCTGATACTCAATTTCTGAACATAGCAGTGTTTTTCTGGCTGGGTATTTTTTGGGTTATTATCTACTCTCAATGTAGAGGTGACACTGAGGTATGCAAAAATTACAGCAATTATGCATCTACTACACTACCATGCAAGTGTTATTGCAAGAATTCAGAAAAAAGTAATAATAAAATAATAAATCATAATAATAATATCCAGCCAAGAAAGGATCTGAGGTCAAAAACTGAGCTCTAGAAACTGAGCATAAGCCTTGTTTAAAAGAATAAATTCATGCTAAGCCATATTGTGTAGTTTGGTTATCCTCATAAATTTGTCAGTGAATGATAATAGCAGTAGATATTTATAATAAAGAGGATGGTGAATGTAGTATAATGTACAATAGTGTTTTGAACTCTCAGGGCAGAGGAACAAGTCCATGTATTTGTCACAGGCATGAGAAGCTGGACAGCTGAAATCCATCAGCTTAGCCCTACGGCATCCCTGGCATTAATAAGCAAGAAGCAGTGCATCAGTCAGAAGCAGGACATAAATTGCAGTTTTTGCAAGGTTTTTGGTACATGAGCAAGTTTTGTTTGATGCTTTGCTTTTTTGTTTTTACCTTAAAATATACTGTTTTATTTAGATGAAAATGAATATTACATACAACAGTAATATATTAATTCATTTTTGTAATTTATAAATAATTTATTAATCATTTGGCAGCTCAATTCTGCTCCACTCTCCAGGGGAATTCTACTTAAATTAATAACTTTGATATTAAAATACAAGTGCATTCAGCGTGGTTTCATGTGAAATGGTTAATTCTAAGGAAACACAAAGCCAGAAATGCTCATAATAGTGAAGATAATGCCTCTAAAACTATTTCACAGAACTTTCTGAGAAGAAATGGTTACAGACCCACTGCCTGATGTCTAGAGTATTGTTTTGCAACAGTTTTGGTTTTGGTCTCAATATTAACATTAACATTATCATTACATATAAGAGATCACTGAGCTTCACTATTAATTTTTCGATAGTAAATCAAATAGCTATTTTAAAATTCCCAATGCTACCTCTGTAAAGAATTGTGTGCTAATAAGTCTCTCCACAATAGTTTCATTACATCTGTATGTTTCAATACAGAGCAATTGATACATCTTTCTCAAGGATGCAATTATGCAGACATTTTGGAAGATTGATAGAATTTTCTTCTACCTTCATTTGAATAGTCAACTTGAAACTCTGAATCTGACAAAACGGACTCTACTAAATAAACACAGTAGGCGTTACAGTTCATTCTTTGGAAGAGAGTACACCTTTAGTTTATTAATTAATTTTTCTGCAGTAATATTTACTCAAACCCTCTAAGTAAACTCAGTTAGCCTTTATAATGGTCTAATACAATAAACTGGTTCGTCTTCATCTTTTTCTCCAGATGTTTTGTGGAAGCTGTATAAGAGACAGCTTCACCTAAGTAAGGCATTATGGTATTGACTGCACTCCACATAATATCAGGTCTGTAGAAAACTGTGCAGTTTCCTATTCTACTGGTAGAGTATATTTTATAAAATGCTTAAAGTCTTACTTAGAAAAAAAATGCAGCTTATGCAGTTGTGGCCATGCAGTCATGTTTTATGCTTTCATGCACTATCAGGGGAATATTTCCATACCCCAAAATGTTTTGGATCCTCCTGAGTTGCAATGAGAGTCCAAGACCATACCATTTATTAAAATATAAAATATAAAGATAGAATTAATATGTAATTACTACCAAATATTCAGTCTAAGCTTCTGTCTTGTAGTATTTAGTATCTGATTGGATAGTTTCTTAAATGCTATGGTCCTGGAAGGCTGAGGTATCTCTGCAGTGATGAATTGCAGTGATCGGAAGAGGAGGGGAAGGGAGATCTTGAATGACTTTCGTGCGTTTTATTTTGGGGCTGGATGTGAAAGGTAGACAAAAGAGTCGAGCCATGCGATGGAATTGTTTTTACCCCCTGACATAGATGTCAGACATCTTCTCTCCTGTCATGAAAGCATCGTCTTCTAGAACTACGTCATCAGTGTTCCAAATAATAACACGAAGCTCAAAGCTAGACAGCACAGCAATAACGCAGGAGTGGGAGGGACAGAAAAAAAACAAAAAAAAAAAAAACAAGACCAAACAAAACAAGAAAAGGAAACAAACAAACAAAACAAAACAAAAAGATTAACAAGACCAACCACACATCTGTCACACACCTGCCCATACCTACCCCCTGACAAAAATGTCACTGGACTTTTCCCCTGTGAAGTAATCATCGTCTTCCAGAATTACCTCGTCAGTATTCCATATAATCACCCTGAGCTCATATCTGGTGAAGTGGTGGAAGGAGGGGGAAGAAGGGGGGGACATGTGGTCATCTCATGAGCCTCACTGACTAAACTAGAACAGAATCAAACAGTATAATGGGATGTGTGTGTGTGGGTGTGTGTGTATACATAGAGAAAGAGAGAGAGAGAGAGAGAGAGAGAGCGAAAGAGAGGCAGGGGAAGGGAAAAACAAAGAAAACAGGTGGAATGAGGGGAGTGTGAGAGAGTCAGCAAGAGAGAGAGAGAGAGAGAGTGAGTGAAGCAGAGACAGAGAGGGAAATAGAGAGAAGGATTGATCTTGTGGAAACAAAGTGAGTATTTCTGGAGTCCTCTTGGGAAAAAAATAACAGAGAGAAACAAAATAAAATATTTATTTATCATCAAAACAAACTCATGTTAAAAAATTGAAATATAAACTATTGTATATATATATATATATATGTATGTTACATCTCATGGGGCCAGATGAATGAGCTAGTGAATAGTTTTAGGAAACACTTGAATATATGGTCATTTGTGATGAATTATCTGATCATATCAGTCCCCACTAAAACCTGTCAGTTTGCTCGATCCTATGGTCTTTTAACAGTAAATAACAAAATCAAAACAAAAACCTATCATTAGCTCAGAGAACATTATCACATGAATATGTGTTTTCTGCACATACACATCTGCAATTTGATGTTCCTGGGGGGCTGAAAGCCAAGTAGGGCCAACACAATCAAACATTTAAACAGCTTATTTCACAGAGCTGTGGTGCTCATTTCCCATAATATAGCTTTTTGATCTTTAAATAGCATTTTGCAAACTGTCAGTTTGTGGCTTAAATTCGATAATTCGAATTTATAGAATTATTTAAATCACACTGAAATATACTCTAAACAACAGGTCCATCTATGCTGCTCAGACACTGCTTGTGTGTACGCACATTCACATATCATATTCACTTTTTGGCTGCTCTCACCTGAATCTCTTATCATTTGAGCTCTCGTCTTTTTATTTTCCCTTCTTTAATATCTCATTTATTGTATGTGTGCACATTACTTTAGGATTCTTTAGCACACTAATTTAGGATTTTAGTTTCACACTCAGGTCCTGCTCTAATAAAGCTACAATTTAATCCAAATTTTGCTCAGAACTTTGCATGGTTGTCCCCAGAGATTCTTGTTACAAACTTTCGTTTTGGCCCATGAGACTACTGTGCTTTATGAGAGGAAAGTGAATTCTTAAAGTGAAAGTTTAGTGTTAGGACAAAAGTACACAACATAGCTCAAACTTTGCAAGAATTGTTACTAAAAAGTCTCTATTTTTTTTTCTTTGCAGATTTACAGACTATAGATTTTTACAGCAACTCTATAAACTTGACACGACCCACAAGAAAACTGATGGTAATTGTTCAACTACCCAAACGTAACTTCACTAATCAACTACATTTGGTGTAAGAAATTGTTTCAATTTGATTTTTCACTGAATTATCATAGTTTGACCATTATATTACTGTCAGACATAACTGTGAGTAACTGAGGTAACACACACCTCTTTGGTTTTCGTGGGGATATGTCTATGGCAGGTCCCGGGGCAGGCACATCCATCGGGAACATGTCCACCCACATCTCAATCCGGCCCTGAAGGGTTTGTACATGTCATAGGAAAACAGCATGGAATATTTATAATTAATATAGAACATTTAAAAACAACGAGAACAAATTCTCTACTATATGATATTTTTGTAGCACCTGAATCAATTTTATAAAACAGCCTTCATAAGACTGTGTTTTAAACTGTGAAAAGTGCACTTTACTGCACCTGCTCTATGCCTGGTTTGTCTGGGTTGAGGAGTGGTCTGGTCTCGACGTGTTCTGGGATGAGTTTGCAGCCCACACGAGGTATCTCCTCCCAATGCTTTAGCACAGTGAGAGCCAAATGTTCTTCTGTTTGCTTCTTTAGACCTGCAGACCATACAAATGAATACACACATAATAAGAATTTTTAACAGTGCTACACAAGGTTCAACAATTGCATTAATATACTTGCATCAAAACACAAAAAAACTGACTGATATTCTGAAGCAACCCACTGACCGATATTTCTATATAGCAATCAAAACAAAAAAAGAATTACATACCATTTTCATCCTCAATTTCTGTTGGCCCCAGAAAGATACGGTTTGCCACTTTGATCTTTCCACCAGGGCCATAATGTGGCCCATCCAACTTTCCCTCCTTACACAACTTTGCAAGTATCTGAGTGGGCTTCTGAGGGTCTCGCCACATGTTGTAACCATGGCTGTGTGCAGAAAACAAAGCCAAGTAATTGAACTGTTATTTAACTGTGCTTACAGTGAAAAAAAATGTGTTGATTGGGCTCCGGATTACTGTGTGACCCGTAATAAAACAGAATTTAAAAGTTCAGTGGACCTGAAAATGTTGGCTAATATAATTTTATTATTAAGTTTATGTTTTTAAGTAAGAAATGCTCACAGAGAGTAGCTGGATGCGATGCCACAGGTGGCTCTGTGTTTGCTGTAGTAACGGTTTTCCAGATCAATCTTGGTCTCACCAATCAGGTCATCAGTGCCGACCAAATCCCAGTCATACACTGAGACCGTCAACATAGACTCCATTGGAAATGTTGCCTCTATGTCAAAAGACCTTTAAAAGAGTAATGCACATTTTTAGGGGGGTTTAAAATGTATCTCACCAGTATCAAATCTACAGAGCTGTATACAGTGTGCCAATTGTTATTATTTTATTTACATTACATATTATAACAATCACTGCTAAGTATTCTTCAGGTGGTATCATTATGAACAATGATAAGGTCTACTCATACTGCTCTGCTTTGTTAGACATAGCACCACTCAAAAGAGGAGTGTTAATCACTTTGACACTTACTTCCCAAAGACAGGATTCAGTTGCTTAGAGATGTAGTTTTCTTTGTCCTTGATCTCTGATTTTCCCAGCTTGATAACAATGTAAGGGTCAGCTTTTCCATTTATGTCTGCTGGGTGAAGATCTGTTGCCTTGGGGAAAAAAACAGCTTAGTTATCCTGCAGTGTGGAGGACTGTTACTCAGTTTAAAAAACTATCATCTTCTTGCAGGTCTTAGTTGGCAGTATGCAAATATGTTTCACCTCCCCAGATCAAATTACATGTTATGCTGATTTATGGTGCGAAAAAAACAGTGGGACATTGTAATGTGCAACGGCTGTAACTGTAAACATACAAAACATGGCACGTGCAAATTTAACTGTACATTTTATTTATTTGCCCCCAAAATATTAAAAATGTTCCCCAAAACCTAAAGTTCCTTACAGAGGATATAGACACAGGGACTGAGGTTGAGAGATGACTTACCCTGACAACATAAACCCTCACAAGAACATTGATGGGGTCATTGTGTGGGATGCTCTGGAACATTCCCATATTGGGGTCAAATCCTGCTTCCCTGGTGATTTCATCTGACAGAGGCAGCTTATACATGCACAGTGACCCCTAGGTTAAAGTTTAAAGAAAGAGGTCAACAACAAACAAATCACATCACTTGAACGAATATTTCTGCCCTGGGTTTATGACTTGGGTTACAGGGCAACTTGCTTTTTTAATGTGACTGCCCATACAATGTTGAGAAAAACAAGTATTTTAGGCCATAAGTGATACATTGGGAATAATGTTTCAACTGCAAAGAATCAGCAAAGAAATTCAAGAAAATAAAGCAAGGGGAGTTATGACCAAACATCTCAGGTTAGTTTTTTGCTAAAATCAGTGAGGATCATACTTTAAATCGGCCCACAATCCTGTCATCATCCACCATGGCATGATCATCGTCATCTATAGCCTTCCCTCTGTACAGGTTGAAGGTGTGCAGCCAGTCTTCAAAGTGTTCAAATTCAGTCTCCAGCTCTTTATTGAATACCTGAGTACAAACAAAACTTAAATTTGAAACCTGGAATTATTTTAAACATGGTCAGGACAATTATAAAGACCTCCCACCCCCCAATTATTTTCAGAGAGCACAAAGGGATACTGACCATAAGCTCATCCACTCTGAGTTTAGGCAATTTTTTCTCTACCCCATCTCCATGGTTCTTCTTCTTGTCCTTAGAACTCTTGGTCTTTATCTTCTCTTTGGGCTTGGTTCCTTTTACATGAGAGTCATCACCTTTGATTTCTGAAGTTAGTATTGTGGAATGGGTTGAGTGGATGGGAATGGAAGAAGTGGGTAGACACAACACTGGGGATGTCAGTGACCATTTGACATAAAGACATTTCCAAGCCATAAGGTTTGGAATGTATGAATGTATAAAAACAAGAACTCAAAGTAACTGAAGCCTGGAGCCAACTTTCATAGTAAAAGATATGGGCTGAAGCAACATATATTAATGTCATGACCTCAAATACTATGGAAAGGATATGGGATGGGTAACGATGTGCAGGTATGCTATGAGATGTTATAGTTTCTTTCAATTTGGTGCACTTTGGCTAGGTTTTGACTCGGCATTTTGAGTCAAAACTGTATTAGGTTATAATCAGAACAGCAAAAGATCTTACGTCATTATTTTAACCCATTAGCTTGAGATCTTGAGTTGTCAAAGGTATAGTTTATTTTTACCCAGCTATTCCTATTGTTAGACACAGCCATTTCCCATCTATGCTCTAGAATCTCCTTGTGGCTATCACACATAGCGAGGAACCATGTTTCCAAAATGCTAATTATGCAGAAAGGAGCATGCAAAGTATTCAACTTTTTATACACTGTAAATTTAATTATACATACTGTCCTTCTTTTGGGACCTACAAAAACAAAACATAACTGCAAAGAATTTGTTAACATAGAACTCTTTACTAATAATTTAGGTTTCGTTTTTCGTATTCTTTTATTACGCTTCATGTTCACCAAACTCTCTTTGTCAGAATAAAGAGTAGACTTTGCCAAAACAATTTGGCAATTTTCATTTAAAAATTACAAATCCAACTACATATAGAAATTATTTTTGAAAGTTGTAACCATTGTTAGCGCTGCTCTTTTAACTACATGCTGTTATTAGGTGTACAAATAAGTTGTAAATTGTTTTTTTGTGTAAAGTAGAATTGTAATTATAATGTTATGTAAAGTTTTTGTGTAATGTTTACTGTAATACAAACATTCCCCTGTTCTTTTGTCATTTTATGGTAACTTTTGCATAATATTAAACATGACTATGGTAATTTTATTTAAATAAATAACTTAACAAAGCAGTTTAAAAATGGCAAGCCAGAAGAATTAATTCCTCTCTGCATTTGTTATGAATTCCAAATTCCAACGCATGTACATTTGTTCTGTGATTTAAATGTTAATGATTACGAACATCAGTGTATTAATACTTATTTTTTAAGTTATTTTTATAATCTGTAACCGCTTATCCAATCCCAGGGACGCGGTGGGACATACTATCACTGGGCACAAGGCAGGAACACAACCTGGAGGGGCACGAGTCCTTCGCAAGGTGACACACACTCACACATTCACTCACACACTCACACCTGCGGACACTTTCGAGTAGCCAACCCACCTATCAACACCCTCACCCATGCGGACATGGGGAGAACACACCAAATTCCTCACAGACAGTCACCTGGAGCAGGACTTGAATGCACGACCTCCAGGTCCCTGGAGCTGTGTGTCTTCAACACTACCTGCTGCACCACCGTGCAACAAAAAAATTATAAAAGAGCAGGAGAATGTTTGAATTCTGAACTATATTTATATGCTATACAATAATTCTTTAAACTTTAAATGTACACCTAATATTTATTAGATAATAATATTTTAGATTACATATAAATTTCATAGTAAGTGTGAATGCTGCCATCACAAGAAGTATATGAAAAGACATGCTCACCAATTTTTGATGTGATTTAACTTGTTATACTTTAGTATTTTGAGTTATTACAAACTGACAAATGAATCAATTTTTTTTTATAAAAAAAATGTCCCTTAACTTTCAGTGAGCGGCATTTGAGAATAATACTCGAATCTGCACATAGTGATGTGAGAGTAAGAGAGAGGGAGAGTGTAAAATTTACTCTTCAACCAGTGAGAATGCAGCCAACTCTTTTCTTTTCTTCTCTGCGGCGCAGAAAGCTGTGGCATCTCTGAGCAGAAGTGACAGGACAGAAGCAGAGCAGCTGTGTTTCTGTGTTTACCTGCTCCCTCTGCTGCAATCTCCAGATCTTCTCGCTCCTCTGCCTCAGCCCACGCTGCCTCTTGGGCTCGCAGGTTCTACATGCAGGTAGAGAGAATTAACGCTTCACTGCCTGCATGTATTTTTCACACTTCAGTGGACTTAAACTGACACTGTGGTTAAATAAATAATGATAAGGGCCTAGTGATTCACATTTTGTTGTAAATGTGTTCACACACACACTTGTGCCATCATTATCACAGTGCATGGAACAATGAAAGAAGACCTGACCTTTGAATATATAAAGATAAAACATGTTGGCTCTCAGAAAGTTTCATTTTACTCTAATCAACTAGAATATGCATGCATTGTAACAGGTTAAATTAAATAAATACACAACAGTCACATTTTTATCCAGGGGAAAGGACACAGGTAAGAACACAGTCTCTCACCTCCATCATTGTCTCTATTGAGGCAAAATACTTTGACCACCAGTCCAACATGCTTTCATCTGGCTCCTCTTCTTCCACCTCCTCTCCCTTCTTTTTCTTCTTCTTCTTTTTCTCTTTTTCCTTTTCATCCTCATTCTGTTGGAGTGAACAAATTTCTTTAAACTCAGCAAATAAGCATGTAAAAAATATTTTATTTTTAATGTGCTTGGGAGGATGTTTTAATTATTTGTGTTTTTTGATACAAGATGCTCATGCTGGAAGTTATAAATAAGTTACCCATAACACACAAAGCTTTTAAATCTAAACTCATTGGGACTTACCACATCAATCTTAACAACAGCGTCAGAGGTCTATGGAGAAGAGGCCACATAAAACAAATCTCAAATCAGGCAACTCTGAGCAATACAAACAAGTATACACCAACATAAGGGTGAAATGAATATACACAAAACCAGGGGAGAGTAGAGCACAGTCCACATTTTTCATTTTGCACAATTAATGTAAGCAAGATGTTTTAAATATATACAAATCATCTCTGCTTTATGTAATATATATATATATATATATATATATATATATATATATATATATTATACAGGGGTTGGACAATGAAACTGAAACACCTGGTTTTAGACCACAATAATTTAGATCTGGTGACTGTGCAGGCCATGGGAGATGTTCAACTTCACTTTCATGTTCATCAAACCAATCTTTCACCAGTCTTGCTGTGTGTATTGGTGCATTGTCGTCCTGATACACGGTACCGCCTTCAGGACACAATGTTTGAACCATTGGATGCACATGGTCTTACTGGTGCAATGTGCAATTAATGAAGATTGGCCACCAGGCTGCTCCAATTTAGCCATGAAACCTGCCACACTAAAATGACAGGTGTTTCAGTTTCATTGTCTAACCCCTGTATATATAGAATATACTGTGTTTATCACTGGCAAAATATTTTTTTATGGTAAACTACAACTGCAACTAATCAATGCACTAATATTTCACTGTTTATATTTCATATAATATCTAATGCTTGTCTCTGATGAATCTGGGCATAAACAAATTGACTTATTTTATATGGGGAATACAGTTTTATCTCATTGCTTATTTGAAGAGGCCTAGTTGTAACACTGTTCTGTGTTCTGGACACTGCTCTGAAATAGTGCTATATTACAGCTAAGAATAAGGTGCATAAATAAAAATAGCTGTGAGTTCTGTGACAAAAATCTTCAGTGTGAATCTCAAGTAACATGTCTGACAGATTCACAGACAATGTTGCTTTGGGAATGTGGGTTCAAAAGTATATTCTACTTGATACAATCATTTTTCTTGTTACACTACACTGGGATGTAACTGGGGCATGCAAAAGTGCTGATGAGTTAGACTCAATGGAAACTTCACAATTATGTTTGTTTTCAGAACAGAAAAACTCACAGCATCCAGTTTGACAACAGTATCTATCTTCTTGATGTTAGGTTCAGGGTCCATGTTGACCACGATGTCACCTGAGGAGTGAGAGATGGCATGGGAGTGGGGGCGGGAACGGGATGTCCCATTGATGAGAGCCAAATAGCCATTGGCCAGTTTAGCTGAAGAGGGCAGAGTCACGAGGTTGAACATTCAACAGCCAGCAGAGAGCAGGACAGGACAGTGGCACCAGCAGGTGAGGAGGAGGACAAGGTGAAAGGGAAGAAAGAGAATTAGCTGAGGAAGAAATTTATAGTTCATCCTTGCATGCTCTGTATAAGCAGGCAAGTCCAGTGTTTGTTGACTGCTACACTGTGCTAAATATATTTCAGTGAAATGGTGAAAAAGAAAGTTCTGAAGGTTTAGTGAGCCTACCAGGACAATTTGAGGTGATTTAAGGGAAAACTACAAGAAATATTCTCAGTCTGTGACCAGGCAAATTGTTACCTGTGTGAGCCCAGTTGTTGGCCCTCTTGTCAGGGGGAGTGTAGATAAATTTGCGTAGACTGGTCACAGCATGCGAACCCACCAAAGTGTAGCGGCCAAATGCTCTGCAGTCTACCACTCTGATATTCAGAGGAGGATGAAGCAACTCATTCTCTGGAAGATCCTGCAACAAAACAATATATCTCTTGATATTAACCCAAAATATGCATTATACTTTGAAGTGGTTAAGAGATACTGCTATTGTTTTCTATATTACTGAAACATAATTACACAATTATATTTGATCACAGTCTGTATCAACAGGCTCAAATCTGTACTTCTCACTTTCCATTTGCAATGATGACAAGACATTTTTTGTAAAGCAAGTAATTGTGAAAAAGAGTACATTTCCATCAACAGTTCATAATAACACATCTGTTGTGCTTGCAAACACACATGGGGTCCATTGTAATTTTTATTTCTGTACTTCCAACAGACTATTTCTCCTAAATCACTAAGGATAACAACAACCTAGCACATTCTGTATTTTGAGGTGCTGGCAATAACTAGATTTTACAGATTAAAAGCCACTTGAATATGCTACATTTTAAAAATAACTCACCACTTCAAACCACTTCACCAGAGTGCTGAAGTTTGGATTTTTTTTATAGTTCTGAATGAGAGCTGATTGAATTCCTTTGCCAGCGCACTCAATGTCCACACGAGGTCTGTCCACCTGCGCTAGGTTAATTCTCTTAAGGTCCCTCAGGCCCCAGAACAGAACCTACAGAGAGAGAGAAGGTGTTAGTCTAATAATATCTCTCTAAAACAGTGTTATCACACATACATTAAGTCCATAATGAGATCAAATGTATAATTTTTCAAAGTAAAATAATACATTTCCTTACTCTTGGTGTGACCTACACATTATAAGTTAAAAGATTAAAGGTTAGAGATGCAGGCTTTAGACTTGGGAAACTTCAAGTTCAAGCTGGTTACATCAATTACACCAGTAGAAAAAAATGGGTCCAGGGAGAGTTAAGGAAGAGCAAGTTGCCCTCCCTCAACATTCACAGCTGAAGTGTGCTTGAGTAAGGTACATAAAACCCAACAGCTCCCCTGACACCAAGGCAGCTGTTCACCCGTCCAGGTGAGGGTGTGTTCACTGCTATGGATTCGTTAAATGCAGTGTCTGAAGTTTTGAAGTACTGAAGTACTGGTGTGCATTGACAGTAAAATTATGTTTCACCATAAGTGGCAAAAACAGCCAGTTTTTAAATCACTGAGAGTTGTGACGTCACAGGCTGGCTCATCTAAACTCCCTGTAACACAACTTTTTATGCCAAAGTAATAATAAGTGCTGTTACTGCAGAATGTCTGTTTCACAGTCATTAAAGGCACTAAGGAATTAATTAAATGTTGTGTGGCTTAATGTGACTGAAGTCTTCCAAACAGCAGGGACATCTTAATGGAGTGCCTGAAGGTTATTTACCCAGTTTCTACAAAGATCTTTTAGATGTGTCAGCCTTAAAAGCACAAAAATAAAAACAGTGTGCTGGTTTCTCATGTAAAAAGAGATGTTAGAAACCACTCATAAAATGAATCATGAGCATTTTTGTACATAAATGCTTCCAAATATTAAAGGCAAACATAAAATGAGGGTAGGAGTTGGACTAAAATGTAAACATGTTATTCTTAAAAACATTCTGGTGTTTTCTATGAGCCATTGTCTGTGGTGAATGGCTTCTGATGATTTCTTCACCTCTATTCGGTATCTACTGAGGATGGGTCGTATGCCCAGAGGAACTGGAAGGATGGGTCCACGGTCTACATCAGAGGGTCCATCGATGGGAGGAAGCTCTGTCCGTCCTGCTGGACCAATCTGTCAGTGGAAAAAGCATTTAGCGAACTCTAACAGATATGTTGTTTACATGCTCAAATAATAAAAGTCATTATTTCATTCAACAGTCTGATTATTTTGCTAAATATCTTCTTTTCAAACGTAAAATGTATTCTGGCACAAGACAGAAGCAGAGAAAAGTATCAGTTAAAGATGATGGACTCAATTACAGAAGAATGGAGAACAAACTGCAGAAAGAGACACTCCAAAGAAGGATGAAGTTTTGCCTGAGAGAAGCACCTTGATCTGAGGGACAGCAAAGTCATGGACAGCAATAAGAGCCCTCCTGATTTCCTCATCATCATAAGGGATCTGCCAGGGGCAGTGGATGGGACACAGATGGGACAGAAAGTCATGGAAGAATGGTGTGAAATTGGAAAGAAAAGCAGCAAGAAAGACAGTTGAGAAGGAAATGTGTTCTCCATGGTATGCTCTGAACTAAAGTGATGTTCTTAATTTACTCAGTTCATAGGTATACATTTCCACAATATGAGAATACTTGACATTAAATGCTTTTATTGCTACTATACGTCTTTGCAACTGCCAATAGTAAAAAATGTAATGGTGTAATAAATGTAATTTATTTAGAAATTATGTATGCATTTGAAATAATAAGTTCAGACTCCAGTAAAATGTATAACAGGCAGTAAATATTAAAAAAAAAAAAAGTAATCAAGAGTTGCACACTGTTGCTCTGAACAATGCTCTGTTCATTTGAAATGTACCATCTCCATATTGTTTACAGAAGTAGTGACAGAATCCAGACATTTGCTGTGTAAAATGTCTCAAGAAGCTTCATCACAAGAGCTTCCAAAATATGGCTTAATGCCTGACACTGTTTAAAAAAATCTTTAAGTATCGGCCTAAAAATGTTTTTAATATATGTTAATTTTGCACAGGCAGATTCAGGTAACATCTGTTTATTATTATTATTACATATAAAATCCCAGAACATATTTGTAGGTTTGCTTGTTTCTGGATTTGCTTTTTTGGATATTGAAAAAAAAATTATATATATATATAATTTTTATATATATGTGTGTGATATGGGCATTGCATCTTGTTATTTATATTACGTCAACACTGGTAAAAATTGGTGAAAAAAAGATTCTGAGACAGGACAGAGTGCAGTGTACCTGCAGCAACTCAAAGGCAGCCAATAGTTCTCCTGCAGTGCAGTTTCCTCTGAAGATTTGATAGTACTCCAGCTGGGGTGGGAAGCGTGGGGGGCCGTAATGCTCGTCCACCATCTTAGTCAGAGGCTTGGCAAAAGTTCGACCAATGAACTCAGCTTTTCCCTGTACATCACGCACAAGCATACCGTTCATAGAAATGATGTGAATCTGTTCTCAGACACTGGAGGGCAGTATTGGCACAGACACAGACTTGTGACAGGAATCCGGAATAAAGATTTATAGATCAGAAAATTCAGTATCCAAATACAATAAGGGCTCTATATCAGATGTAATAGTTGGATTTTTATAAGTCAAAGTTTTATGAAGTGTAAATATTTATTGAACAAGTAATTAGTACAAATAATGTCCCATTTTTCTTGAACCCTGTTAGATACGCCAGTTTGTCATGCCATAACAGATTACAGATGGCCTATGCCGTCATGACAGATTAGGTACTGTAATATCCATTACTGATCCTTTTCATGACAGATGCCATAATGTTTGGCGTCATGACAGCTGATGTTCTGCTGTTATTTGCTATAGCTTGAAACTTAATGACATCTATTGTGACAATAACCATGCAGTATATTACAATGTATAGTAACATAACACTGTTATACATACTGAATCTGTTGTGATAGCTTATGAATGTTATGTGGGGATGCTCAAGCAAAGTGTTCCTGCAATATGCACTTCATGTTAAATCTGTAAAATTGTTAACATATTTAAAGCTGTTTCATAACATAATTTTGCCTGTGGACAAGAGGTACTTTCATGCACAGGGTTGAGACCAGTAAAGACTCTTAGGCTTTGCTGCTCATTTAATTTGCAAACTTGCTCTCAACTCCCACACCCACTACAGTACCAAAACTATGACTGTGGCTAAAACAACAGCTACAACTAAATCTACAACTACAGGCAAAACAAAAATAAACAGCTTTACTAATTCATCTAATTGCAGACAACAAGGTAATGCAAGTACGGTGGTGATGCAAGGGAAACGGTTGAATAAGTCTGTAATACAACAGTTAGCAGGAGGCATACTCTTGCATGGTTTAATCCCAAAATCCAAGTTATGCATAAACCACACTGTTCAAAAGAAGATACATGAATCTTAGTACAAAACCATACCGTAATGAAGTTATAGAGCAGGCTTCACTATTTTCTTTCTAATCAAAATGTTATTTAGTTGTAGCCATTTCAGCATCCAGAAACATGTCACTCAATTTTTCAAAGAAATGTGCATTGATATTCTTCTACACATCCAGAATTCTGTCTTAGAACTTGGTTGCATTTCTGCTTTTCATAATCTAATTATCCAATTTAATATATAAAATCCTTAGACATATAGCCTGAAAAAGAATACCTTGTACCTAATTGGTGTTTTGCTTGAAAATGTAATAATCAAAGATAGGCTTTTGTAGAATATGGTCTGTGATAAAAAAATCTGGTCTTGTTTTCAGGTCTATCCCCTGCTTAGACCACCTCTTGCATGCCTTGTGAAGTTTGGCTAACAGCTACAGCAAGCTTTCACACTCTACTTAGCCAAAGTGCCATCCAGCAAAGGGGCAGAGCCAGAGAGTCAAACAGGAACAAACATCTAGTCAGGACAATGAGACACATTTCTACACTCTTATCAGCACTGCACCAGGGTGCCTTATCAATCCATTACAGACTTGAAAAATGAAAACTGTGGTAGCAAAACAGGATTATTACTGGAAGACTCCATTTAAGAGGGTCCATTTAAATTCTTACACAATCAGGGTAATTATGTATGTCTCTAGAAAATGAGAATCTTACCACCGTATCCTGGTCATAAATTTCTATGACAATGATTGGGGGGTCATCACGAAGCTCTGTGGCCTCTCCATAAAGCTCCACATTATCAAACACCAAGAGTTGGTCCCACGTAGGACAGAGGGTTTCACTGAGCACCTGAAACAACCAAACACATAAACACATATTTAATCTGCATCATAAAAAAGTCACTGGCTGACAGATGAGTAATGTACTGTGTGTGATATGATATAGTGTAGTACTGCATTGATCAGTCTTCATTCAAATGAGTAAATTCTTTAATAACATACCTCTGTGACCTGGCTGTGTGTGGAGAAGAAGACCCTGGCAAAAGGGTCAGAAAGACCACTGCTATCAGCAGCAAATAGACTTCGAGCCTGATACATGTGAGCTCTCAGCTGGAACACTTGCTTCACTAAAGGAAGAGATAAATGGCTCATGAAACAGAAACAATTATGTTACATAGAAATACAGGATCTTTACTATAATGCTATATAAGGCTTAGCAAATTGTATTTTACAAAACATTTCACTTAGATCAGGTGGATTTTTTAATTTTTTTAGTTGAACAGCCAAAATATGTGTCCAAATTCTACTTTATTAATTAATCTTGCATGAGCCTGGTGTTTGAGCTAGTAGGAAACCCTGGGGAGGAGGCACTGGGAGAAATCCCCACAGTCAGTGACCCAAGGCTGGGCTCAAGCCCACAAGTGACAGTGATACTACATGTTGTGCCATTTTGTTGCCACTACATAACTTTGAAAACTGAAAATAAAGAACCAATACTGATTAAAAGAAATTAAAAAAAAACACTTGTGTAATGTATGCAAAGGGAAGTTGGATATAAAGACAACATTTTAGACTGTTGCTTAAAGAGGCTGCCTGCAGAACTCAGCTACACAGTGAAATTTAGTTAATTTTTACAGCTCTAAGTAATCGGCATGACCTTTATGAAAACCTGAACACAGTTTAATGGCTTCGATGGAAGAAATATTAGGACACTAAAGATGTCTTGGTTGATTGACTACATCTGGGGTAAATGTAAATTGGATAAATTAAATTTTTAATGCCAACCCTTTCTTTTAAATATACAACTGCCTAAAGCAGATAACAGTCATTGAGAAACTTTCAGTTCACGGAGGAAGACATGTTTATCATTTCTGTGTGAAAGGAATAACTGGCACAGTAAGAGTCAGAATACACTTGTTGACTGGAAATGCCCTACATTCTTAGTCCTAATTTTACAACAGGATATTTTTATAAGGAGAGTGCGGCATGGTTACATGGCACTTACTGTTATAGATAAGACTGATTGGAGGAACAGCTTGTAGGCCTGTGCCTTTCACTGCTTTATTCTCCTCAAACCCACTGGGTAGACCACTCAGGAAGTCCTTCCTCTGTTTGTTCAGACCCAGCCACAGGTACATCTCCAGTTTAGCTTGTACTGTCCACCCAGCTGGCCCAAAGCCCTTCTTTCCAGGCAACTGAAAAGTAACAAACAAACAAAAATTATACAAAATCCTTTATAACATCACACTAAACCTTATAAGCTAAGAAATGTCTGGGTGATGTAAGTAACACTTTACTTGACAGTATTTAGAAGCCTATTCTATGCCAAGATAAGCCTTTCAGGACAAATGACAGAAACTTATACAGGCATTTATTAAAGTGTTTTCTAACAAGGGTCAGTTATCACACCATTATCTCGTCTTATATAGGTAAAATAAACAGTATAAAAGAATACACCACTGCAATAAAAAAACTGAGCCATGGAGGGACTCACTCGGAGGAAGACAGCTTTGACTTTTCCACATTCTTTACCCATCTCTTCATCCACTATAGAGTAAAGGATGTCTTTGCAAGGAACACGTGCATACGCAATACGCTTATTATTGCTCATCATCCATATAAAGACATCTGGAATACTGTGCTGGGGCTGGAGAAATTCGATTTAATACACAGTTAAAGACAAAATCTCCGTAAATTACAGTGTGGTTATCATGTACATTTAAAAAACCGGGAGCTGTAGTTGTATCTAACCTCATCTGCCAAAAACCGGAGCCTTTGCAGGAAGTTCAGTGAAAGTTTGAGTTTGTCTCTCACAGTGTTCCTCTTCACCTGGGAGCGAATAGTCTTGGCCTGCTGGCTCATGCTTTCCTAACAACAGCACAAATGGATACATCAGCTAAGAAACTTTTCTAGTAATAACAGTGTTGAAACACAGTTTCAACTTTTGTGAAACACAAAGCCATACCATTTCTCTCATGCAGGATTTCAGCCGTTCCCGGTCAAGTTTGGTTCTGCCTGCTTGGTTCTGATCTTTGTTGGCCAGAGTGACAAATCGACTGGCAGAATAAAGAATTGCAAAACAAATGAAGGGATTGTTAATACATCATTTAAAATAGATCCTAAAGCACAACTGCCTCTGAACACACAATTTTACACAGCAGAGTTTCAGAATCTTGGCAACTGAAAAGATGTTTTTGGGGGGGCTTTGGAGTGCGTATGACACTGCCCCAGCCCTCAGCCCTCCACAAGGTATATATAGGGCTGCGGAGAGGACTTTGAACATGGTTCAAATCCCAAAATAATGTTTTACACAACTTCAGTTGTTATTTTTTTTGAGAAATGGAGCAATAGGAAATTTTTTTAAAGGACTGTTTTGAAATTATAAATTATTTTCCTCTTCCTATAATTCTTGCATTTAACTGGGCAAAATTTTTTTTTGTAAGTGTAGCTGAGTCATTTTCTACTGCTGGTTTTTAAGTGCATAAACAATGATGCATTGAATTTATCTATACCATTCTTCCCTATTTAGATTTCTTCCCAGATCACAATATTACCAACACAGAACCTTTTGATAATATCACACACACACTCACACACCTGCAGCCTGCGCTCAGTTCCTCCAGAACGCCCCTCAACCTGCGCTCAGGAAATGCCTTCTCCGTCTTTATGATCTCCTGAACATCATTCAAACCCTCTTCCTGTCAAACACACACACACACACACACAAACACGTTTTGAACTAAAAAGACACCTATTCCATTTCAAATGAAGCATTGTATAGCATTTATTCTACTTGAAAGTAGTAAATGTAAAAGAATTAACCAGTTTATCTGCAATTTTGTCCATGATGTTAGAATTATAGAGACGTCTCCTCTGATCCTGCCACCAACTCTTAATGTAGATGCAAGGCTTCTTCTCAAAGTATGGCAAGTGAAAGTAATTCCTGAAAATATAAAAATGTACATTTGTCTTTAATATAATACATTCACTAGAAAAGGACTAAACATAATTTAAAGGTAATTCCGCATCTGAGTGTGGAAAGCTGTAGTAAATTCTGACCTGTCTGTGATTACAGGTTTCATGGGAGGAGTTGAGGACACAGATGCCAAATCTCCATCATCCTCTGCCTCTTCATCACTGGAGTTCTGTATCAGTTCAGACTCCTCTTCATCACTCTCCCCTCCACCATCCTTCTTTTTCTTCTTCCCTGCCACTGGTTTGCTCACTCCATCTAATTGGTTACCATAGTTGCCTGGGAAAGGAGAGGCATAACTGGAAAATTTAGTTGGGTGAAAATGACTTACTGTATTGATTTATCTTGGTCATTTTAAAAGTGTGCTGCAGTGAAAATATTGCTAATATCTATTACTAATGGAACTTCTCATTTTTTTCATTACCCACCAATTGTGACTTCAAAGTTGATTGGTTTGTCTCCAATCTTCCTGTCAATCATAGTGGCCTCTAGGAATGATCCAAAGAGGAAAAACTCCTCCAATTTGCCAGTTGCGCTCTGAGTGGAAAACACAATCCGAGTAAGCTCTCTCTCTCTCTCTCTCTCTCTCTCTCTCTCTCTCTCTCTCTCTCACTCACTCACTTTCACTCTCACTCTCGAGACAATGAAAAGAGAGAGAGAGAGAGAGAGAGAGAGAGAGAGGTAGATAGCTAGATAATAAAAGATAAGATAAGACAGGGTTGGACAGGGTTCCTTCAAGGTTTTCAGAGATTTTAGTAGTGACTGTTTAAACTTTCAGAACTGTTCTGCTTCCACTGTCTATTGCATAATGCAGAAGTCTGCTGGAATAACAATTATAGACCCCTTGTCCCTGACTGCTCTCTGAAACTCCAGTTTGCTGACTGTTGACCTTGGACTGTATCTGTTCAAGTTTGCTCTAAACTCCAAACAGTCATTAGTCATTCAAAAGCACTCTCACAGACACTGGGATGTGTGTCACTCTTTTCTGAATCTTAAAGAATTACTGGCGAAGATAACAAAGGCACAACCCTGCAGTGAAACTCATAGGGGAGCTGCTTTGGAACAAAACTCATTTTCCAAAATCATTTTTCTCAAACTCCCAAAAAGCTAGTCCTTAGAGAATGTATTTGTTTGCCATTCACTGCTACGCTCTGTCCTGCAGCATTAAACAAAAACAAAAAAAAAATCAACATTATATAACGTATTAAATGCAAAAGTGAACTGTGTTTATAATAAAGCCCTGGACCTTAACTGAATCAACAATGGCTATGTGTTGTTGCTTGAACAGGATAAAAGACTTATATCATAGTGAAATACATTTTCCTGGCTTTTCTTTTTAATGTGAATTAGAGACGTGGTAAGTTTCACAATGTACGATTCAATCTCCAGTCCTCATCACTCATGTATGGAAATTAAACTGTAAAAACAACTTGTTTATAATTCACTGCTTTTGTGATGCCACGAAAACCAGGCCAGTCTGTTTCTTGAATGAGGCATGATACAGACTGTGCAATCAGAACAAAAGTTACTTAAATATTTAATTTACAAAGAAATTAAAAACTGGTGGTTTAATTTAAAGCAAAGATGTTGGAAAAGAAAATATAAACTCACACAAACATAATAAATGGATCTCAGAGATAAACATAAACAAATATAAGCATAGTGGACCTTTTAAAATAAATAAAGTTTCCCATGTTCAGAATACAAACGTATTTGCTGCCAAGTCGAATCAATGTGGGATGAATGGCTATTATTCCAAGGCTGCTCTAAGGTGTGTCTTTATGTCTCTGCACATTACAAAGTTTAAATCAGCTGACATAAAGACCACATTTGACCACAAATTTAAACAGTTAGATTTATGCACCTCTGCACAAAAATGCCTCAGGGTCCTGTGTAGCAACTAGTCCTGACCTCTTGAAATAAAAATCAATATTTAAAACTCCATGAGCTAAGCACAACCCTAAGGCAATGAGATTTAGAACTGTCCACTGTGATTCCAAGAACACATTACTAACAATAGTGATTTCCCTGTTGGCTTGTTAACATCTGCTAAAACGCTTACCTCAGTCGTAACCTCTGATTATTTACTCCTTCAAATAATACTTTGCAGATTATGACTCGATCAACATCCAACATCCCACATAATAACACTTGGTAAGCAAGTTCCACGCAAAGGGTCACATACAGTGGCTGTGACCTGAATCAGAACGTTCAGCCATTTCTTTTATTTAACTGCTAAATATGTGACATATGACAATCTAGTTTTTGTGGGGTGAGATTCAACCAGCCATTCAGATTTAACTCCACTTACTTAAGTAAGCAAGTATTTTAATTATCGTGTGATCAAATCTACCATTATCTACCACACAGTGAATGATGTCTTACCTCTGAAATGTTAGACACTGGCTCCAGCTGCACGTCTGTGGAGCTCATTATTTCTACAGAGGTGGTGTCTAAGATCTCCACAGCAACACTAATAAGGAGGCGGGCTCTGAAGGAAACGCCCTCCCCTAGTCCCTCATTGAGGTCCTGGTGTTCATCCATCAGGGTGTAGTTCCGTGTGGAGCCATACATGTTGACCCAGGCTGGCCCCAGAGTGGGCAAGAACCCTTAGCACAGAGATGTCAGATCAATTTACAGAGGTTCCAGTTCTTGTGGAGATTAAAAAGAAAAATTGTTTTTGTACATATGAAAAGACAGCTCTTTATACCTTTGTCTCCATCATTGGAAATCTTGCGTAAGTCAATGAAATGAGTTCCTATGGCAACATCATTGACCTTGTCAGAGTCTCGAATTTGGACTTTTATGCGTTTGCAGAGGGGCGGGAACATTTCCGTGAAGATGATCTGCTCATTCCAAATGGGCTCATAGCTGCTCTTCTGAACTGATGTCTTCCCCTGTTTACACAAGAGGTGGTTCACAGTTTAATAGAAAAGGGAAATGACTCTGAGGCAATTAGCAACTGCACCATGGAAGTGTAATGCATTGTAAATGGGACATAAGGGGTAATTAGCATAGAGAACAATAGAAAGTTAGCTGCAAGGAATCTATTAACACAGCATGAAGTATCACTGCACTGAGCTGTCTTACTTTCTGGCCTGCAAACTGCACTTGAACATAGGGGTCTACGAGGTCCCTGTTCTCTCCAATGAAAGCTTTTTTCACGTTGGCCATGATGCTGGTGTTCATTTTAGGAAGGCCCTCTGCTCTGTAGATCTTCACATAGAAGCGAGCCCACTGCCTCTCTGATGGAACACCCTCAGGCAACAGAAGATTGCTAAAGACAGCCAAAGGAAACAATTGGTGGCATGCATGAAGATGAAAGCAGTTTCCTTGTTTTATGGGCGTATAAAAATTATGGTGATGTTCACCCCATATTAAGTGGAGAGCTGATTACACTGAAGTTATGTAATACTGAGTATACTTCATTCATTGAGTCAGAGACTTACATAATATCTGATATAACACCAAATGACACTTACAGTTAAATAAGATTATATATATAAGCCTTGATCTTTCTTACCCTTCAATGTCATCTTCATCTGTTTCATTAGCTTTATGTGGAGTCTTGATGTTGTCACCTTTCCCCACTACTGCTATGTCACATTTGATGTAGCCTTTGCATCCTGCCGTGATGTCATCAGGGTCAGAGAGCATGGCCCATTTGTGGTAAAACTGATGCTCTGTAACAAAATGTGATAGTAATAGGATACATTTTAAGGATTTAATATTTCTTATTGTGTGTTATTATATGAAATCATTTTTAATACCTTGTCTAATTCACAAAGCACTGCTTAACAATAGTTCTGACATAAGGTTTCAGTCTATATTACACAAGGGAAGCACCTTGAAGGCGCTCTACATTGAAATAATTGCTAATAGTTTTTGTTGTTTTTTTAGATTTACCAGTATAAACCTCAGTAGACACATATCAGTAAAAAATGTATAATTGCTTTGCTTCATGGTTTTTTAATCTCCACCACTGTATACAGTGTGAGAAGAAGTATGTTCACATAAACCATGGGGAACAAAAGAGGGTAAATAGTACATATTTGTTTTAGCAAAACAGAAAACCGTGCACATAGTAATATCCATGGTTGCTTACCTGGTTGTGTGTAGACTGTTCCTACGTCGAGTTTAAAGGTCCCAACCAGCGTGCCACTCCGCAGCAGATTTTTAGAATGAATCACCTGCAAGAGGAACAGATCTCATGCAATAAATAGATGAACTGAAATGCTTCTGTGAGACATTTGCAAGCTGACAACATACATATGTATGCTTCCAGATTTGCTGTCAACTGTTGCTTGAGAGTACTTTACTCATGTCATGTTTTTATAATAAATGTTTACTCACAGACAGCTTCAGAATCTTGTCAAACATAACATCTGGTGGAACATGGAAGTCGAAGACAAAGTACTAGGGAAATAATAAATACAGAGCATTTTAAAATGACTGAAGACCTGTACAGAATGAAACATCTATCAGTGATTAGCTTCGGAATAAAACAAGAACATTTCTATCCCTCAATTGTAGACTGAACGTTTATGCTAATAAAATTCATTAGCACTAAGTAATGAATATATGAATACAATTGAGCAGTGCCAATTTAGAACAGTTCTTGACAGAACAGACAAAGTTGTCCTCATGAGACATCAACTAAAAGCCCAGCCTCTAGTGATTCTCTTTATTGTGTGCCTGTAAGAGAGCTGGAGCTGTGCAGGGGCTTAACAGAAATCTCAGAAGAAATTAAAAGAGAAGAACACACAAAATAATGCAAAGTACAAAATAACAGAACAAAGACCCAAGAAACTGCGTTCAGTAAGAAAACGTAAATGAAAGGAGTCTCAAATCTAGCCAGGGAAAACTGAGGTACTTGCTTTACTTTCACTGACAGGGCCTTCTCCATTTTTAATCAGCTGCTGAAGCTGACAGGGCTATGCTGGGGAGACATTTACCAAGCTAGTTAGATTCCTTTTTTTTATTATTCTTGCCCATCTTCAGTACTGTTAGAGACCTAACCCATCAGCATATCCACTACAGGCATTTCTCAAGTGCCTAATTTGGAGCAATGTAAGTTGCATTAATGATGAACCACAGTTCACAGGGGCTCTTATCTATATTACAAAAAGTCAGAATAGCGTACTTTTATATTAGAGCACAGCACACCACTATTGCCTTCATTACAATTGAATGAAAAATACTGCAGTACAGATGAACAAAAAGCTTCCTTTGGTGCAATTTTTTTGAATAACCATTTTTTAATTTCTCAAGGTCCTTTCAGTGCATGGTTTATACTCCACAATACTTTTAAAGACTAAATGCATTGTGTTGCATTCTTTTATTTTTTTGTAACCACTTCATCTTTGTCTTCACTATGGGTCTGTAGCCTACCCAGAATCATTGGACACAATATGCATTCATTAATTAATTCATTCATTCATCGCTTTATCCTGTTCAGGATCTTTTGGGTCCGGAGCCCATCCAGAACCACTGGGTGCAAGGAAAGAACACACTTTGTATGGGGCGCCAGTCCATTACAGGGCACCACACACTCAAAGAAATCAGCAGTTCCGGACAGTCGATCCACACTTGTTTTTAGACTGTGGAAAGAAAACTAAGCACCCAGAATAAACCCAAAGAGACACAGGGGGAACACACCAAATGCCACCTCAGGACACTTTCTTTGAGTGTCTTGTGGTCTCCCTGTGCCTGTGTGGGATTTCTCTGGGAAATCCGTTTCCTTCCACAACACAAAAACACACGTTTGAAGGTGAACTGGCATTCAATATTGTCCATAGTTGTGAGTATGTGAGTGAATATGTGAGGTTGTGATATCCTATATAAGAACTATATATATATACAATACAATGTATTTTCCTAAGGACAGGAATTTTCATGGCAGAAAATACAATTAAAACATATTGTTGGTTGCTCACCTCATTATAGTAAGGACAGTTTGTTGACTCTTTCATTGAGGTGTATTTCTTCTCTTCTCCAATCTCCACACACACCACAGGATCCATATTCAAGCCCACCAGCTGGCGAGCCTCTATCACTGTGACACTAATCTGCAAGGCAAATCTCATTTTTAATGATAGGAAACATTAAAGCCTCTATTTCCCCAGAACTGCAGGATTGAACACATTTTGATCTACTTATCAACCTGGTAATTGGATGTGTTAAGAATTCATTAATAGTTCATTAATGGATAGGACAATAGCTACCTTATATATTCTCTATAACGAAGGACAAACTCAGTGTCTGTCAATTCATAGCTCCTCTGTCTCTCTAGGTTTGACTAGTTTATGCATTAGCTCTTGTTGATAGCAAAAGAAAAACAGAATTGAATTGAGAAAGTAATGAAAATAATCTTTGCAGGAAGCAAAAGGGAAAGACTGTGGTTGAAAAATGTTCCTTGTCATTATGTAAAATTACATTATTAACTGGGTCATTGACTGAAGAACTTAATTTATTCCATTTTTCTTTCATGATTTTACTCGCTCCTTCTTAGTCAGAAAGAGGCAGAGTGACTAAAAACATCCACAAACCTCATTAAAAAAAAACAACTAAACACTAGCTGGAAAAACATGGCTCCAAAAGAAAACAAAGCATTCGTGCTTATGACTGCATTAAATTATACTCCAAGTGAGCAAAGAGGAGCCTTTGGTTTACAGTGCAACCAATACCAGATCATTTGTTGAGAGGAAATAAATTCATGAAAGCTGTGAGCAATGTTAAAATGCACTTCTGCAGCTGCATCAAAATGGATTTTCTTCTGAGGTTATAGAGCACTGAAGACCTGCAAAGCACAATTACACTGGAATCATCAAAGAATTGGGTTTAATGTTGTGTCTCAGGGCCCATGAGAGAGGTTTGTGTGAATATCAAAGTTAACACAGGAAGCTAAATGTTGTCATATCCTGCACATGACTCAATATGCACATTTTTGTGACTGAAATGTGACATACAAAAAAGCTGGAAACTCAAAAAATCAGACAACCTCTATTAGTTATGAAGTTCCAGTGCTGATTGGTGCATTTTTCAGCCCCTGTATCTATAAGGTTTAGAGTTAATATCCAGTTGTGTGTGTAACTGGACTCTGTTCTATATTCTTTGCTTCTCTTTATACCTGATAATCCACAGGCCTTCCTGCACCAGGCTCCATCTTAATGTCAGGCTTTGATCTGAAAAACATGGAAGAAGGTTGAAGTAAACTTTTTCAGTTGAACAAGCAATATAAAGTTTAGAAAGCCTATGCAGAAGCTACACAGACCTACTACAACATGACCACAAAAACCAGTTTTCCAGTTGAGGTAAATCTTTTATTTATTTATTTAATACATAATCTAGGTCTGGATAACTAGTCCTTTGTGTCTTTGGACATTTTTGGACATGTATTAAATCCATATTTCTTCTGAAATCAAGAGGTTTAATAAGGAATAAACAACATGCTGGAACATTGCTATAGGGATTTTATTGCATTTAGCCATAAAAGGATTAGTGAAGAAGAAGTTCAGATGTAGGATGCCTCTGCACATGTGACACCAATATGTCCTAAAGGTATATAAAAATACGGAAAAAGGGAATATACAACACCACAGCAGAAAATACAGTTCCACACAACATAGAGGGGCTTCACTGCACCATCACTAGGCCTTTTATCAGGAAAATATTTTTGTTTGGAAGTTGCATGTAAACAAAGAGTGAAGAATGACAAAAACCGAATTGACAAGTTATAAGAGGTATCTGGATATTTTGGGCACTGAAGATCAGAACTGAGCTTTAAGAATGAATACTGACCTCTTATTGGAGACATTAGTGGTCACTGCTGTGACAGAGGCCAGAGAAATGGTATCAGGATCATGACCACCCCCTAGACGCATGGCTTTACGATCAAGATCCTCCGTTTCCAAGATGGCAGGATCGTCTTGATGCAAAGACAGAATTACGTAGGAGTGAGGAAGAGAAGTTTTAAGAAGACTGAAAAGTTTTAATGCCTCATTACCACAATACATTGACATTCTCCATTGCACAAGAAAACACAGAGCAGGTGGTCTGCCAGATCTTTTAACTCATTATTTCCCCTGCTGAGGTGCTTCAATAATTTCTTTATAATTCCCAGCTCAGTCTTCTTCTGCCTGTAAAACTAGAACAGAGTTCTGTTTCTATGCCTCTGCTTTGAGCACAGTTGATACAGTAGAAACTGCTGACATAATTTTCTCTCTGTTTAGCTGATGGCAAAAAAGTCAAAGTTTATGCTTTAGGGGATGCTGTATGAGGAGTGCTCTGGCTTTTTTTTTCTTTGCTTTCCTTTGTAACACTTGGGGTAAACTAAAGAGAAAACATTTCTCAGCTTCTTGGAATAGATTCTTACATTTCAACTCTAAATAATGTTATTTACCTCCTTTCTTGTGGTCTTCTTTGGAACTGCGTACCTTTCCGAGCTTCATGGCTGAAAACACCCCCTTTCCTGCTCTGAAATTCAACAACAAGATAAAACAATTATGGCAACATCTGCATTAAAATATGTTTCCTTTCTGCTGCCTCTGCTACTGTGAGATGTTGACAAAGTGTGAATTCAGTCCATCATTTAACATGCAGAGACTGTATAGTAGTCCATGTACATTCAATATTCTCTGCCCATGTCTCAGTTACCAGTGATTAATCCTGTGCAAGGAAATAGAGACTGTGTGCATTAATATTATACCGTGGATGATAAATACAGTCTTTGCACAAAAGCCACAACAGATAAATAATTTAAAACATTTAATTACCACCTTCATCTATAAGTTTATTTACACACTGTGAAAAGCTTGAAGATCCCTAGGTTTTCAGACTGACAACTCTGGGAATAAAGCCAAAGCTCATGCATTTCATCCCCTTGTTTTAATGTCAGCACTTATCAGCACTCAGAGATGTCTAATGTGTATCTTTGTGTTTCAGTACATGTTTATAAAAAGCTTGGAAAAGAAGTCTCTAAAACTCTTATATGCTCTTTATACTTAAGAGGTCTCACATAACTGTGAGAACATAACTGTTGTGGACAATTCTATGCAATTGTCAGAGTCCACACTTTCATTCACACCCATCAGCCAACAGATTAAAACCTTGGACAGGTAACTTCAATAACATAGATTGTCTTGAAACAATGTCACTTGTGAAGGGGTGGATATATCAGGCAGCAAGTGAAGAGTTAGTTGTTTTGGAAGCTGGAAAGATGTGCCATTGTAAAAATCTGAGCAACTTTTACTAAGGTCAGATTGTGATAGTCATGATGTTTTGGTCAGAGCATCTCCAAAATGGCAGACCTTGTGGAGAGTGCCCATTTTACAGTGGTTAGTAACTACCAAATGTGTTATTTTTTTCCCACATGGACTATCCCCTTGATTATAGTACGGGAACAACACTGTATCTAATATTCTTAATAATATTTTACAAAATAGTTAACAACTTGTACCCAACACTTGACTGGAAATACATGAATGAAAGTTGGTCACTGACTCTTACACAGTATTGCATTTTTTCCCATTTATTTGAGTGTTCACCAAAAATGAACATGTAGTCTAAATCATGTTTAATCAATTTTAAAGTATAAGTGATGTTCAGTACTCCATGATGGAAAGTTTTCAGAGATGTTTATCATCCTGCTGAGATGGGCATTTCACCAGAGAAAAACCTAGTTACAATAGAAGCTCCGGTATCTGGTAACACTGCACTGATATTATCCTGATCGGATATCAGCATCACTACAAAAGGTTGATGATGTCACAGCCTGGCTCGACAAATAAGAGCTCTTAATAATTTAACAACAGAAGTACGATTGGCCAATTAGCTGTGGATATGGATACGTGTCAAAGAAGAGATGAAAGCGATCTAGAAAGCTTTGTTTCTTTATTGTCTTTTTAAAAATGTCTTATGGGCAAAAATGCCAGCTAGTTGCTTAAAAAGCCCAAATCAATGGACAGCCTCACCATTTTATATCTAAGAGACAGAACCAAGTTAAAATTGAAAAAAAAGCTCTCAGTTCCAGAGGGTAATTAAGAAAAGTAAGAGGTGAAAAGTAGGGGAGCCATTGTGCCACTGGAATATTAAAGACAGTGTGTGAAAACTCATCCTTCCAGACAAACCACTAAATGTCATTTAGTCTTGTGAGTGAGCAAATTGATATTGTCAGGGCTCAGGCAGGTGCACTCTAACTCTAACTCTTTTCTTTAGATATTGAAATACATATATTACATATAATCATATTGAAAAACAAACATTCAATGCTTTAGATTGCACATCAAGTAAAAAAAAACACTTGAAATGAAACATCTTTCTTAAATGTGCATTTAAGTAATGTACAATCATTTCATCAATGCAAAAACCATGCTGCCATAAGACCAAATTACTTTTACCATCAAGACCCAAATAACTTTTACTTTTAAGGCACTATAAGTATTTCAGCCAAACACAAGTGGGAACAGGGGTGCTAAAATTAATAAACCAATTGATTGGTAGAACGATACATACCATAAACACTGGATATTCTTTAATTCCAAGGAAGTCCAAAGTGACCAATAACAATAAAATAAGTGCCACTAAATAAGGTTGTCCCTAGCAGCTCACAAGCTTATGTCCATTTCCACTGACAAAATCCAACTAAAGTCACAGGGGCAGAGCCACTTCTGAGAATAAGAGGGGGGTCACCATAATCAGGGAACCTGAGACAGCACAAACACACGTGCACACACATATACACACATACACAAAGTCAATTAAGATACACGGTCTAATTAAAAAACTTTAACTTCCAGTTTAAATCAGTAATAACATTTGATGAAAGTTGTGTGCCGTGGGCAAAGTCAGATGCACTAGCCTACACCACAAAAAATAAAGAACATGCTCTGCACATAAAACTAATTTCCCAAATGTCTGTCGACAAACACAGACCAGCGAAGTAAGACCCTGTATCACACTCTAGCCGGAGAAGGACAGTGTAATTAGATGGGGATGATGTTGAAATACAACACTGGCTTGTTGATTTTTAGAGCATGAGGAGATCAGCTTTGTTTAATTATGTTCCATCCTCCACCTTGGTGAAGTAAGTTGCACAATAGGAAATAAACAAACAGTTCCATGACAGTGAATTACATCTGAATCAAAAGATATTATTAAAATCATAAAAATTTTCCTTACTTTTGCAAATTTAAAGAGAAAGTAAAATATTAACTTGAACTGTAACTTTTTCACCAAAATCATTTTGGAGCAATTTTCAATTTGTTAATTCATCAGGAAACACTCACACAATAAAAAGAGCAAGTAGAGTTTTTAAATGGAGAACTAAATGATATCATACAGCACTGTGTGTACACTGGAGACCACACTTCATTTAATTAATATTCTATCACAATAGTCATTAAGTCTACATTATGAGTTTATTAAATTAACATTTGTTTTGTAATTCACTGATCTTCCTTTAAGTCACCCTTCCTTTTTGAAGGCAAGTTCCATAATGCATAAACTCCTCAGAAACCTGCCCTAAAATTGAATCCCACTTGACTTCCACTTGTGGGCAATCACAGTTCTCTCTGGTTGTTAACATTGCAAAGCTAAGCGTCTTTTAAGGTGGAACGTTAAGGTGGAGACTGTTGTGTGTACATAGCGACCTGGAGGTTGTGGGTTCGAGTCCCACTCCGGCTGACTGTCTGTGAGGAGTTTGCTATGTTCTGCCCGTGTCCTCCAGGTGCTCTGATTTCCTCCCATGGTTCAAAAACATGCGTTTGTAGGTGGATTGTCGACTCAGAAGTGTGTGAGTGTGAGTGTGTGTGTCGCACTGTCAAGGACTGGCGCCCCATCCAAGGTGTGATCCTGCCTTGTGCCCAGTGACTCCGGGTAGGCTCCGGTCCCACCACGACCCTGAACTGGATAAGCAGTACATAAGTCTATATACCCACCTAAGGAGCAATTGTGAGCAATATACTCATTTTTGGTTCATGCGGTTTAATGTTTGGAGTTCTCTCTGTTGTCTAAAATACTCTAGATGCCTCTGCCATGAGCAGAGAGAGAGAGACAAAGCCTAGCATACCGGACCAAGCCAGTTTCATAAACACATCAGACTGGTTTTGATCACACAAACAGGCTGAAGAGTTGGCAAATGGCGAGGAAATATCTTCTGAATGTTTATTACAATCTTGAACTGTGCCTTTAAAGGCCATTCTGACTGGGAAGGCTGGTCTTTAAATTGTTTATATACATGCACAACCATAAGCACAATATATGTGATGTATACTGCAGCATGCTCATATTCATCTGTCACTGTCTGTTTTCTATCGGCTTTCCTATTTCTTTTTACAGCAGTTTATGTGATAAAGCGTATGCGTGTTAATGTGCAGGTAGTCTTTTTTTGCTGGACTCCCACAGTTCTTCAATAAATCTATCTGGAACAGTCTTTCAGCAGCGTGAAACTGTCACACTGCCTGACAATGTTGTCACACAGCACAAAGCCTGCATCTCAGATTGCTCAGTGGTTTAATCCGCTAGCTGTACGGTGGAATACCCAACACTGACCTGCAGACATTTGTTGCAGGAATTAGAAGCTCACAGAGGGAGCAACACGTAGAACCTGACAGAACCCTTTAAAGTGTGCAAGGAGTCCAAGACAAAACATTGGACACATATATCATTACAGAATTTTACTTATTTACTCTTTTCACATTTCATATTAATAGTCTTTCCATCTGCTTTGAAATACCATATGGCCAAGTAGATACCCTCTCACCCAATGTTCTTTTAAATCCAGGATAAGCAATAAAGTGTTCCATTTAAGAGCTATATATCTCTATAAACCATGCCTGACATTGGGTGTGGTGACCCCAGATTTTTATGTGAATGCTTTAGCTAAAACAATTCCATTGCCAATGCTTTTCTATGGTGAATATGTGTGAATAGTTGAACACCAGTGAAAGTAATGCATACATCTTAAAGTAGCACCCATTTTCAAACCTTTAGACATATGGTGTATCTTTACACATTATTGGTATGCAATCAGATTCTTGAGGTGCCTCCTGATGCTTTAAGGCACCTCCCAATACTTTAAGTTTCACAGATGCTGAGACATTTTCACTGCTTTAAGCTTTTGAAACTAAATTATACACAGACGTTAACTTCCCTAATTCCAATCATTCTCAGCATTGCAGTGACACTGAGGTTTTTCAAAACTCCTGATCCAAATATAACAGCACAACGAATGTGCAATGGTCCGCCACAGCTATATCAGTGTCACTGCAGTGCTGAGAATGATCACCAACCTAATCATTAATGTTCATTGATTGTCCTGACCATTAAAGAAGAGGGTGAAAAGGGGCTAACAACACAAGCAGAACAACAGATAGACTTTAGTCTGTAATTGTAGAACTACAAAAACCTATGGTAAGTGAAGCTGGCAAAGTGGGCGTAGAAACAAAATATTTTAATGTTAAAAAATATTTAATGTTTTGGTAACTCAACAAGATGGTGCAGGAATAATGCCAGTTAATGGCAGAGCTGAAGTTAGAAATAGCAGATTAAAAAATTAACCTCACAAGCTCTTAGTGTCCTCCTCCAAACATGTTAAGTCATCTAATGGTGTTGCAGTAACAGCAATTAAAAAATGACTAGTCTAGCCAAGGGCTTAAATTTCTACCTTCTACATTCATTAACTCCATTCCATTTTTTTTTAAACAAGCATGCACAAAAGAACAAAGGAGAATTATAAACAATAAGAATTCACATTTTTAATGATACTGCTGTGAGGATATAATTTGTGACTGCTTCGCTTAATGACACAAAAAAGAGAGTCTCATTTTCACACTTTTGTTTAATAAAGTCTCTGGAAGGGGCAGCATGCTTAAATGCATAAATGTGAAGGGTCGAGACAAGTCAACTATGTTCAGACGTGTGAGGATGACAAGAAAAGGAGTGTAATTAAAGCTTCAGCTGCTCAGAGAAAAAATGCATACTCATTAAAGCTGTGGTCTCAGTTTAACCACAAATTTACAGTACAATATACATTTTTTCTTTCTTAATGAGTTTTTAAATATAATTTATACATTGCTTAAGAAATACACCACCTGACATATGGAGTGTAGAAAATGGCAGAAAGATTCGCTGTGCTCCTTGACTTTAATGTTTTCAGGAATACGATAATACTATAATACATACTTTGTTTCACTGTTGAACATTAAGCTAAGCAGCACAAAACTATTACCTTCCCTAAGCTTTTGACTAAATGATGTCATGTGAACACTGAGTAATGGATTCTGCTAATGTTTATATTTCTGTGTGATGAACTAAATGTATCATTGACTAGTTTCAGACTAGAGTCATTAATGGCAGGCAAAATATAACAGATTTATTATATATTTATCTGAATCTCTAATGCAATGTTGCTTACTCATAGACCTGGATGGTCACAGCACTACTGAGGAGAGCCATGTTGCACAGTATTCTTGATTCATAGCAAAGGCTTAACTGACCTGTTTAAATGTAAATACAAATATCAGCCAATTTCTATTTTCATTAGCACTGCTTGCTTGTCCAGTCTTAGCAGTGGAGACAGACTGTTTTACAGCATGAACACACAAACTAAAAGATGTTGCCAAATAAACAAAAGAAATGCTGTAGTTATTGCTTTATTTGAATAAAGGGCATTAAACTGTGTTAAAAAAAAAGTAGCATATATACTTCTTCGCCTTGTGCCCAATGATTCCAGGTAGGCTCTGGACCCACCACGACCCTGAACTGGATTATCGGTTACAGATAATGAATGAATGAATGAATATACTTCTTCATTGCAGGTGCTCAAGTATTATTACCTTATCACTTATATTAGGTTAATACTTTTATATTTTGTTTTCTATGCCCATGGTAGACAATGCAAAAGCAGCAGCACTTCAGTTCTCCAAGATAGAAAAAGCAAAAATGCAGTGTATTCAACTAAAAAAACTCCCCTGCACCAGCCCTGAAATACACACAGAGTACACTTTCCTCTTCGTTGTGTATCTCATATTGAAATGTGTGTTTGGGCGTTAATGAAACAAGGTAGAGATCTGTAAGTAGATATATTTTCTGATTATAAACAAACCAAGAGGGGGCCATGGAAAGGTGATGGATTAATAATGAATGTCTGTAAAGCTGTTTTACTCAAGAGACCTGTTGAATGGGCTAAGCCTCACTGGCCAGCTGGATTGAATAAGCAGCATATCACCTCTGCCCTGAAGGGACATGACGAGCAGCCAAGTCCACAGTACTTCTCTCTAGATTCTGTTACACAATGTTCTATCTGTATCACTGTCACTCATGTGAATACTGTGCCCTCGTGCTTCCTGAAGAACAACATCTCTAAACTGACCCAAGGACATGAGTTCATTGAGTTGTGTGTGTAGGGATTTTTCACAAATACATAAAATATGTTTTGGTCAAAACTAATCACAAAAATCGGTTTTGTGATTAGCAACAATAAAATGTCAACTACTTTGTAATTGCATTTCCACTTACACTACCTCAGCAGACACTTGGAGACAACCTCTCAGATTCCAAATAAATATTCTGTAATACATGACAAAACAAAACAAAACAAACCAACAAAAAAATAAAAGAACTTGTTGGAAAAATGTCTATAAGCTTGTGTGTGTGCATTGTACATTTTGGCTATGGAATGTACAACATGCTAATGGGACAAAGGTTGCCACTTGGGACATACTACAATCACACAGTCAGCTTTGTCATGTCATAAACAATTACAAAAAGGTGTGAACAAAGGGACGCAGATTGTACTTGCATTAACAAATAACCCATACATGGCTATCCCACCTTCCTGACACTGGTCATTAGACATTGGTAATATCTGCATATAATGCAATGCAATTACTTTATCAAGCTCAGTTTTCCCTGATATGGACTCTATGATCAATAATGAATTTGAATTCAGAAAGGCTGATGATAAACATGGTTTATTCGGTTCAGAAAATTGTATTATTCAATCAAAATAACAAACAGGGGTATTAGAAGCTAGTCCTGAAAACACAGCTAATTTTACCATAGCCTCTGATCCTCTTACATTCCTTTAAGCTGCTATTACATCAAGATTTGCAGGCTGAATAAATTATCACAGTGCAAATCATAATTATCATCTTTGAGCTATCAGCCTTCATGAACCTAGATGTCATTCCTCAAACTTAACACACAGCATGTCAAATAATTGTATCTCAGGCAGCTCAGAAGGTCAGTTCTGCTTCTCCCAGCATTAATCTGTCCCTGATGTCCATATCTATCAGACTCTCCCTTCTAACATATCAATTTATTGTCACCTGCATATTTCAAAGAAATGAGGAAAATGAATCACATTACAGTAACTTGACACTGGTGCATACTCGGCTACAGTGCAATTCCTTCCAGAAGACAATAGAGCTACCTTGGGCTTCCAAAGTTATAATGGAAGAAACTGTGCATTAGTGATTTTATAAAAAATGGACTATATGTATCCACTCAGAAAATATCAGTAATAAGAATCTCATTAAAACTTTGTAGTTATCTGTACAGCTGGGGAGTAAAAAAACAACACAAAGCCAAGGGGCTGCCACGTTTCAATTTCCTGTTCATAATGAAGAGATCAAGTTCTAAGAGATAAAACAGATGACTGACCATGTTAATTTAAACTCAGCTTAAACTTCTTAACCCCAACCAACAGATATAAAATTTGCACTGTATGATAAGACTTCACACATGAAAGGATATTTTGGAAATGGACATGACTGCCAAACCCAGAAGCAGCCGTGGGGCTGTGGGGGAATATCAAAGGCTTTTCGTGAGAGGTTTTGTGACAGGTCTGATTTTTCAAACACAGCATTAACAATGGAAAACATGAATGTGCAAATCAACATCAACCACAACAAAAAGTAAAACATTAAACAGGCTTCATGTCTCATTCTCATTCTATTGTGGTGATGAATAAAGCTACAAATGTAGAATTTGCAGCGGGTGGGCAACTACAAGCACTATACCAACATTGTGTTAGTTGCTGCTAATATCACATAGGGCTTCTACTGGAAATGAGTGGAATAGCATTACTCCAGATGCATTAATATTTTACATGAACACTATGTGATGGCACAGCGGCACAGCAGGTAGTGTCACAGTCACAAAGCTCCTGGGACCTGGAGATTGTGGGTTCAAGTCTCGCTCCGGGTGACTGTCTGTGAGTTTGGAATTTGGTGTGTTCTCCCTGTGTCCACATGGGTTTCCTCCGGGTGCTCCAGTTTCCTTCCATGGTCCAAAAACACACATTGGTATGTGGATTGGCGACTCAAATGTGTCCATAGGTGTGTGTGTGTGTGTTTGTTGCCCTGTGAAGGACTGGCGCCCCCTCCAGGGTGTGTCCCTGCCTAATGATTCTGTGTTCCTGTGTCCAGTGATTCTGGGTAGGACACACCACGACCCTGAACCGGACAAGCAGTTACAGACAATGAATGAATGAATGAACACTGTGTATAAAGTAACATTTTTTTAACATTATATAATGTCCATGAGACTGGAATATCTCATGCAGCTTTAGACATTTGTTAATAGTGTGGGCTTCCATATTCACCGACTACTTCTGTGTAAAGGTTTGATTTCAGGTTTCCAGCTCATGTTCAGTTCCACAGAGAATTCTGAAGACCAAGTTTCCCTCTGTTTTTTCCTGTGTGGGCAGATAAACCTTTGCATGGCCACTGCCAACCCTGTGCCCCCTTAGCTAACCCTTTAGTGATGATTAACATTTCCTTGGAAAATAAGGAAAACAAGCTTAACTCCTGTTTTTAGGAGATAAAATATTGGATGAAGCATGGTTTCCTCCAACCAAACAACTTGTGTGCAAATGGTTATATTAGTGGACTTGGGACTATAAGGTTGTTGCTTGGATCACCTCAACAAGCAGGAAATTGGGGGCAGGGGAGTAAAGAACAGCACTGACTCCTCCTTCAACATCCATGGCTCCAACTGCTCCTCAGCTTGCTGTGCTCTGGGTGTGTTCCCTATGTTTGTGTGCATGTGTTTGGAGGCACAGTTTTATCACAACAATCTGGATGTCAGGTTCCGCATTCATTCAACTTTGAGGCTCATGTGTAAGATATATCTCAATGTGTAGCTTGTTAATAGAGGCTGCTAGGGAAATATAACTTAAAATATAATGTGTAATATATAAAATATATTGAGAAATGGGAGCTTTTTGTATTTCTGTTCCTACTTTGCAGGGTTTCATTTGGCTGCTCTGTTACAGAGAGTGAAATTTTGGGCACCCGTTCAGCCCAGGTGAATATCAGAAGAACACCAACCTATAACTGTTTCTAAGAGAAAATACATACATAGCAACATGATTTTAGCCAATCAGCATCTTCGAAACTGACTCGTCTGGGCACTTGGAATATCGCCCCAAAGAGAGTCAGTTTAATATAAACTAATATTTGAGCACATTAGAGCTGTAATTTATGATCATTTTATAACTATTAATCTGCTGATTTTGTTTAAAATCAATTAAAAATGACTGATGTTTAGAGAGATTTGGTGTCCTGCCGTATGTGTTAAATTTTATTGGGATGATTGATAACGTGACATAAACTTCCTCACCAAGAATATTTTTTCAGCAGCCGCCACTGTATATCACCTAAGAATATTTCCAAATACTGTCTGATACAGAAAAGCTTGTCAATATTGCAGGCCAAGATGCTAATGAGGGTACAGAAGAATGATCACATCATTTCATTTCTGTATTCTCTTGACTGCCTTCCTGTTTCGTACAAACTGACTAATCATATTCCCCTGTTAAAATGTCAGTGTATTCATGAAGATATATAGCTTCCATGAAAAAACAAAAATTGTCAATCCAACTGTAATTTAAGGTCCAAAACACACCTCAAATGTCTCAGAACAAAACTGCATTATCAAGATTTTAAATGTTTGTTTTAGGTGCCCCTCTGCTTTAGCACTCCCGGACTACATTAAAAATCAACAAAAAATATTTACCTTATTTTTAAAAAAGCATTTTCTGACAGTTTATGGTGTTCTACTTTTCTCCTAAATATAAAATTGTTTATTTACTTCTGTTGCACTTTGTAGAAAATGTATTATGTAAATTAATTATCATTGTTATATTATTAATACGTTTAACAGTTTATACAGTAGATGTGCATTATAAAACTGATAAAACTACATCACATTTAAAATAGTCATTAAGATATTTTATGTGACCCCAAAAAGAGTAATATAAATGTAGAGTCGCACAGCTGGAAATATGATGAATGATCTGTTGATCTGAAATCAAACTCAATCCTTGCTATAGTCTAGGAATACTGAGTATTACCATAGTTTAAATTGCTGTTGTGTAAAGCAATAAATCACAATGATGCTGCGACGGGACGGTGCAGTTTGCAGAGGCAGCTGAACACAGACAGGGATGGATCTGGAGAGCATGCTGCTGCTCTATAGGGGGTATGGAGAGTGGAGAGAGGGGAGGGAGAGAGAAAAATAGAGGGAGAGGTGGAGGGAGCAGAAGAAAAGAGGGGGTTCTAGTCATCAAAGAGAAGGCAGGCAATTACTACAGCCCAGAAACCCTGTTAAGTCCCACAGGATTCCTCCACTACAGCTTCACTTAGGCATGAGCACACGCACACACACACACACACACACACACACACGCACACACACACACACACAAGCTCAAATGCAACCACAGACACACAGAGTAGTCTCCTTAATAGCACATAAACATACATACATGATAATATAAACCCCAGCGCATACAAAAGCACATAGGCACACACACACACGCACACACACACACACACACACAAACACACACACACCAGTTCCTTTAATAGCAATATCCATTAAGCACCAGATGCTCATTGTTCACTGTTAGAAAAAAAAACAATCTTTCATTTGATGGGGACTTTCTTTCAAGAAATCTACAGAGATTTATGTCTTTAACTCTGCTGCAGACCAAGTACAATTAATGGCATTCCCTAAAGGACCTGGCCTCTTTCAGCAGGTTAATGCTCCTTGTCACACTGCAAAAATGTGCAGTGATGATTTGAGGAACATGACAAAGTGTTGAAGGTAGACTGGACATTCCCCAGATCTCAGCAGATCAAGCATCTGTGGGATTTGGGACACTGAGTGTCCAAACCTGCTTCTAATGTCTGTTCCATATACTACAGGAAAGCTTCAGTCTTGTGGAGTCTATGTCTTGACGGATCAAACGGTACTGGTGGTACAAGGGAGATTTACAGAATATTCATCAGGTGGTAATATTGTTTAGGCTGTTTGGTCTAGAACTACTGTATTCTTATGCCCTGTTTGATTACAGAATGCTCCCTCTAAGAGAGAATCAGTTCCTTCATGTAGCAAAATATCCCTGTAATCTTTTATGTTATAAAGATAAGATTTAGTTTTTGGACAACCTGGGCTTTACAGAAGCACATACAGTCATAATTCTTAATTATCATAGCAATCATGAAGTAAGTTATGCTTACAGAGCTCATGAATGGAGGCATGGAGCATTGAGGAAGTTTGAACATTTTGGATGACACCTCTTATGATTGGCTGTGGCAACAGGAGTATTTTAGCACAACATATGAACAGCAAACGGCAAACAGCTAGTCTTTCATATCTAAAATGGGAAGACAACTGCTGGACTCACGCTGCTCCCCCATTAGTGTCAAGGAGCCCTAAGAAATGCACTAAATTCACGCATACTCTGATTATAACTGACAAGTCTCTGTAGAGCTCCTTTACCTCACATTGATGTCAAGTAAGGTGTATATATATATATATATATTCTCTTTGTGTTACATGTATTAAAGTTTCTCTTAATCATGTGCTGAAAATCAGGTGGTTTTGTTGTTTTATGCTAGCCATGAATTCTGTAGTTATCCTGCATTGATGGTGTTTTTCCTGAAAACACACACATACGCATTTTAAAGCACCCATAGTGTGATTGCTATCTACATCAGCTCAGTCACAGTCTGCTGCTTCTTCGTAACCAGGGCAACTCCAGCATTTAATATAGGTTACATAAGCTTAGTATAACACAGCATCACTCTGACTTAAGACTCAGGTAGACTGCAGACCAAGAGACAGTCCACAGAACCCCACCAATCACTGTACTGTGCCACACAATATGAAGATGATTCTCATTCACACATAGTGAAATACTGATGAGGTCAAATATCTGAACAAGTAGTGGTCACATGTTCATTCAAAATTTCTACCTTTTTAATTATTAATGTATATTGTTCCATTGGAGAACCCTGATCAAATTACATGTTTGTTGATTTTCTAAGTGACAATAAGTACACCTCTAAAGAGAATATATATTTTAATGACTGGGTATATTTTGTCAAAAGAACACATTCATAAAACTGTATGTTAAGGCACATATGAAAGTTTTATTTTCTCTCTCAATGTCCCTGTGCAGACAAATGTCATATTTACGTTAAATATGTTTATTTGCTTTCAATTTATGAACAACATATTTTAATGAACTAGGGCTGTCCAAACATTTGCATATAACTCTGTAATAATATCACATCTTTTTATTCCACCTACTGCATATGGTCTCCTCCCCTCCTTTCTCTGCAGTGTTTTACAATACGTATGAAACTAAGTTACTTCATGTCTGTGAATCATCTAAAAGCTTAATTTTTATCATTAATTGGAACTCTGAAGTCAACATGAACCCGATAAGATGGAGATCTGAATAATGGGAAGTGGCAGCATAATTAGAAACACCTCCTCAACTCACTGGGGAAAGGTAGGCTGCTGAGAGTAGATATACAGGGTGAACGAGAGTGTTACTGTGGGATAGAGAATAGGATGAGATATGCAGATGGTGAACTAAAAAGACAGGAGAAAATGCTGGATGAATCACCAGGAAATGAAAAATGAACAACATAAAAATTCCTAATGTGAAAAAGACACAAAGCAAAGAGAAATGGTCTCCTAGAAGGAACTGTTTAAACAATTGAATTATCTTATAATAACAGTTTACAGCGTCCTGTCTGGAGGGAGCCAGCAGTAATTTAACTAAATCTGATGTAATTTGGCAAATTCATTCCCTCTCTCTCTATCATTCTCTCTCATTGATCTAGTTTTAAAAGAAGTATGAACAACAAGGAAAGATTGATGAGTTTAAAATTCATTTATCCATTTATTAAATGCCAGTCCATCAAAGGGTGGAAAATAAAATTCTTACAATACAATTAAAAATGAACGATGTGACTTTTACCAGTCATGAATTTGTTGTGTTTAATTTTATTTTGTAGACATTATATTCCTACGCACTAAAATTATTGTTATTTTCACTGCCTTTAATTACCAACAAAAACACAGTCCAACTTGAATCAAAGTTAAACTGAAGTCTAATGTAGTAGTGATAGTTGTGACCAACATTTGTGGGTAAGGCAAGGAAAAATTAATTGAAGTGGCACTGAGGGTCTCTGAAGGAATTTAAGTCCAGAACAAATTCTAACAAATGCAAAGGCTAGAAAGGACTGAGGCATTTAAGTATAAACTTCAGCATGGCTTGTGCTAAACAGATTGCTGTTTGCTGATGGAAAACTCAAACAAGCTCCATTCATGAGAACACACACTGTTTCTGTAGCTCAGTGTTGTAACAGACTGGAACAGATTAGGAGTGAGTAACATGCTGTACCAATATGGTAGTTATGATGGATCCGCACATCTGCAGCGACCAGCAGGCTTAGTGAAAATCAATACCACATCCCACACACTATTCAGCAGGAAACCACCCCCTAATTCTCACTTCTGAATATTAGTCAAGCAGTAGCCATTACTCAGCAAAATCTCACACAAACAAAAGCAGCTTTTTCAATAAGACTACATAAGACTTTTTTCTTTTCACAAGTCAAGGATCCTCCTTAGTGTTACACATTCTGTAGTGCTGACTTGCTTATGGAGTAAAAGTCGCAGTGGTGTTGAAGATCACAGTACTAATATATATTATATAACTGGCTTTATCATTATCTTTATCGACATGGGCATCACTCTTTGTATATTATCCTCAACATGGTTCTCATAGTCTAAATGAATGTTTCTGTGAAACAGGTAGTGAAATGGCTGTTTTAATAGCTCAATAATCAATGCTCTGCCCATAAATCCATTCTGTAGTTACAGATGTTAAGCTAGACAAGCTTACATCAACATTAGCAGATAAAAACATGGTGGAAAATTCAATCATTGCCTCTTGTTTTGATTAACTACAATAAAATTAGTAGTAGTAGGAGTAGTAGAATATTTCAGTCCGTACTAACAATTTTCCACAATAGAATAAACATATTGAGATTGTTAATTAACAATAAGGCATTCAATTAATTAATTCATTCATTCATTATCTGTAACCGCTTATCCAGTTCAGGGTCGCGGTGGGTCCAGAGCCTACCTGGAATCAGTGGGCGCAAGGCAGGGATACACCCTGGAGGGGGCACCAGTCCTTCACAGGACAACACAGACACACACATTCACTCACACTTACAAGTCACCAATCCACCTACCAACGTGTGTTTTTGGACTGTGGGAGAAAACCGGAGCACCCGGAGGAAACCCACGCGGACAGGGGGAGAACACACCAACACCTCACAGACAGTCACCCAGAGCGGGAATCGAACCCACAACCTCCAGGCCCCTGGAACTGTGTGACTGCGACACTACCTGCTGCGCCACCATGCCGCCCGCATTAACTTAATAATTAATAAAACAAAAAACAAGCCATCATATAAACTGAAAAAGTGTAGGCTGAAGCTTTAGCTTAGTTCTGCTGACCCTTTATTGTAGTCATATTCTCACAGACAGCCCTGTCAAAACCAATGACAAAAGCAAAAATTAAAGACTCCAAATGTTTCATATGCAAGGTATCATACTTCAGTTTTATATTTATTTACCACCTTATTTTTAAACTTTTTTTTTTGGAACATGGACTACACATTTTTAATTTCTTGTCAAAACTATTCCATATATTTTACAGATATACGTGCATCAATTCTGGTTTGATGAACATATATATATATTCCTCCAAATGCAGCACCTAACAAAGTAGTTCAGTAGCAGTACATTTTAAACAAGAAACTTTAGACAAAACAAGATCGTGTGATTTGTTTTCATTAGGTTGAAATGTCAATATTATTTGAAGCTTGTCCAACCTAGCAGCAGTTGCCAAGAAACGACTGATTTGTGTGTATGGCATGGATAGATCACCTGAATATGTTCCAGCTGAAATGAGCTCTGCCCTAATAATGCTGTGGGAATAACAGTCATAAAAATAATGGTGGGTGAAGTACACACTCACTTCTTGAATGTAGGGATGCCGTGGCTGGATTTTCCTGGCGGTGTTCCTGAGCTGCGGCTGTGCGAGGACAGAAGACTCTCCGTCTCAAACTGGAACATTCCATCACGATCATCAGGAACGTCTAGGAATTCTCCATCACTCCAGACCCGTACACTGCCATCCATCGCCTGGTACCTGATCTCAATGGAGATGCTTGTCTATAAGAAAAGATATCACATTTACTCCTTAAGTTCTAGATTTATTACTCAGTCATTCATTGTAAGACTTATCATCTAGTAATATGAAAATATGTATTATTCTGTATCTACTGTACGTAGAGAAAAGAGTGAAGAACTAATGTCCGGAGGCACCAGTAGGTCCCTAGCATTCTACTAACACACTAAGCTGCACCTGATGCTGTATCATCACACCTTAATATGTCTTATGAATATGTCTTAATATATTGATGAAATCAATCATTCGGGTGTTACAGGGTTGGTTTTTGTCCTGTGTGCTTTAATCCGCCATGTCCTGTAGCCAAGCACCACACCTGTCAGCTTTTAGGGATCATGTGACCTAGCTCACAGGTGTTTCTTGTCATGTTAGCCCTTATAAGCCCTGTGTTTGTATCCCTTGGTGTCATTTATTTATTTTTTATTTTTTTTGCATTGTTTCCTGTGTCTGTGTAATGGCAGTCTTAATCTATCCATTGTCTCTTATTGTTTTGTGTTAGTTTTTCGTTCACATTTATGGCTAATTAAACCCATGCACATCTCACATCTCAGCCTCTTTACCTCTACGATAGCTCAAACACACACACACACAAGTCACAAATAAAAACTGGACACACTGATGTGCCACAAAAGTGTAATTGTAAGATGTGTAATGCAGGAAAATTTCTATGAGAATTATTCTCCATTGAAATGTTTATAATCAGTTATTTCTTGTTTATCTCATCATCCTGAATCCTCCAGCAGCAGGGATGCTATAGAGTATATGATCCCTGGGTGGAGTGATTAGTCTAAGGTGTTGTTTTGGCACGTGAGGCATGACAGGCTGAACCCTTCTGCTGGCATCAGTTACCGCATCTGCTCATGTTTACAAACTCCTTAGCAGTGGAACAAGGAAACGTTTAGCCTCTGTCCAACCTGGCCCTGTAACGCCCAGCCTATCCTCCCCAGGGAGAGAGAAGCAGAATACACATGGAACTGGAGAGCTAAAGCTGCCTTAGTATTGAGGCTACAACACAGCAACTAAGAATACAGCATTTTGTTGTTTTGTTTGTAGAGTTTAAAGTGTTTATTTGTATAAACCAAGTTTGGAATTTTAATAACTATACAGATATTTTTGTAGCAAATGAAATGTTATGTGTGGTTTTTATGTGCTAAGTGTGATTGGGTCTGCTAGCCAAAGAGATAATAATATCAATAATAATAATAATAATACATTAGATTTATATAGCGCCTTTCTAATACCCAAGCTCGCTTTACACAAAGAGTAGAGGATTGGAAAAAAAACCCTGATGCCTGAAACCCCACAGAGATATTTGACAGAAACGTCATAGAAATCTAAAATTGTTTATCTTTGTTTTGTTAGGGGTGTCTGCATTGTGCTGTTCTCTCACGTTTCTCTTAGCCACACCCCCGCCCGCACATGTGGGCTGTTAGGCTACCATGTGACTGCAGCTCACAGGTGTATGCTTTTAGTTCTTATTATTTAAGCTAAGTGTAGTCTAACGTTGCGGTAAATATTCAGTAGGCAGAGGGAGAGAGAGGAGAAAGCCGGTGGTACATTAAATATTACGTCCACATCCTGATGAGTCTTAATTTGGAAGGTGGATGAATATTTGCAAGTCGAAACTAGAGGAGATAATAGTGTAAATGAGAACATAACATGAGTGTGACAAGAGAGAGGTGAGTGTTAGAAGCTGACTGGGAGTGCCAGTGACAGAGAAAGAGATACACAGAAGGTGAAAGTTAGCTGGCAGCATATTGCAAACTGCTATTTTGCCAGGTAAATGGGAGGTATAGTTCTGTGTTGCAAGAGGAATCAAGGGGAATAACTGACCAGGCTTTATTTGTCTTTACAGAACCTGTAAGGCAGATATAGGGACTACATGCTGGAGTTGACTAAAGAAAATCAGAGAGTCTTCCAGATGAAGTGAAACAACTGTCTGCAAGCAATATTCTGCATGCAAATAAGCCAAAGCTCATTCCTTTTGTTCTCATTTGGAAAACAGACAAATCATGGAAATCATGCATACTCTAGATTGGAATAACCAAGAAGAGGGTAAAATTATGACAGAGTGACAGAGATTTTGGAGAAATGTGCAACTTTGCCCTCTCCCTACATACTTTACTATTCAGCAGTCATTTTTCTGACCTTCATAAAAAATAAGATGGAAAAATCTGCTGCGGAAGAATCTGCTAAATACAATAAGGATCCGAGATGCTCACAGATGCTCTTTCTTTTCAATGCAGATATCTACTCAGCACTTGCTGAGAGAGATGAGGCAGAGAGCATAAATATTTAGAATAAAACAGCTCTAAGATTATAATTAGTTCAAAAATCAAATTAAAAGAATGCTGCAAAGCAATGCAGAAAAAAACTGAGTTTGGAAATGCGGAATCCTGACATAACATGACATAAGTCATAACAGAAGAGAAGACTGAACGGACAACGGCAAACGGTCAAAAGCTTATGTATGCTTGAGGTTGAGGGACAATAGAAAGATGAAGGACTGTCCAAAAGAACAAAATAGCTTTTCATGTAACCTGAAAATCAGAAATCAAGGAATGAAAAAATTATTAACAGGCAAAGAGGATCAGGGTGTAATGGAAAGCACAAAACAGAGTAATGCATGTCAGATTCAGTCATTTTAGTGGTAACTGTGTCACTATTAAATGTGAATCAAAATTTGAATTAAATTTGAAATTCATTCATTCATTAATTATCTGTAACTGCTTATTCAGTTCAGGGTCGCGGTGTGTCCAGAGCCTACCTGGAATCACTGGTTGGGAGGCGGGAATACACCCTGGAGGTGGCACCAGTCCTTCACAGGGCAACACAATCACACACCTACGGACACTGTTGAGTCACCAATTCACCTACTAACGTGTGTTTTTGGACTGTGGGAGGAAACCGGAGCACCCGGAGGAAACCCACGCAGACACAGGGGAGAACACACCAACTCCTCACAGACACCTGGAGCGGGACTTGAACCCACAACCTCCAGGTCTCTGGAGCTGTTTGACTGTGACACTACCTGCTGCACCTCTGCGCTTTCTGGGGATGTGAATAACATTGTAGGTAAAATGATTCACAAAAAGTATCAATTAGAGTACACAACCAAAAACCAAGTTAGATTACAAGATTTAGTATACTGGTCTTTTGCCAGTTATAGCCTTTTTTCTTCAAATTCCTTGTGACACATTAGATTTGGAGCTAGTTTCAACTTCTAAAGTGTTGGTTGTAGATATTTTGTGGACTGGATATTTTTACAGGACCTGGAAACCCTGCCTAGCCAAGGCATACTTTCACTTGAGCATTGAAGTACAGCAGCAGTTTCAAAAACAGGTAACTTGAGGCAACCTGAGCTATCAAAAAAGACAAATATTGACACTTTCTAGACACTGGAAGTTTATCTGTGAGAAAGCATTTTAAATATTGTGTGTTCTAAAAGTGAAGCAGAATTTAAAAAAAAAACTGTATTATTTGACTTAGTCCTTGTTACAAAGTGAGAGACTGAACAGGACATAAGGCTGTGAAAGGTAATTACATTTTCCCGAAAAGGGGAATAAGTAAATGCTGAGAATGTCTGGGGTTTTCAATCCACTGCTCTAATCTGTTTATATAATTAGAGAATGTGAATGAAGGGGAAATAGACCTTGTGCACTAGAAAAGGCTGCAGGAGAATGGCATGTCCAATAGAAACAAACAAAAGCATATTTTAGTGCACATTTTATTCAATGTCAGAAAAAGTGTCTCACTCTAACAGAAATGCTAGTAACACCTGGGAATGTATGTTTTATTTGGCGAGATGAAAGAGTTATTGAGTGATTTTCTCCATCTCTGCTGAGTTAAATCGCGAGTAGGGAGCACAAACATCAACGTTTCGCACAATGTCAGTGGAAGGTTAAAATACGTGGCCAATAATCACTTATGTTCCTGCACCATATATCATTTATCACTGGTACAGATGAAGGGAGGGGGAACCCCAGGCAATTCACACCCAGTATGTTGGTGACTGAAGAGCCACTTTCTACAGAGAGATGAAATAAAGTGAAATCATAGGGGCCCTGCCTCAGAAAGTAGATGTAACCATGACAACAAGATTTTTTGCAGGTCGTAAACAAAAGTCAACACTATCCCACACTGCGGGATCAGGGTAAGTGTACTGAGAATACAAAGCAGATTTTTCATTCGTGATAGTGTCAGTGTGTGTGTCACTGATTAGACTCCCATCTTCAACTTCTTAGTACAACACAAGCAATATATAACACTTAAAGCAATATAACACACACACACACAAACATAAGCACACTGACTCGCCCACAGTATATTATGCAACAGTGAAAATCCTGTCTTTGAGGAGTTAGTTGTGTTCTCCCCGTGTCCTCCGGGTACTCCAGTTTCCTCCCACGGTCCAAAACCACACGTTGGTAGATGGATTGGCTACTCAAATGTGTCCGTAGGTGTGAGTGTGTGAGTGAATGTGTGAGTGTGTGTCACCCTGTGACGGACTGACAAACTCCCCTCCAGGGTGTGTTCCCACCTTGCGCCCAGTGATTCCGGGTATGCACCGGACCCACAGCGACCCTGAACTGGAACGGTTTCAGTATACAAACTGAATGAAAGAAAATCTATACTTCATTTATTTCATGTGTTTTTCATTTTTAGGAGGACATATTTCTGAGAAGACAGGATACAAACCTATTGTTTAAGGAGTGGAGAATCAAAGAAAAGAAGTTTCCAAAAGCCCTTGAGACTTCTGATAATAACAATGCAAAGTAGACCATGAAATTGTCACCACCAGAACCTGAAGCATTTTTCTTTTTCAAGAGAAGAGAAAATCGTGCCTTAATCTTAGTTCAGATCTGAAAATAATCACCAGTCTTTGTGTCAGCCCTTCCACAAGAAAAAAAATATCTCATTGCTATGGTTGACAAAGGATGTAGAGGTTACTGACAAACAGACATTAAGGGAAAAAAATTGCAAATAAAATTAAGAAACTGCTGTCATTCTCAAAACAATTGCCTGACCACCCCAGAGCCCAGACCTCAACATCACAAAAGTGTTTGGAATCAAAACATTATCTGTGCTGATTTGATTAAAAGACTGTGGTCTTGTGTTCTGGAAAGATGGACACTGTAATGAAGGTAAAATGTGGGCACACTAAATGCTGAACATATATTTTCTAATGAAGCTGAAACATGAACAACTTATTCTTGTAAATAAAGTATAAATGAATGTTTTGACTGGAAACTGGTCTGTAATAAAATCCCATAAAATTAAAATACATCTGCACAACACCACACATTGTCTCATTTCATTCCTTCGCTTACCTGAATAGCTGTGTTGTTGTCATCTATGAGCGTATCAGACACTTCCAAATGACCCTCTTCTACCACCTTTTGCAGAACCATCCGGAAGGTGCCAATCAACCTATGAAAAGAAAAACAGACTCAGACTTCAATATCTTGCACAACAGCACTCTGCGACTTCCGGGCTCGTCTGTCTTCTAGCATTCCACTGCCCACACTTGTGTTTTGGGCCTTTAGCTGGTGAGGGTGATACACAGTGGCAGCCATGGGGAAGAACATCAGCCTCTACCTTTGCACGACAGCAACAAAGTATGCACACACACACACGCACACACACATACAAAAGGTCATCTCTAAGAATAACTTGTTTTAATAGAATCTTTTTATTCAGCTACTTTTAGCTTCGAAGATTTAATCACAAAATTGATTTCCAAAAGTTCTTCACCAGTCAAAATGAAGTTATTTCAAATGTGTTGGGTCTTCTCAGCCACCGTAGTAATTTACATCTTGGTTTAACATTTAGTTAACTGATTTTCTTTGGCTTGATTCCATTTATTCTTTCCATTTACACATCACATTTGCCCTAAGGCTGGCTTTTACCAGTGTTTTCTATATCTATGATTTTTATTATAATATATATAACCTATATATACCTAAAAGTGCTGCAAATAAAAATGTGAATTTCAGCAGCAGGAGTATTATTCCCCCAGCATTGCTTTGTGGAATGACAAGAAGTAGCATCTGTGATCAAGCATGACTTTTTCAACATCAATACTTGAGGTCACTAATGGTTTTTGGCCCCATTCTATTGAATCATTATGGCAATAAAATAAGGTCTTCCCAGAAGAGTAGAGAAAGTTACCCCATTGATTACAGAGGAAATGCTGGGAGAGCCCATTTTCAGAAAGTTTCAACCAATTGTTCAGTTTGCAGGCAGCACAGTGTCGCAGCAGGTGTCACAGTCACACAGCTCCAGGGACCTGGAAGTTGTGGGATCGATTCCCGCTCCGAGTGACTGTCTGTGAGGAGTTTTGTGTGTTCTCTCTATGTCTGCATTGGTTTCCTTCCATGGTCCAAAAACACGAGTTGGTAGGTGGATTGGTGACTCGAAAAGTGTCCGTAGGTGTGAGTGAATATGTGTGTGTTGCCCTGTGAAGGACTGGCGCCCCCTCCAGGGTGTATTCCTGCCTTGCGCCCAGTTATTCCAGTTAGGCTTTGGACCCACCGCGACCCTGAACTGGATAAGCAGTTACAGATAATGAATGAATGAATGTTCAGTTTGAAATTCTGAAGCTGAAAGTCATCCTAAAAAACTGCAGTTAAAATATAATAATACTGCAGCATTATTGCAAGAATGAGCTAATTACTGTGATGAAAAATTGAAATCCTCTCTAGTGGCAGTTTCTAAACTAAGGCAGTGAACACGACCCTTTCCTTGTTGAGAAGAAATTATAGGCTGAATAATTTAGAGCTTCTCTTATGCAATAAAAAATGATAAAGTGCTTTTTCACTCTGGATTGTATACTCATTGAGTCTTCAGGAAATCTTGGCAGTTCTCAGCACATTGTAACAAGGATCTTTTTTACGAAACTATTGTTTGCTGGGAGTCTCGATTCCATCATCTTGTTCAACATCTTCTCGAATGCCACAAAACCTCCAGCCTTCAGTTCAGTTATTACAGAACGAATGGACTGGACGCCTGTGAGGTTCTGCACTGAAGTGGCTTCTTTGTCACAGGCTGTGGACTGGCATACATGCTTGAATGGGTGAATAATTCACTGATCTGGGATCAGGTTCTGGCTCCTGATGCCCTTTTCAAAAGACTGTTTATGCATTATTGATCTAGCATACGACAAACAATCGACTTTCATCTGCTTCATAATTTACTTCATCCTCCCTTTTCAAGACACATCCCTTTGTTGTCTCAGTCAAACCCAGGAAACATACAGTGCGAGACTTGTGTCTGATGAGTTTAGTCCGCGCTTGGCTGAGAACAGACACTTCTTAAGAAGCTGACTAAATGGAGAGCTAGGCTAGCGTAATTTTTCAGGTTATTTTATTTTTTGCCTGGATCTACTGCATCCCCAAGGAGGCATCGCCCCTTATCTTCTAGAACAGGAGGACTATTCAGTTACAGGCTAAATCCAGTTCACCAGGTTCCAGAAAGAAAATTACGTCCCTCAACGCATCTTGTCCTGCTTCCAATTTGAAATTTGAAGTACCCCTTACATCAGAGTCAATAGCTCCTCTATGATTGTAAAAAGAGGCTGAGAGAATTCAAAATATCAATGCAACATGATGCATTACAATATATAATGAGGCATAGCAGCTATGGAGAAAAATTTAAAATCATGTTGCCAAGATATAGAGGAAAATATCTGGAGAATGAATACTACGTATTGTTCATCAGAAGATTAGGTATTTCATCTGCTGATAGGAGCCAGTCTTCTTCTTGCAAATCTATGATGAAAACGTAGTAAAAGGTGAAGATCCAGGAGGTTTCTGTCTTACTTCTCTTACTGCTGAATTATATCTGCAATCAATATTAGATGAGTCCTGCTAATCAGAAAAGGCCTAATGATTTAACAGATGTTTAAAAGATGATGTGCATTTGGTCTAAATTAACTAATCATTTTTAATGTTTCATGAGTAAATCATGAGTTCTTTGTTATAGTGACTGCTTTGAAAGTTATGAGGCAGCTACAGCGCCACCAGCTGGTCATTCCTGAATCATCTGTTACAGTAAAGCAAATGTATTGTTCATTTTTCAGGGGAGTAAACTTGAGCAAACTACAAAAGTATCAGTTCAAAAAACTACTGAAGTATATATACTGAAGAGCAACACAGATGCTATCAGCAACAGAATTTTATGCTTTACAAAATTCAACCCAGTGTGAAAGGACAGCTGATGAGCACAAATGATTTAAAAAAAATAAAACCTTTTTGCCCAACAACAAAATTTAGAGACACCTTAATTTAGAAAGCACTCAGTTCTGGATTAGATTTGTTGATTAAAAGTACAGAAAGAAAAAAAAAAAACAGATTAAAAGAAAAATCTAATGCTGGAAAAACTGCACACAACTCAAGAACAGAAGTGCAAGTATGGCCTGCTTGATTCATGTATAGGATTTTAAAAATATTTAATTAAAACCCAGGTACAATGTACATAATGTATAATGTGACTTTTGTGACAACAATAATCACTCAAAATATGGATAAAGGCAAAAATATTTGTGTTGGTAAGTTTTATTGTTGAATACATTCATTCATTTGTTATCTGTAACCTCTTATCCAGTTTACGGTCGCGGTGGGTCTGGAGCCTACCCGGAATCACTGGACGCAAGGCAGGAACACACCCTGGAGGTGGCGCCAGTTCTTCACATGGTGACACACACTCACACATTCACTCACACCTACGGACACTTTTGAGTCGCCAATCCACCTACCAACGTGTGTTTTTACAAATAATTGGGAGGAAACCGGAGCACCCCGAGGAAACCCACCCAGACACAGTGAGATCACACCAAACTCCTCACAGACAGTCATCAGGAGTGGGACTTGAACCCAGGTCCCTGGAGCTGTGTGACTGCGACACTACCTGCTGTGCCAAACCTGTTAAGTATAATTAACGTAATAAATTATATAACTATTAATTTAATAATTCCATTACTCTGCTTTTTTATTATTGTGAAGTTTGTTAAATATATTTTTAAATGGTGTAACAAAACACAATTAATAATTACAGCTGAAGCAATGAGACCATAGGTAATATATTCAATGTGCTTGGAGATGTTACTAAATTTTCTCATATGTAAAGAACAATTACTCCAAAGATTATACGAAGATGCCCAAGGAAATGGGAGAATAACATAAGACATATTTTGCAGTTGTGTGTTAATTATTCAGCAGGATTCTCTCCCTCCTCTGAGCACCTTAAAGACAGGCCACCACAGACACCCAACGTATACTTTGCCCCACTGTAACAAACATACTGAGATACGATATGGTCACAGATAAGGGAGACCATAGACATTGATAATTAATTAGGTAAGAGACAAACAAGTGACAGGTTCATCAATTTTGTAGAATAACAAACAGTTAAGGAAGCTGGAGTTTCCAACTGAGCAGTTATCTATTTAGTTCATCATTTCAGAGTATTTACTCCCCCTGACTTTGGTTCTAGAGCAAAATTAGATGAGAGATAATGATATGTCTAGAACTAATTAAAGTATAGAGTGTGTACAGGGCTTCAAAGATTACTGAAAACATCTATTTAATTTAAGAAGATACACATCACCATTAACAAGTCTTTTAAACTCAGGATCACCAACATACTGTAAATCATCAGTAAGTGATTCAGCTCAGAAATGACCCAAATGAACTTTGTAGCTGAACAGAATAATTATTCCCTATAATTTTTTAAAAATAAATAAATAAATAACTAAATAAAAACACCAGACCTGGCTTTTTCTCAATAATCTGTATTAAAATGTTGTTTGTTTGTATGTTTTTTATGAGATCATTTATGTAACCAGTTTTACAACATACACAGGTTCATTGATTAATGCACTATTTTGTGTTCATTCTAAACTGAAAAATACAAAAGAAACAGGAAATAGTAATGAGCACAGTAACTATCTTGCTAATATTCATTTGCTATCCAGCTAACTGCTTCCTCAGTTGAGTGTGTAACAGAGCAAAGCTAGATTAGCAGTTACTTTATGTCCACACTTAGCAATGGTCATCCACACCACAGTGAACCAAAGGTGGCAGAAAATCTATAAACAGTCTGGTCAGGGCAATTTAACTGTGACTCATGGCAGCAAGGGTCAGGAAAGATACAACAAGCCCTCTCTCTCTCTCTCTCTCTCTCTCTCTCTCTCTCTCTCTCTCACACACACACACACACACACACACACATACACACACACGCACAGAGTCCACCCACACTAATGTCAGACACAGGGGATATGTCACGCCTAGTCAGGAGAGAGTCTTTAGCCGTCACTCAGCCAAATGATGTAGTTCTAATGGCAAGAACTATCCCCTGCTAGTTCTTCAGGAAAGAAATGGCTTCACTTGTATGTATTAGAAAGAAAAGGATGACTGAGAGAATGCTCAAAGGCACAAATTCATTAAAAGTGTAGTTTCATTTTCCAGTGTCCGGTGAAGACAATATTTTAAAAAATCACTTATTTACATTTGGTTTAAATTCTTGAGACTTTTCTAAATTCTAAATCTTTCTATTGTTTATTTCCAGGATTCAAATTTTCAATATTTTGGACTTTTGTACCTAATGTACTCGGCTACATGGCCAAAAGGTTGTTTGCACCTGTTTAATCAACATGTTTTTTCTGTTATTAAGACTTAATAGGTATTCATAGCCCCATCACAGCTGTAACAGCCTGCTACTATCACATTACACTAGATGGTGCAACACTTCTTTGGGGATTTGACTGGATTCAACCACATAATTTCAGTAAGGGAGTTTACAGATGCTGGAAAATTAGTTCCAGTTCATCCTAGGTATTGCACAAAGCTCCTTCATATCAGAGAACTCAGTCCCACTTCTCCACAGCCAAACAATAGAGGGCTTTTTATTGCTCTATTCTAGTGGTCTGTACTGTTCTCTGGAGCATTTTTAACCTGAGTGTGAAACTGGACAATTGCATCAGCAAATGGTTGTACCTTGAGTAGCTAATTCACTCATTAATGCACTTTTTGGCCAGTATTTTATTTAAAAATCAATGAGGGATACTGCAATGCACTTAGGCATAATACGTGATTATTTTTAAATTTTCATGCAGATGTTATATTACTAAACATTTACTGAGTTTTTATTGGACTGATGTCAGAAGCAGCTGATTTAAAAAAGTCAGAAACGCTGTTTATTTTACCTGTTGGTGAAGACTTTGCTGTAGTTATATATGTGGATCTCCAGCATCTCATTGCCATCCACTTTACTGGCAACTGGCCATCGAAAAGCCTGAAAGAACAAAGAAAATCCATTACAGTCAGACTTCTTTGTTAAGGCAGGAAGTCAATGCATCTGCAGTTTCTGATTAAATGTGACTTAAGTAGTACCTCTTCTAAACTAAAATATCCATTCACTGTCATTAGAAACCTTCATTTATAGGAAGGATTTTGTATTTTTGCTCTACAGCTGCAGATTGTAATTCATTTTTACGGTAATGCACAGATATCAAGGAGGAGGAAGGGGAAGGAGGTGGTTTCTTACCTTCCTCCAAAAGTTAGTTTCTTTAGGTCTGAGCCTAGAGTAGCAACGCCACAGGCTCTATTCTTCCTATTACAGATCAGAGCATCACAATGACTTTGAAGCTGTGATTTTAAGGGAAGAATACTACATTGTGTAGTTTTCAATTGAGGTAAAATTGCTTTCTTTCTTTTTCTAATTTAAACAAATAAATTAAACCGGCAAGCAAGCAAGCCAGTGGCTGAAATTAACTGAAAGCCTCTTAAACCTCTAATTGAATTCACTAAAGATAATCTGGGGAACACAAATTACCATTAATAACACAACAGGAAGTAAAAGCAGATAAAGAGCTTGATGATACTTCTGCTACTTTCTACATGTGTGGTCTATAGATAAGAAACAACATCATTCATTCTGTGACATTTTATATGTCACTATTTGTGCTGTCAGGCAGAAAGCAATACTTTATATTAATATACAAGACTCAATGTTATGGGAAATTCACACTGAAACACAGACCTAGCCAAACAAGATGCTTCACGAGCTGGGAAACATTTCCATAACATTCCATCCACAAAAATGTACCATTAAAAACTTCCAAACTATAACCATTTCCTTATAATGATAACTTTACTTTTCATTAACAATAGTCCAGAACATCTCGACAGAAATCTCAGTTAAGCTAAAGTAAGTGTGTCTCTTCATATCTTGGGAAGTCATTTTTTTCAAAGAGATGAGGCTTTGCTAGCGCAATCTCTAAATGCTATTCCCTGCTATATAATATACACACTATACAGAACTGACTGTTACTTTCAGCTCAGAAACTCCTCTCTCACTCTGTGGGACATCTCCTCTGGTGCAGGGTGTTTGCCAGTGGGCTGATCCATCAGTGTCCTCCTGCTTCCTGGACCACGAGCTCCCATCTGCCACATGCACCCATACAGCCAAATCTCAGCCCAGAGGGCTATGGAGAAATGCCATTTCACACAGTGATAATGAAGAGCTGCAACCCCCCAGCACTAGACTGCAGGACAGAGTCACCAGTCAAGGCCACAGAGAGATAGAGGATAGGACGTTCTAACAATAGGTGCTTTTTTTTAACAATATGCTTTTTTAATCTGAAAACAAGTAAACATATACACACTTTCTACAGAGAGAGGTATTCTACCAAACTGTCGGTTCCCTACACAGCCAGGAACTGGGCAAGATTCACCCCAAATCTACATAAGTACTCCAAATCTACATGTGTATTAATATATGATCTGTAGACCACTGTATATAAGAGTGTCTGAAAAATGCCATTAATCAAAATGTACAATTACTGTTTATTGGATGAAGACACTTAGAAAATCAACAAAACAAGTCTTTTGGCCAGAGGGGTTCAGATTATTCATACGCCATTATAGAGTGATCACTGCACTAAAAGAAGGCCTACTGCTCAAGGCCTCACTATAGATTTATTGACTACCTGTACTAGTGCTGTAGCCACAATTACATTCGCATTCTACCTGTAGCTTATAGAAAGTACAACTCACAATCCTGAAAATAGTCAGAAAGAGCAATGCTGGGTTTATAGGATACTGCTGCAAAAACATTATTGTGTATTCTTGGGAAACAGCAATTAATTGTTACTAATAGCATCATGCAACCATGTAAAGACCACCACCTGATTTTTTAAAAGGCATGAGGGTGCCATATATCAGTGCCTATGTTCACATGATGATCAGATCAGAAATAAAAAGTATTAGAATATAACATAAGACCGAGTTTTTTCTTTCACTTTGTTATGATAATATCTGAATGTCTTAAATAAAATAATATATATATAATATAAAATAAATTGTACAAATTCATTTATTCACTATTTTCTGTAACAACCTCTTGCGGTGGGTCCAGAGTCTACCCGGAATCACCAGACTCAAGGTAGGCATTCCACACTTTACAGTCAGCCCAATGCATATTTGGGCTGTGAGAATAAACTGGAGCATCCAGAGGAGACCCACACAGACATGTAGAGAACACTGTTAGATTTTAAAAGGGCTGTCCCAAATACCATTTTATGGTCTTCGGAGCTTCGACCAGGATATTGGAATACTCTGAGAGTGGGGTGGTGTATATTGTTGTCATTAACAAATTCCACTTCCGAACCCTGCTTTGATATCCCTCTCTCCAGGCTTTGCTCACTAACCTGCTGACTAGCTCGCTAACTAAGGGCACAGAGTACACACAGTTGAACCAGTTTGAGTGGAGGTGCTTGAATTTCAGGCACAAAGCTGACAAAATGAACTGTGGTGTCGCTTCTCTTTGTTGTAGGTGTGCTATTTTAGCACATTAGGCTGTTTTATACGACCAAGTTTTAGGCTTCACTTGCACAAAGACTTTTATGTTGATGAGAATGAATACTGGTGGAGTGAAGAGGGCACTGTTTTTACTCCTGAAGCCCCAAAGTGAGTGTTGCTGAGGTGACAGCGTCAAGGAGAAAAGCCCTCAGAGCACAATGAAGAAACCTTGAAAGAAATCGCCTCTCTGCGTTCCACCTCTAAGATTGAGGGTCTGCCGGGTTTTGCTACTGTGCTGTTAAACAGGCTCGCTCAAAGTCATTTCTGACTAAACCAGAAAGAAAGAATATGTTGAATAATAATGGCTGAACCCATGTAAAATAAGTATAAATTATTCTAACAAAGAATACCATCATATACATAGAAGGTCTGAAAGAGAGATAATACAACCAGCAATTCAAGAGAATGAAAAAGGAGGCAGCCAAAATCTCAGCTGCTCCAGCAGAGAGGTGCTGAATAAGATGACTGTAATGAGTTTCATTGATCATTCAAGCATCCAGGGAGGTCCCAATAAAAGCAGCTCATTCCCAGTAAATGGAACTCTGAGGCTTATATGCTCACAGAATAGCTTTCCACTGTGCTCCTGCTTTTGTTGGTTTGCTGCTTGTTGATTTATTGATAGTTCTCCTGTCCTGTGTAGTCTGCCAAATGTGGCCATCCTGCAATGCTAATGATACTGATATTACCTTTTCTTTTTTCTACTTACATTATACTTCCAATTACTTTGCCACTGTGTTCTATCCTAGATGTGTTATAAGTGTTCTCGCTGTGATAAATGTGTTCTTATTAGTTTTCCAGTTTTGTGCTCTTTAATCATTGTCTAGTTTGTTAATAACTTTTATTCACTATTCATATTATTTGTTCATCCTTTGCTTGCACTTGCATTTTGGATGAGAAATAAGAAATAAATTGTGGGATACCCTATGCCAATTCATTAGAGCTTCACATAGGGCCCGCCACTCTTCCTACTTGCAACCACAACATTCCATGCAAACATTGGCCAAACACTAAACCATCAGGGTTGCTGTGGCCTTTTACGATCCGATCAGCAATAATCTGCTGCCACAGCCACTGCATCACTAGCTCTACACAGGGATCATCAGATAGCCATCTTCCCTTGTCAGTGTTTCATTGAATTAAAAGCGGACTTCAATCAGAATTAAGCCTGTAGCAAAAAGACAATACCAGTCAGACAAAAAATAGGAACACATTAATGCTAGCTTCATACTCTCACATAAAGGAGACGGCATATTCACCTATTAAGTGTATAAATACACAGCCAACATCACCTTCTGAAATCTCTCAAACACAATTGATTATAATCCCTAGAGCAGTGGACTAGGGAGCCCTGTCTAAAGAGGCATTGTAAACCTATTAAAAGCCATTCCTCCACTCAAGCATGTTTCAACATCACTGCATGTTCCAACACAACTGGCCCTGAAAGTGGAAACACAGCTATTAGAGAGATGTGTCTACAGTATAGATCTCATCTGAAAAATCTTAAATAAGTCTACCAGGTTCTGTGGAAATATAGAAGCATCCTTGTCTGCATTCCTGAATATTACTGCTACAATGGAGAATACACAGAATCCAAGCATTGGACAAAGAAACTGAATTGTGACACAACAAGAAGCTTAAACTGGATTTTGGATGTGGTACTTAACAAGCACTGGAATCCACTGCCAAGGGAATTCCCTGAATCTAGCAGTCCAGCAGACGGTGGTTCAGTTCTGGTGAGGGGTCTGATCTTATGGGAAAAATGACAGCTTAGTCCCTGAAATAATAAGTAAAGGCTTGTTAATATAAATATTTCATGAGGTCCTTGAGATTCAAGGATGCTAGAGTTTAGAGGAGAGAAAGAAGACTTGTTCTAGACAAGTAAGTTGTGATATTGATACAAAAAAAAATCCCTCTAAGCCTTTTTTCATACTTCAGTAACTCTGAACAAGACAAAAGGATCTACAGTATGTGTGTGTGTGTGTGTATATGTGTGTGTGTGTGTGGGGGGGCATCTGTAAGGAGCCATGCTTCACTGTCTCACCAGCACACCCAAGAGCCAAGAGATAAGCTTCATATAGGTAAAACCAATACACTTCTCTGCAGCATAAACCTGAGAAACCATCTCCAGCTTCTGAAGCTGAAGAGTCAGAGAGAGATGGAGAGAACAGAGCTTATGAAAAATAAAGGCTTTCACTTGAACATATGTTTTCTATAATTACAAACACATAGAAATTAATAAATTTGTACAGTATCTCTAACAGGGCGGCACGGTGGCGCAGCAGGTAGTGTCACAGTCACACAGCTCCAGGGGCCTGGAGGTTGTGGGTTCGATTCCCTCTCCAGGTGACTATGAGGAGTTGGTGTGTTCTCCCCGTGTCCGCGTAGGTTTCCTCCAGGTTCTCCAGTTTCCTCCCACAGTCCAAAAACACACGTTGGTAGGTGGATTAGCAACTCAAAAAGTGTCCGTAGGTATGAGTGTGTGAGTGAATGTGTGTGTGTCTGTGTTGCCCTGTGAAGGACTGGCGCCCCCTCCAGGATTCCAGGTAGGCTCTGGACCCACCGCAAACCTGAATTGGATAAGCGGTTACAGATAATGAATGAATGAATGAGTATCTCTACCATGTTCATAAATACATGTTCATAAGAATAGTTCTTTAAAAACTATTCTTTGTGCGTGTGTGTTTTTTAAGGAACCTAGAGGGAATCTTGCTGTCAGCAAGTCATGGATGTACCATCAGTTTGAACAGCTGAAAAAAGACAAACTGAAAGAATAAACTGTGTCAGGTTTGATCCCCAGCAATGCCTTAGTTATCCATGGCTGAGAGTATTAAGAGAGCCCAACTGACTTTGCTCTCAGACCTCTCAGGTGTGACAGACCTGGACAGTCAACATTCTCTTCAGTGTGAAATAAACAGGGGGTTGACATCACCTAATCTTGGAGAAAGCCCCTGCTTGCCTCCACCCCCCCCCCCCCCCCAGCGTAGGAAGCATCGTGTGTGATAGGGCGTCCGAAGACTAATGACAGACTGAAACCAAAAAAATAGTGCTTTACTAGCTATATTGTTTTGCTGGTGTTATCCATGATACTCCTTACGGCTAGTTTTTAATATAACCTCATTGTACAGCTCCAATAAGAAAAATATTCTTATAAATAAAACACACCAGAAAAGAGATGCAGAAACATGTGTTTAGAGATAATCACTGCTTCTTAAGATTTGTAGATGTTTGTTTTCTTTCTGTCTTTTGGGCAGTTCTACATTTGATACGTTTTGATGAGAAGCAATGAAAAGGATTAACGTGAGTTGATCTGTGCAGAGTTGTTGCAAGAGTTTAAAGATCAACTTACTGTTAAAAGAAGTGTTAAGAGAAGACTACTGCATTTTGAAAACAGTGTTTGATTTGGAGAGTGAGCTGTCCAGTTTGGTTTATAGCTTTGAGGAATGAAATCTAGCTCAGTGTTTTTCATCCCAGTCTTCAGGGACACCTGCACATTTTTTTCTATGCCAGCTAACAGTATATCCATAAAAGGGATTCAGTTTTATCTAGTATATTGAAAGCTGTAATAGACCAAAAATACATTCAAAAACTTAAAATGAAGATTGCTAAAGTTTTGGAGGAAAGGTCAAAGTGATACTTTCGTTGACTGGACTTCTGAGCACAAGAAATGACAGCTGATTATATAAAATACCATATTTATAAACTAAATTATTTCATATCAGCCGTTTGTAGACAGCACGACTAAAACGCTTTCACAAACCCATGATGGTGTCTTCATTAAATGAATCACAGGGCTGCTCTGCTGAACCCAGGAGGTTCCTTGCCAGTTGCTTTGCAGTAATGATCATTATTTGCTTGCTCTGTTAGAGGGCTTGTATGTGACAGCTCACACTCTCCGGCAGCCTTAAGCAACACTACACGAGAAAGTGAGAACGCTGAGAAAGAATATACTATGTGAGACCTCTACACACACTTTTGGGATTGCAGCATGTCTCAGTTATTCGTAAGAGTTTAGAGGTCAAAAATGGAGGTGTGTTAAATTAATGCATAATACTTCAGAGACTAACACATATAAAAATGTATTATTTTCCATTTAAGTTTACAAAGAATTTGCAAGAGAGCATGTTTTCCATTTTGTGATATTTTCTTGAAGATAAGAATCTAAATGTCCCATGTAATGTAACCTTGGATTACTATTGTGTGTAAACACTTGTTCTGTCCAAGTCCAGTCTTCTATAAGTGTGATTTGTTTATCCCAAGATCCTTATTGCACAGGAGAATTGCATCTTCAGTGTTTAGAGCTGATTCATTAGGGCTGGTCTTTGTTGCTACAGAGATAAACCTTATCAGTTGAATATTAGCCTCAGTCAGAGTGTCTTTCTAATTATGCAGTTCTCTCCATTATATTAACCCCAGCTGAGCTTAAATGTAGCTTTAGAGCAGTAGTATAACTCAGTTTACCCATATCTCATGTTATTTCCCTGGAGAGAATTGTACAGTATAGAGACTAGAACATGTAAATGTTTGTGTGCAGTGCACGCCTCATGCATGTGTATGTGTGTGTGCGTGTGTGGTTTAATACAAAGAATTAAAAATATTTGGGGAATATTATACCTAAAAACGTTCATTCATTATCTGTAACCACTTATCAAGTTCAGGGTCGCGGCGGGTCCAGAGCCTACCTGGAATCATTGGGCACAAGGCAGGAATACACCCTGGAGGGGGCGCCAGTCCTTCACAGGGCAACACTCACATTCACTCACACCTACAGACACGTTTGAGTTGTCAATCCACCTACCAAGGTGTGTTTTTGGACTGTGGGAGAAAACAAGAGCACCCAGAGGAAACCCACACGGACACAGGGAAAACACACTCCAACTCCTCACAGACAGTCACCCGGAGAGGGACTCGAACCCACAACCTCCAGGTCCCTGGAGCTATGCGACTGCGACACTAACTGCTGCGCCTCCATGCTGCACCTGCCTAAAAACACCGTTTCATAATTTAAATTCATATATGAAATTTTTAAAAATAATAATTATAATAAAAAATAATTCTTAGGCATTAGAAATCAAAACAATTAAGAAAACATAACATCAAATCACATAATTGGTGGACTTCCAGTTTAATAGTCTACTGATTGTTTAAATACTAGTGCATGTACTAGTAAACAGAAATTAAACTGCAGTCAATAAACCTATGAATAGAAACATAATTCTTCTAGCAAGTTGTTCAATCAGCAGCTCAATCAAGCTAAGATTTGATATGTATTCATGCGTTACCTGCTTTAATCACTTATTGGCACTTGGGTACGTTTCTCATTTCCACGTTGTGGATAATGAATTACGTTTGTCAGGTGATTCAACTGGGATCAGTGCTTTTAAATGGACAATTATAGCAAAATTAGTTCATTGTATTCTCTCAGTCCTGAGCTTTGTCACAAAGTACCTAATTAGACCCAAGAGCTCAATGACAAGTGCACATAATTCATCCAGACAATGCAGGTCAGAGGAGGATAAAGGAAACGGTCCTTAAGGCAGTCTACTGCCGGGGTCATGAGATTTCACTGGAGTGGGACAGACACACATACTCAGTCACAAAATACATAAATAGGCATTCTGAGCAATTGTTGCTATGGGTACATGGAGTATTGAAAATCATGTTCAAGATAAATTATGCACAGTTCTGGAGTCAGAGAAGAGGAGAGAAATTTCCCTGTTTATTTTTAACTCAGCATGCCCCTGCTTAATAGTGTCAGCTGAGGCTGAGCGCGGGAAGCTGCTCCAATATTCAGATTCTCATGGACGCTCCAGGAATCTTACATTGCTCCTTTCATCAATTTCACAACCGCTATTACACTAACAGTTTTATTTGCTTAATTATTCTGCTCACCTCCTTTGAATGAAAGGCTAATAGTGCCTTTAGAGGCTATAGAGTGTAACTGTACTGATTTAAGTAATTTCTTAGATACATTACACTTTATTACACTTCATTTCCACAACTATCAATTTTAAAGCCCCACAGCCACTGGCAGTTTAATGTAACTAGAGCCCAGATTTTCTTCCCAGATTTTTTTCTCAGAAAGTCTGATTGCCTAATTCCGTAAAATAATATTTTTAATGAAAATGTCATGCATATTTATAAAGTCATTCCATTACCGCCACACAGCTCCATCACATATGAGTTTAAAAACTCTTCTATATATAATTTATATTATACTCTACTAGGTTTATATTATACTAAGTAATATTATCCTATTAGGCTATGTTTTTATGCTTGCAAATCTTGGAGCTGGGCTTTCCAGAGCTTTAAATGTCTGTCACTGACAGCACAACACACTTGGAGGAGAATGCTGCCATCTGCCAATTCTGCTTCATCAGTAAAAACACCCACATTTTTTGGCATCATGTTGAAGGCCAGTCATCTTCTCACCCAGAAAAATCAAATCCTAATGTGATTTTTGAGACACCTGCACATGCAGATCTGGCTCAGCTGACTGTCCTTTTACAGGGAATAACATTTAAACCAACAAAACTACTGCTATACATAAGTAAACTGACCTCAAAGCTTGCTTTGATATGAGGTACTGTGTTCATGCTCACGTTTGAATTAAGCAAGTTCTATGTATTACATTTTTCTGTGCACATGCAGAGCTGCAGTGCTGAAAATTTAAGTCAAGGAGCTTGTCATCAATTCTACAGCAGAGAGACTGAATTATTCACTCTCAGTCTCACACATACCTCATTCCACTCTCTATTCGCCTACTCTCTCCTCGTCCTTCTCTCTCTCTCTCTTGCTCTCTCTCTCTCTCTCTCTCTTGCTCTCTCTCTCTCTCTCTCTCTCTCTCTCTCTCTCTCTCTCTCTCTCCCTGGTGGACCTGGCCTAGTCCTGCTATGACTTCTTCTTCGTCATTATACTGGAAAAGTGAAGTCACATCAAGGCTACAAGACACTGCATTTGAGTCAGTGGAGAAAAGGAAGTGCATAGCTTCAGAGGAATCAATGCCTCTCCATCAGATACAGCATGTACACTGGTACTGACATCAAACTGCATCCCTAATAGACCCAGCCTGTGGAGTTTCCCACTGTTATTCCTCCCCCATGCTTCTGATTCTCTATCACCCTTTCTCTCAGGCAACTGTAACGTTCCCTTTCTTGCCTCTGTATTTTCCTGTCGCCAGTTGTGATTCCTTGTTATTCGTTTTTGGTTGTTGTTGTTGTTTTGTTGTTGCTTTAAATGAGGTTTCCTATGGCTCTTTTCCCTTTATACCCAAGCTTATATCACCCTTCCCCCATTTATTTTCTCAGTGCATTTCACAGCCAGACTCAGGATAAATTGCTTATTACAAGCCATGTTTTTTCTCTTGTCTTGTTAAAAGTTGCTGTAAAAGTACAACGTACAGTACTTTGGTGTTGATAAAGCTTCTCTTTTATATCCTAAAAGCCATATGGCTTCACAGCATAGGCAGAGTTTTCTTCAACGATATTGTTTTTCCTGGAGTTGATCTTTCTGTGACCTAACAGACTGATATTTTCATTTTTTGCTGGTGCTTTTGGACTCGCGTTGCAATCATCAAATCAAATCATATTTTTGCTACTTGGAAGCAGCTGTTTTAGTTTCTGTTTATCCATTCAATGGATGTGAGACGGCACAAATGCACGCTGCCCTTATCAGACACTCGAGAACACACTCAGACCTCTGACACCCAAGGTCTGAGTTTGTATTATTTTTCTTCTCCGTTGTTTTCTTCTCCAGTTCTATGTTGTATAATCTCACTGCAGGCAGAGGTGTTGAGGTGCAGTACATCCCTTCATTCCATATTGCTTTACGAGCATTTTGTGAGCAGTACAGCTCACAGATTTCCAGTCAATTCTGAAGAAAGGTATAAACTCAGCTCCACTATTGATCCAACCTCAAGCTTGAAATACGTCTCAGATTGCGGATCATGGTCCCATTCAGTCTACCTACTTCATTTTGTAAACATCTCTAACAAACGGTTCTCCTTCTACTTTTTTTTAAATGTATAGCTGCAAAATTCCAAATACTGACTTCTATGCAGTAACTTTTAATCAACATGACTATATACCAATTCACTGTACCCAAATGGTGAAAGTGATAATGTGTGTTGCATTTGAAAAGCATTTCTTGACTTCTAACCAGACCTCTTTGACTAGTATAGGGCAGATACATTATTCAGTCTCCACAGGCAGCATACTGTTTCCAGCTACAGATGATGAAATTCACTCAACAATACTGGAGATATATTCAGGTTTTCGGTTAAAAGATAGAGGGAGCAAATGGAGTGTGCTATGAGTGCACATAGGGGACACTAGACCATATCTTCACATTCGAGTTCAACTGCAGTTTTTTACATAGATCCTGTCCTTTTCATTTTGTGGGAATAATTTGAAGATTAAAAAATAATCAAAATTACTAGTTTCACAGATCACATACACCTCCTCCTGAACCCTCAAGTACTCCAGTGGATCTTGGCAAGTGAAAGCATTTAAAAACATTTTAATACATTCATTCATTCATTCATTATCTGTAACCTCTTATCCAATTCAGGGTTGCGGTGGGTCCAGAGCCTACCTGGAATCATTGGGTGCAAGGCAGGAATACACCCTGGAGGGGGCGCCAGTCCTTCACAGGGCAACATAGACACACACAGACACACACACTCACACCTACGGACACTTTTGAGTCACCAATCCACCTACCAACGTGTGTTTTTGAACTGTGGGAGGAAACCCACACGGACACAGGGAGAACACACCAACACCTCACAGACTGTGACACCACCTGCTGCACCACTGTGTCGCCCATTTTAATACAGTTTTAATAAAAAAAAGTTTCTATATTTCAGTCAATTTTTCTATTGTTTCCTCCCATGGTCCAAAAACATACATTGGTAGGTGGATTGGCGATTCAAAAGTGTCCGTAGACATAAGAGAGAATTTCATTACACCATTACAGTGGAATCAAATGAATTATAAATTATTAAAATAATCCTACAATATTCTTACAAATTGAGACCTATATTTTTTATTATAGATGCTTTCCATTGCCCAAATACCTTTTCTCTTTATATAACAACAGAGTTTAGTCAATCAGTCTTAAGGTTCATGAAACCCCACTGCACTGAATCACCAGCTGAATCTCATTAAAGTACCTGTGTAGCCATGTTCACAGAGTGCACAGAAATGCTATCAAAACTTTCTCCAAAAAAAGAAAGCTTGACATTTCAAGGAAAATGTCACTTCATCTTTCAGTTTGATGAGCAAACAGAAGTAATATAAAGAGAAGTCATGATTTGTTCACAGTGTACAGGCTGAAATATCAGGCTTCACTGCTTCTGGACTTTTATTATGGGGTTTATATACACACACGGTTTGATACTGTCAATATGTACTTTCACAAGGTCCAGCTAGTGTTGGCTTCTTCTTTTTCAGTTCTAAACACAAAAGTAAAATGATTAATAAAGGTTTCACTTTGAAACTTAGCTGTTTTATAATCCAAATTATGAACGATATTTCAGATTCATCAAGAACATGCTATAAAAATTTTTATCCACAAAATTTCTACCCGATTATCAGTTGCTGCCAGTTCTCACGATCAGTGTGTCTCTCCCATTCACACACAGTGGCACAAGCCTCGGGAGGGTAGTGAAGAGCATGTGTTTCCTCTAACCCACTATTTACTGAACTGCCATTAAAGCAGGATTTATTCACAATGCCTGAAAATATACACACTGTTGAATTCAGACATTTCCTGTAAATCAGCACTGAGAGGTGTGTAAGTAAATGCAGTTAAGACATGACTTAAATGAACCAGAACATGGGCTGCCACAGAAACAGAAGAAAGACAGATAGAAAGCTACTAGGAAGCACAGTTTCTTCCTGCAGGGCAGAGTATTGAACCAGACAAGGGTTTTATCCAGCAAACAAGACAAAGCACTTTGTTTTAAAGAGCTTTAAGTAGCTCACGGCCCAAACAATCACAGCTGCACCGGTCACAGCACAGCAGCACACAAACAAAGTGAAATCAATTTTGAAATCAAGTGAAACTTTACTTTAGAGATGTATACCTAAAGTTTCTCAGCTCTCTTCCCTCACAGAGTGAGACAAATGCTATCAGGAAACTGCTGAGGGCAAAAGAAAGAGTTAATCAGGTAGAAATTATTACTGCGTTTTTCAATCAGAAGCTCAAGGCCAGCGGCAATTCAAAGGTTTTTTTAGTGAAGACAAAGCACGGCAGTGATGACCAAAATTCTTTATTAACCCAGAGAAAGCAAATTTATGTTAAAAGGATGGTAGAAAAAAATGGTTTACCAATAGTTTGTTGCAGTATTTAAACTGCTAAAATGCTAATTTATAAGAAAAGAAAAGAAAATTAAAAAAGACGGTTCTGGGGTCTTAATGAAATTTCTGTGACCTGCTTTGGTCAAAATACCACAAGGGTCAAACAACACAAGAGGATTCTCCTCCTGTATAAACAGTAACCATTTTCCCTTGGTTCTCTTTCTTCACAGATCTGGCTGAATACTTACTTCCTTTGTCTTCTCCATCAGTCAATGTTGAGCCTGTCAGCTTTAGCACATATATGTAAATAAGTTTAACCATTTAACCACCAGGTTTGAATGAATTAACCACTAACAAAATGTTTTTTTAGACATGAATGATAATGTAACATACTGTAAATTAAGATTCACATTCTGAGGCCTTAGCATAGTCTATGTTGATATTCATTCATTATCTGTAACCACTTATCCAGTTCAGGGTCACGGTGGGTCCAGAGCCATAATCATTGGGCACAAGGCAGGAATACACCCTGGAGGGGGCGCCAGTCCTTCACAGGGCAACACACACACACTTACTTACTTACTTTTGAGTCGCCAATCCACCTAACAACGTGTGTTTTTGGACTGTGGGAGGAAACCGGAGCACCCGGAGGAAACCCACAAAGACACGGGGAGAACACACCAACTCCTCACAGACAGTCACCCGGAGAGGGAACTGAACCCACAACCTCTAAGCCCGTGGAGCTGTATGATTGTGACAATACCTGCTGCGATGTTGATATTTGTTTAACATAATCACTATTAAGCGAACAAAAGATCACTGTTGTCCTTTCTACCTATGTGTTACAAATGGTTATTAATGTCATTTAAAATTAAGGATAGCCTTATATTAAAATTTAACTCATGTTTTTAACACAACCAAATGTTTAAATATAGTAGAGCATCCAAAGTTGGGACAGCGGTCGTAATTTAAAAATTAATTTAGGCCACAAAGGCATAAGCGGACTTCAGCACAAATTGACCTTTTCAAAGTAACATGAAATGACTTGTACTTAACTGGTCACAACTGGTTTAGCTTTGAATTGAAGACGTCTTGAATGTTAGAAATCTCACAAGTAAAAAAAAAAGAAGTGAAAAACTCCTTGTCTCTTTCTGGCTCAGAGCTAACACAGTGATAGATATATCTATACCTCACACACAGAGACGGATGGATATTCAAACAACAAATCATTTCATATCTGAGACAGCCTGAGGCGGGTGGATATGAACGTTGGTGTGTGACGGGTGTGCAGCAAGTGACTTCAGGAGAAGTGAACTGGCCTCAGAGCCATTAAACCTTCCTGACCTCAACGCTCATTAATGTCCTATCACCACTGCACACACTGAGATGGACTGTGGAGACTGGGCAGGGCTCCAGGCCTTTAGGAACAAGCACTGGGAATGAGGAGAGAGGAAGTTGAAAAAGAGGTCATCCTGTCTCGAAACAGTCAGACTTTTGATGGAGGACAACACAGGGACAATGTTAAAAAAGTACTTGAAGGTAGATTAAATCCTACACTGATTTGTTCCTTTGCTTCAATTTACTGGGCAACACCCTCTGTTGTATTTTAACCCAGTCAATCCCAAATTTGCCCAACTCTATGTGTACACAAAATTAATTCCTTATAAAATATCATGACACAAACCTTCTCAGAAAATGTTTTGGAAAATATTAGTGAAAATAAGTTTTAATCTTAGCCGCCATTTTGGTTACAAACAAACTATAGAGTCAAACACTGTGTGAGTTAATCAGTTAGACATACACTAGCTTACTGCCCAGAGGGGACGTGTGTGGAGCCCAGCTACTCATGAGAGAGATTTTAAAGAGTTCACAAAAAGCCTTTGAAACATTCTCAAATCACATTTTATGCACAACAGGGTCAAAGCAAGCAGAAACACTCTAATCAGGAGTGAGGAAATGTTCTAGTCCTTTCTGTTGGCAGCACTGCGCAATAAACAGCTAAAACATGAGAAGTGTTAACCCCACAAATATACAACAAAACTCCCAGCAGGTGCTTTTATACACAGCCACCATTAAACTGCTCACAAGCGCAAAAAATATACATTTAAATGAAAGAAGAAATATCCTTAAAGTCTCACTCCAGACATTGATTAAACCCCTAAAAACTCATCTGTGTTCATCAATATGACGTCTTTATAGGTGATTTCCAAGAAAGAAATGCCCTAATGCCTTTAAAGTGGTTTAGATGTAACTTTACACCTTCACTCCCATTTGCTATGCGAAGATCTATGAATTTGCAATTAGTCCCCGCCTCCACTGACCAACTCTCCAACCACTCACCTGCAGCACGAAAGCCCGAAAGTTGATGGGATTAGTTTCTTTGGTTTATGAAATCAGGAACTCTGGCTGCATGAATTATTCCATATGAGAGTGTTCCAAAGACGGCTCATACATGAATTCAATTAGCCATTTAAACCAATCCCATCAACTTGCGGGGTGGGGCTGAGGATTTTCACTTATGCCACTGACTGTCAATTTCATGCATAATATGTCTTCTTGCAAATAAACAACATGACTGTCACATGTTAACATTCATTCATTCATTCATTCATTCATTGTCTGTAACCGCTTGCCCAGTTCAGGGTCGTGGTGGGTCCAGAGCCTACCGTGAAACACTGGGAGCAAGGCGGGAACACACCCTGGAGGGGGTGCCAGTCCTTCACAGGGTGACACACACTCATACAGTCACACCTACGGACACTTTTGAGTCACCAATCCACCTACCAACGTGTGTTTTTGGACTGTGGGAGGAAACTGGAGCACCTGGAGGAAACCCACTCGCACACAAGGAAAACACACCAAACTCCTCAGTCACCCAGAGCGGGACGCGAATCCACAACCTCCAGGTCCCTGGAGCTGTGTGACTGCGTCACTGTGCCACCCACATGTTAATATGTTTAAAAAAACTTGATTTTTCAGTAGAGGGGATCATTAAGTTTTCATGAAGAATAAAACAGTCAGCTCTAATAAGAACTTGGAAGACATTATTTTCTCACCACCCCAAACAAATGACTTCACTTCCCAAAAAGCTGATATTAAATGCAACTCTAACGGATATTAGACTTCCACAGCCTTTTAAACCTTTACTCAGGCCCACTTCCCCATTAAGAGGGAGCTGAATGGAACGGGGCCCATTTAATGTGCAGGTCAAATGAGATTTGCTGAGAGTGAAGGCAGGCAGGCTTTATCTGCGAGTTCACCTGCATCTGACTGAAAGGAAGCCTGCCAGTTGTAGGTAGAGCGGCACCGCAGGGGAAGCAACATTTCAGACTGGCGCAAGCACTCAAGCAAGCTGGGGACAGGGACTTTGGATAATTTAGTGTGTGCAGCCAAAGGCTTATGGATTCTTTTTATTGCTAGCGCTCTACCCCCTGCTTCTCCGTTCTAAATACCAGCAGTACACTACAACTTCACATGTGATGTGCTGGGACATGGGTGAGCAATCTGATTTATTCCACAGTCCCTGTAGTGCAGGCTCTGCAGGAAAAAAATCCAGAACGTGTGAACGGGTTATTGGTTTCAGTACTCCTGAGGATATATGTAAAAGGTTAAGTGTTGAAGTCCCACTCGAATGATTGAAGTCCATGCTGGAAAACTGAGAAAGAAAAGGGACAGTCAGAGCAAATATACTGGATATACTGACCTCCTCAAACCTTGCTTCATCTTCACAGTTCTCTAGCACCCTCGAGTAAAATGACAGACCTGTGGAGAAAGAGAAAGGTCACTGGGTAGAAGACCACAACATCAAATCAATAACCATCATCAGACGCTTACATATTCTGAGGTCATTCACTCAGTGTGACAGCATTATAAACATGGCCTGTAAAATTCACACAGGCATGACCAGAAAGGGTGGCATGAAAATTTTATGATATCAGTGTGCAACATGGTCACAGCTTAGCAGGATAAAGCTGTATTAGAATAAATGGTTAAAATGCATATACAAACACATACAAAAGGGTTCTTAGTAGAGATTTTTTTTGACTCCTTTAAAAAACCTTACCCTTTATTTTATTTTGTTTTATTTTTGTTTCTCGAGGTTCACTTATTACATTGGCACTATATATAAAATGATTAAAATCCCCCCAACCCCAAATAATATGTGTGTATTAAACTCTGCACAGAGCAACAGACCAATGCATATTAAGTAAAAATGAATATGACTGTTACAAGACCAGATGTATAAGAAAAAACAAGCTATTTTCAGGTCCATTTTTGCGTTTTTGTCAAGAGTGTGAAGGTGGGATAGCCTCCCAATATGATTGTGGCCTTGGTCATTTTAAAGTAACAATGCAGCCCTGTTTCCACTTTATCATTGTCTTGGTGACCATGTATATAGCCGATAGTATTATATATAATAAATTAATTATTCCTTTTGCTATGAAATCAAGTAAGATTGAGTCTTTTTAACTCAATGACAATAAATATATACTGGAACACGTCCTGATAAACAAGACTAAAGCAATGAAAAATGAATAGGGTACAATACAATAATTCCCCCATACAACGAATACACAGCAATAAATACACAGACTTAAAACATACACGGGACGCAGACTGGACATGACAGCAATCTGCAAATCACCATCATAAATGTATAAGTAGCTAAAAAAGACATAGTCATAAAGTAATAGAGACATACAGGCTTTCTACTGCTCTCCTCTCTGTATTAATAATGTAATCTTCTGCTGTTGTGTAATAAGTCAGTAGTGACCATTTACACGTCAAGGCAGAAAGGTCCATGTTCAGCTCTTCCAGCAAGTCAAACAGACAGGGATAGACTGCTTATTAATCTGTCTCCAACACAATAAACAGAAAGTGTGGACACAGACTGTTTAATAATCATTACACAGGGGTAGACATAAAGCTGAACTGCTCACAGCTTACATGCTAACCTTGGCAATATGAGCTATGTTTTATTATATAATTATAAAAATAACAAACAACAGATTGTAAAATCCTGCTTTAATATATAAATTAAAGTATGATGGCCATGCATTCAGGCTACAGTTTGGGTAATTGTCGGGGAACTGTAAACACAGTGTGTGTGCAAGAGCTGAGCAAACATAAGCTGTCAACACAAATACAGACGCATGGCTACTCACACACACAAACACACACTGCTGTAATCAGTTTGCACAGGAAATTAATGGCGTAGTAGCACAAATATGGCCGGGTGAATGGAGAGCCACTGCATGAGAGAAATAAATACAAATTACGGAATACAGTACTGAATGCGAATTAACAAGTCTAAATTTGTTGCTGCGATTATCTGCTTCGGTTGCAGTAGAGAGAGGGTATTTACATTATAAATGCTCTGTGCGTGGAATACAAAGCCGTGTGGTTAGGAGGAAACGCCAGGGATAAAAGATCTGACAGCTGCCGCCTTCTGAAAATATTCATAAGTGAAAAAGAAATATGAGATGTCATCTGTGTGCTTTCTGAAATCAATTGTTGGTTGTTGGTCAAAGTGCATTCAGAATTGTAATTTAATTCTAGCTCGTTTTGTTCTGTATATTGCTAAAAGAAAAAAAGCTCTCAGAGTTTGGAAGAAGCTAAATAAATGATTCCACCAACCTATGGAATACTATGATAATAATTACACTTAAGCACCAATAAGAGAGTTATAGCAGTCAACCAGTGCTCTGACAGCTGAATGAGACCCAAACTTATGTAATCCTTTCAAAGTCTGTAAACAAAAGAGCCCTCTGATGATGAAAGAGGCTCCAGAGACACAGCTCCGACTCATTGCTCTCAGTTTAGAGGACTTTAGCGGGCCGACGCAACGTGTTCAGAATGCGATGCCGGTAAACATCAAAGCGTTTTTACACTGGGGATGTGAGAAAGAAAGCTCAGGAAATTTTTGGTGACAGTTCAATGTTCCTCAACTTCAAAGGGCAGAAAAGTACAGTGAGAGCGGTTACAGTGAATGGAGAAACACTAAGTGAGACAAACATTTGAGCACAAGTGAACTAGATGATGACATGGTGAAGCGGAACACATCGAGTGATGTCCCAAGGCGAGTGAAGAGCTGACTGAACGTGTATCTTGGATCCTTAAAACCAGAGTTTGGCTACCGCTGCTGTGCTACCTCTAACAAGGGGCCTGGAAATTGGGGTAGTTGCATAATGCTCAGCATAAAGTACTCAAGATAAAAAAGGTGACCCACTTAAACACCATCAACACCTCAGAGATATACCGATATTATACTCCTCTTATTGGAATATCTTTGAATCTTCAGTGTTCAAATGTCTTAACTGGTTGGAAAATAAGACGTGGTACTTCAACCCAGGTAGTTTAGGACTGTAGGCAAAATCCGACCATGTTAGACGTGCAAATATTAGCCTGTTTGAACAAAAAAGGACAGTTTCATGGTTCTTGCTTTACTTTTCTATCAAAACACATTATGATGAGGACCGTATGACAATATCTCAATCATGTTTGTATTGCCATGTAATTGCTTTATGATTTGACATGAGCAATGTTTCCAACTTGTATTTGATGCATAAAATCTTTTAGTGTGGACGGCCCTGCAAGTAGTAAACCAGGGTTCAATTCCCAATATGTCCCAACACCACACTAATAATATCCCTTGGGCAAGAATCCCAATAGATTTAGTATCATCCATCAGCCATAACATTACAATTAACATGTCTAATATCGTTTAGGTTCCCTTGAACCGTCGTAGCATGGACTCAATGAGACCTCTGAAAATATCCTGTTAGCAGCAGGTACTTCAATTCGTTTTCTAGTTTGGGGTCTGCATGGGTTGGATTGAGGCCAAGTCAACATCATGAACACTTAGGTCAGTGTTAAATGACCTAGCAAAACCCACCTAAATGCCAAGAGCCAAGTCTCCCAACAGAACAGTTCCCAGAGCATCACTGCCTCCACTAGCATGCCTTCTTCCCACAGTACCCTGGTGCCATCTCTCCCCCAGGCAAGCAATGCACATGCACCTGGCCATCCACATAATGTAAAAGAAAATGTGATTCATCAAAACACCTTCATACATTGCTCCATGGTCCAGCTGTGGTGCTCACGTACCCAAAGTAGATGTTTTCCATGGTGAACAGGTAGACATCAGCATCTCCACTCTGACCACTCTTCTGTGTTAGTTCTAACGACTGCATACTAGGAACACCATACAAGGCCTGCCATTTTAAAGATGCTCCCAGTCCTCTAGCCATCCCAATTGGCTGCCTATATATCTCACCCCTAAACTGGTGCCATTGCAATGAGATTATCAAAACTATACCCGTTTGTCCGTAGTCCACATAAAAAATATATAAAGTAAATATATTTGCATTTGCAGCATTTACTGCTATCAACATCCTGAGCACACATCACATATTTACTGTGCAGTTTTCAAAGGGACAGGACATGGCTCAATTTGCGGGTGTTTCCTGTGAAAACTTCCTCTGCAGACAGGGTGGTAGACTGTTGGGGGTGGGGCTGGCAGAGAGTGAAAGACAGGGAAGGAGAACAACAAGGTTTGGCTTCCAAACTCCAATCAGTAGATACAAACAAAGACAATCGATATTCATCTGAAAGTTTCAGATGATTGGAGAAGAGTTATTCAACTGTACAACCTCCTCCCGTATTGTCCTCTTTTTTACTCATAGTGAGAATATTAAAACTCCACAGTGTCATTATCATAATGTCTGGCTAAGGTTTAAATGTTAATTTGCCCTGAACTAAACCGTCCTACCTGGAAACGGTTCAATCCTGCTTTGGGTTCTCCTTTGCTTTTTCCCTTAGCAACTACTCACACCTGCAGCTACTCAGAGACACATAAACTCTAATATTTAATTCAAATCTAATTCAAATATTTAGTTTTCCCTAAAATTATGCAGCATTTTTTTAAGAAGCCAAATTTAGAATTGTGTTAGCTGCACTGTACTGAAACCTAAAGTATTAAAAACTCACAGATTATCTGCACTGTAATATGCTCAGGCTTTTTAATTAAATTTCCTACTCCACCTTAAATCGAGGAACAATGACATTCTGGCCCACTTCCAACATGTATACATGTCTGTCGTGTAACACTTCTCCCTTACGTAACAATAAAAGAGCTGATAGTGATTTTTTTTTATGACGCACAAACATGGACTGCTAAATCATGCTATGAGCTTCTGCAATTTTTAGGGCACTGTTTTTAGACTCAAACATTACTGTCTATTTTAATTATGAATATTGCATGTGTTTACAACACTGTCTGTGCTGTCCAAGGTCCTGAATTAGACATGACATGACATAATGAGGAGAGAGAGAAGTGAAAGAGAGATAAATGTGAAAAAAAGATAGAAGAATGAAGAAGCAAGAGAAAGCAAAAAAGAAATGACGAGTTTGGGGAAGCAAGAGAGTTAGAACATGAAGGAAAAATGAAAGAGAAAAAGAGTAGGAAGTATCAGAGACAAAAAGAAAGAAGGAGAAGTATGGACGAACGAGAAGGAGAGAAAATGAAGAAAAGGGAAAGAGAGGAAGAGCTGTAGAATGAGAGGAGAGAGAAAATTAATGGAACGATTGAAGAAGATTAGAAGAAAGTAAGAGTGACAGAAGACAATCAAGAGAGAAGAAAGAGAGTGTGGGGGAATGAATGAAAAGTGATAATAAGATAAAGAATTTGCAGTCTTTTCTAGCTGCATTCTCTGTGTGACCTCCAAAATCACAGATCTCCTAAATTTCCCAGCACAGACATGATGCCTCTCTTCTGCTGGGTTTCTCATGGTCTGAGATTTGGTGCTGGTTCTGAGAGTTCATTATTTTGAATGTGCTGCTTGGATAAAGAAAGACGTCTGCAGTCTTCACATAAAACCCATCTGAATTCACCCCTGTTTAGATTTAGTTCATGACTGGAGGATTTAAAAGGCACCGTAAAAAAACAACAAAAAAAACAACAACAAAAAAACAACAACAAAATTTACGGTAATAAACCAGCAGCTGTGGTTACCAAAATTTCACTGTAAAATATACAGTACAGTTTTTGTCAATTGTAAATTTTACACTATGCTCTGTTAAAAAACAGTTATACACCATAAAAACACTGGAAGCTAGAAGCTCCCTAATGAGTCTCAGCTCCTCCCAGTCGTTGGACACTTGTACCGCCAATAATGGTTTGTGAAATAATGTATTTTTTACAGTAAATAGATGTAAAAATGTGTAATTTGGCTTATAAAACTATTTACGATATTTCACTGTTACTGAGAAAGTTTTCAACCTTTTTAGACTTTACAGTTATTTACTGTCATGATTTTACAGTTTTTCACTGTAAAATGTACAAACATTTTTTCCTTTGGGAAAATCAAAGCATATCAATAGAGATTGACGATGAAGTGTTTACAGACACAGACGTCATCATCAGATTTCTAAACTGAGTAAAGGAAGAGATTAGCTCGACTAAACCTACGTATTCAGATAAGGGAAGAACATGCTAGCAGTAATTTACATATCTGTGAATAACACGGAGTCCCCACCGTCCCCAGGGAGACTGAGGAGAGCTCATTATTCTTACATAAAGTGTTCCGAGAGAAGGGGGTTCCCCAGTTTCAGCAGAGCAGCGGCTCATTCGTTTCACAGAAGAAGCACAGGCAAACGCACCAGCCTGCTGTTAATAACAACAACAGGAGACACACAGAACTTCAACACACAACACACTGCACTGATAAAGAGAAAGGGAGTGTTAGAGTACCTCGAAACGACACTTTGGCGATCCGATCCCCTTTCCCACGGAGCTCAGAGACAGTTTTCAGATACACCAATAAAGCCATGGTCATTCAAAATCTACAGTAACAAAATAAATAAATAAAACACGCAAAAGTCCTCGCACTGCCCGCGTCTTCAAACTACACCGCATTGAGCGAGTGAGTGCCCTGAAAACGGCTCATTTCTCCTAGTTTCTCCTGCAACGTGAAGCAAAATGTTTCCCATTGATAACAGCCGCTCTGCTCTCTGCCTTAAACAAGAGCCATGAATAATTAAAGTGCTTTCATTTGCCCGGTTTTACGCTGAGGACGGCACCTCTGCTCAAAAGCCCTCCACTCCTTCAGTGCGAGGCGCGCTACTCCCTGCGCTGGAGGAGGTCATACCGCGGGCTAACACCAGGTGGCTCTCTTTATAACTTCAGCCTAAAAGCGGCTTCACTGCTGACGTTACAGAATGGATGTTACAGTACCACCAAGCGATACGCATGCTTCACAGTACATTCAGCACCAACTCAGACTTTCAGTAATATCCGCAAATAAAATAAACCTATATATTTCAGAACTATAACAATTATAACATTCGATGTCAAACACTGAATGGAATGATATCATGACATCACTCTTACGTGAATTACTTATAAAATGAGTTGGTACGCCAATATTTCTCCAGATTCTTGTGAATACTAACTAGTTGTTGAGTATGTAGTATGTAATAAAGTGTCTGTGAGTATACTATAAAAAATAAAATAAAATCCACAATGCATACTTAGAATTGTTGTGTCTGGTGGTAATGAACACTGTTGTTTCAGAGACATGCAGGAAATAGAAAGGAAGTAACTTTTATTCTGACCTTTATATTTTAGTTAGGGCTCTATTGTTTAATACAATAATAATACAATATTATGTAATACTTCTACTAATCATAATAATAAGAAGAAAAACAATACATGTTTCATTCATTCATTCATTATCTGTAAGCGCTTATCCAATTCAGGGTCGCGGTGGGTCCAGAGCCTACCTGGAATCATTGGGCGCAAGGCGGGAATACACCCTGGAGGGGGCGCCAGTCCTTCACAGGGCGAAACAGACACACACAGACACACACACACACACACACATTCAGTCACACACTCATACCTACGGACACTTTTGAGTCGCCAATCCACCTGCAACGTGTGTTTTTGGACTGTGGGAGGAAACCGGATTGGCGACTCGACTCAAAAGTGTCCATAGGGGGGTGTGTGTGTGTGTGTGTGTCACCCAGTAAAGGACTGGCGCCCCCTCCAGGGTGTGTTCTTACCTTGCGCCCAGTGATTCCAGGTAGGCTCCGGACCCACCGCGACCCTGAACTGGATAAGGGTTACAGAAAATGAATGAATAAAACATTTATGATTTTCATTGTTTATTTATTTGTTAGCATTAGCCACTAGCCTGCCAAATTCATACTTTACGATTGGTATACTATAACATTGTGTGTACACAAATGGGCTGTAGGCATATTCATATTTGCTTAGTTTGATTTCTTGTGTGTCATGACTTGGGAAATGTGGGTCCATAGCCATATTAGAAAATTCTAGATTCACTGATTTAAAAACACAGATTTGAGTGCAGGAGGTCATTGACAAATGTCACAAATGTTAAATACTTAAGACAGAATCAATATATAACTCCATGACTTCATTTTTCATAAAATCCCATTTTCCCTTTTCATTCCCAAGATGCTTTGCTGTGAAACTTTAGTACATATGTAGTGTGATGTTCTGACACAAAATCTTTTATTTAATGACCCAAAATTCACTAGAGAAGCCCAGACACAATCAGTGGTCCAGCAGTCCACAATCGCACAGCTGCAGTGCTGAAGAGTGTCCGGATTCTCATTTTGCTGATCAAGGTGTTACCCATGAGCGCCCTTAATGTGGTCTTTGATGAGATCTGCATAGATGAGAACTCACCAGAGCTCTATTACCCAAACTTCCTTGAGTTACAGCCAAGGATGAAGCAGAAGGTACAGTTTTGTCTATCACTCTCTTACCAACATAGTGGAGAGGAAGATGTTAATGTGAATATGAATGCATTTGTTTATTGAATTTGTCAGTCACATGTATATTATGCGTGAAATCTGAATTGATATACTGTACTTTATCAAATTAGCACATTTAAACTCACAAGTACAACCAGACACCTGTCTGCAAATGTCACCAGTCTGTCCCAAATACACACATTTGAACCAAGTAGCCATGAAGGCTTTTGCCCTATATGTCTGCATGTTGCTTACATCACCATTATGTAGGCATTAAGGAGGGTGGCAGAGCTTAGGGCTCCATGTGGGATTGAGTGGGCTAGAGGTCAGACAGCCATCTGATCTGCACTAAAGAAATACTGACCCCTTTTACACCTGGTTGTTTCTCATATTTATTACATTCTGATAAGAATTTTACCAAATGTATTTACAGTTGCTAGTCAGAAGCAGGGCGGCACGGTGGCGCAGCAGGTAGTGTCGCAGTCACACAGCTCCAGGGGCCTGGAGGTTGTGGGTTCGATTCCCGCTCCGGGTGACTGTCTGTGAGGAGTTGGTGTGTTCTCCCCGTGTCTGCGTGGGTTTCCTCCGGGTGCTCCGGTTTCCTCCCACAGTCCAAAAACACACGTTGCAGGTGGATTGGCGACTCGAAAGTGTCCGTAGGTGTGAATGTGTGTGTGTCTGTGTTGCCCTGTGAAGGACTGGGATCCCCCCTCCAGGGTGTATTCCCGCCTTGCGCCCAATGATTCCATGTAGGCTCTGGACCCCCTGCGACCCTAAATTGGATAAGCGGGTACAGATAATGGATGGATAGTCAGAAGCATATCTGGTTAGTCACTGTGAAATCTACTGCTATGATGAATATGCGTTTTGTCAGAGCCAACCAAGCACTTGCTTCGTGATTTCTCATGGTCATGCTTCGAGCGCATTGTGATGTACTGGGTGGGGTTTTGGTTGTTTACCGTGGTTTGGAGGGATGCATTTACAGTTTTTTTCTGGACAAACAGTGGATCAGAATTCTTTGAGAAAATCTTTTTTTAAATACATTCTGGGAGTGTTAACACCTGTTTTTTGTGGATAATCTAATAATCTGGTGACTATGTGGTCATTATACCTTTGTAGCTTGTGACATTTTAAAACAAACAAACAAACAAACACATTCATTCATTGTCTGTAACTGCTTATCCATTTCAGGGTCATGGAGGGGCCAGAGCCTACCCGGAGTCACTGGGTGCAAGGCAGGATTACATCCAGGAGGGGGCTACCAGGAGTACTTCACAGGGAGACACACACACCTATGGACACTTTTGAGTCGCCAGTCGACCTACCAATTTGTGTTGGCGACTCAAAACACACACACCAAACTCCTCACAGACTGTCACCCAGAGCGGGACTTGAACCCACAACCTCCAGCTCACTGGCCGGTACCTCCTGCACCACCATGCCACCCACAAACTGTGGAGTTCAGAAATCAGAAATTGTCTCTCTCCCCACCCTCTGCCAAAGTAAATCTCTCAAGACCAAAATATATGATTTATGAAGACATTAGGAAACAAAATATTTACACCCAGTACCTGCAGTTACAGATACTACAAGTTTTGCATAAACTGACATTGAGAAACCTCTGTAAAACGTTAATTAAATTACTTTGATATTATTGCTAATAATGTGCTTGTACCTTATAAATGGATGCACTTCATGTCTATGTCAGATCTGGCATTGTCAGGCTCTAGAGAGTTGTCTGGTACCTTTCGCCACTTAACGTGGCCAACAACCGGCTAATACTGCAGTAAAAGGAGTGCAGCAGCGTCTGTGGCTGTGACTAGATATCCAGTGACCACAGAACGGTGGCTAATATAGCTTTGAAAATGTGTGAAGTGCACTTATAAGTCTATGGCATTTTGACCCCTTTCCTGCAAATAGTTCAGGATAAATTAACATTAAATAACTTAGTACTAAGTAAGAAATTATGGAAATTATGAAATAATACATATAAAATAATTTATAACTCAGTATTTCATAATTATGATGTAGTATCTCGTAATTGTCAATAGCCATCGCATATTTTATTACATACTCTGAGGATTCCGAAGGGTATAGCTTTTGTAGTAGGCAAGGCAATAGGGGACAGTGACCTCTAAACGGAACGCTCCCATTTATGGTTGAGTGTGAGTACGACAGTCCGGAGCTGTCCGCTTTCAAAAAGAACTGCTACTTCACGGTAAACTACGTGAATACAGTAATGTAAACAGTACATGAGTGACAGTCCAGCCGAGTCACGCGGAGGTTTCTGCGGTTGCCAGGCAACTCTGTGTTGTTGCTCCCGTGGAGTCGCTCGGAGACTCACGCGCTGTGGTCAGTTCAGTGTCCAGCATGTCCGCCACGACCCGCAGCCGTGGATCTGTCATCACACACAACAACGCTACATACATCCCAGCGTCTCTCATGCCCGGGTAAAGAGATAAGTCTGTTCAATCATTATACTGCACAAGGTTAGACACCCCTTGTTAAATAATGTGTTTTGTGTGTGCGTGCGTTTGTGTTGGTGTTTGTGTGTGAATAAGTAGTTAAGTAATATTTATTTATAAAGCACACTTAAAATCAACTACCTTTGCTCAAAGTTCTTTACAATAGAGGAAGATAATAAAAATATACATAGGGATGGGGAGAGGGGAAAACAAAGAAAAATATAAATAAAAATATTATACACAGCATACAGCAATTTATACTTTATTTATTTCAGTATGTTCTGTTGAGTTAGGTGTACAGTGTGATACAAATTGTGAGACAAATGTAGACATAATATTGCCCAAAGTTCCTCTCTAGTTCCTGTTCTATGAAGGTTTTACTTCAAATATTCAAACATTTCTGTTCAAATTTAATTGCATTGAGCCTCATAAGCATAAGTGAGGTCATTTATTGATGTTGGATGATAAGTTCTGGATCACAAACACCACTCCAATTCATCCTAGCTCATCCAGCAGAGGACATAGGTCTGGGGAGCTTTATACCCCTATAGCTGACATTGTGTACAGGACCTTAGGCTCTTGCATGGCTGTTCTAAAGCTGTTCTAAAAATGCTCTTCTGTGGAGATTATACAGTACAAATGTGTGCAAACTAAAGTAGCTTTATCAAAGCAGCCCTGATAGAGAATTCGGAATCAGGTTTTGCAGATGCAAGTATTAATTCAACACCTGAACTCTTTAGGTACACTGGGCATGTGCCAACCTCTAAGTTCCAGTATGGAGTGACGTATGGAAATGCAACCATCAGGTATTTTCTGGACTCCCGGTGTGCAGCCATAAACCCCAGTACAAGTCCATACAGCTCAGACGGCATGATCCCAACCAGCTCCTGTACTGGATGTCTGGACACTACACTGCCGTCACGGAACAGAGACAGAAACCATTCAAGCCCCTACTGGGCACGTTATAACATAGATTACGAACGCCAACGAGAGATTAAAACCTTCAGTGAGGTGAGAAGTGTCAGTATATTGTACTCTATGGTCTTCATGAGGTGTCTGTATTTCACTGAGTGCTAAATAAAATATGGAAACCATAACTGTGAACACAGTTGATTGCTGAACCTCTTAAATTTAAAGGTTGCAGAAAGGGTTCTCGGAAATGAATAGTTACATTTGAGGTATTTCAAGGGCCCATAACCTAAATATTTGTGTTATAAGGGTCCATTAATGATGTTTAAGTATCAATTTCAAATGGCATTTTCAAAAATTACTTTTGTTACTGAGAATTTTAAAGGAAATTGTAAATCATTTTTCTAATTGTCTGCCATCATATAATGTTTCATTCAAAAAGCAAAAGGTGGATGCAAAGTTCATGGCTTGTGAAATAAAACATGTAGAAAATGCTTAGTTTCCATATGTGGACTGTATTGACTTGGGAGAAGATGAAGTGTTTGGAACCTACAGCAATGTTTTTGTACTAAACTGTCCCTTATATGGGCCTTTTAAAACCTCTTTACTCAGAGGTCTTTAATGCAATTTAAAGCATTTCTTTCACTGAGTTGCCCCAAAGAAAGCTTCATGGCATCTTCATTTTCATGAGTATGTCAGGAAAAATACAGTAATAAATAATTTCTGAGAACAGAGCAGAAAGCTGAAGGAGATGCCCTGGGGCACAAAAGAAAGTTTGTGTACTCAATGTTTTCTCACTACTTCTTCTCTTGCAGCTGGCACAGAAACACAGGGATAACTACAGAGACAAAACTGGCACTCTGCAACCTGTCGGGTACTTCATTGTTCCTGTGAAGGTCAATGAGAAGTTCTCCTGGGAAACTATGTAAGAACGGAGCACACAGAGTCATCACATTGGACATAGCCTCTGGCTCTGACTAGTTTACAGACAGATCAAAACCTCATTGATCACAAAGGCTATGCCTAGGTTACAACAGAAACAAAAAAGACTGTGAACTTCATGTTATGACTATATAGATTTATGACTGTATATGTATTAGTGTTGGTGCTTTTATAACCGCTGTAATAAGACTTCAGTAAGTATTGAATTTAATTTGGACTCTTGACAGTCTTCCATTTCAGCTAAATAATTGTTTTTGAATATTATTGAAACAATATGTTTGTTGTTGCTGCTGGCAGAAAAAAACTCAAAGCTCCAAAAATGGTAACTTTACAAAAGAAGGAGGAAACATGCTTTTGCTTCAATGTAAGTCAGTAACAAGATATTTTTCCTAATATATTTGGACCACTTTGTTAGTTATGGCAATTGTGTAATTAACATAATGTGTCAAATTGATAATTGCTAAAAAAGTGGTTTTGATCCAACAGCAAGGATTTATTATTGACTACTGATTAGTCACAGAAGTCATATAAGGATATGTATTCTAACATGCTCATTAAATATGATACAAACAGTATCTGAATTTTCTTTTGTATGTGTATGTATGTTGCATACAGTATCTGCAGGCTTTTCTTTTGACCTGCACATAGCCTGCAGTGTTGTGGTACAACAGTGAATCGTTGGCCTGTTGGGGGTTGTTTGACACTTGTCTGTAGGACCTCTATAAAACATTTAAGAGTAGCGTGTGAAGAAATAAATAAATAACACCAGAGACATTGATACTGTCACTGCTTTAATGACACGGAAGGGACAGGATGCAGCAGGCATCCCAAACACCATTTCAACTCACCTCAAAGGTAATGGATGGTTCTCCATCACTTCAGAGTAGGGAGTTCCACTGGGAGTTCTTTTTGTTCCTCTAGCTCACACATGGCATTGAAGATGATCACCGTAAATTTACATATAGCTTTGCGTCCCATTTTGTTTCAAGGTTTTCTGTCAGGATTATACAAGCTCACTTGAATGTCTGTCCATGAGTCCTGCTTAAAGTTCACAATTTATAAAGGGTGACCACACATTTTTACATTTTTGGGCATATCATGTGCTCGGACAGCTCTTTCTTTTTTATTCAGATTTACTGCAAGAAAGAAACTAAAAATGGCTGTTATTGTGTTTTAAATATTGTAGCCCCAGGTCTCTTTAACCACCACTATAAAGGAATCTGAATTAGTAAGTTGCTCTATAATGCAGTTTCACACCAAACCCCTCTGGATGGCTGTTTATGTCTCTTTATGATTGAATTATGAAGGAATTCTGAAAAACTGGTGGAATTAAAGTGTTTTTCCCACATATATTTGTCATATACTAAATGTAAATTTTAAGTGAGAGGTAAATGAGAATGAGATGAGCCCACTGTGAAATGCTCCACAGGGAACCAAAGTGGTTCTTTTGTGGCGATGGTGGCACAAACTCTTTTTCGTGCCTTTATTTTTATGACAGTAGATGGTGAGCAAGTTCAAAACTGCACTTGTGCCATGAGCCTCTGAGGATTGGAATGACTTCTAGAGTTTCTTTCACTATCTTTCACTATCTCTCACTCTCTCTCTCTCTCTCTCTCTCTCTCTCTCTCTCACACACACACACACACACACACACACGCACGCACACTGATCTAATTAGACATTACTGGGAGGTCCCCTGGAGCAGTTATAGAGCATGGCTGCTGAATGGTTATTGGTAATGCAGGTTTATCTGCTGACGCAGTGCTCTGTGCAGTTAACTGTAGCTCAGTTGAACATTTTTTTTAGCTCTGCTTAGGTTTGTGTAGAATGTGTTCTATTTTCAGCCGCCATTAAACAAACCTAAACATCCCGGAAATCTTATCTCTGTTTAGAGTGTTTAGAATTTAGATCCGCTATTTGCTGATACACCTTCTTATGGCTTAGGTAGAACTCATTTACATGTACATTTGATGGATGTTTTCCTGTGATTTTTTTTTGCTTGGTTTTCTTTTAGTTTTGTTAATTCAGCACCTGGACTGCCTTACACTTGCTCACAGCCTTCACTTTGAATCTTAAGCATTCCCTATTACAACAAGATTTAAAAACCCGAGTGGCCCTGCTGTGTCTGATCCATTCATATCAATGCAGCACACTAACACCACACCACCACATCAATGTCACTGCAGTGGTGCGAGTGATCCACAACCCAAATCATACCTTCTATGTGGTGGTCCTGACCACTGAAGGACAAGCTGGTAGGAGGCTAGCAAAGTATGCAGAGCAACACACTTCAATCTTTAATTGTAGAGCTACAAAGTGCTCCTGTGGACAGTGGAGCTGAGAGAATAGACAGTGAGTGTAGAAACAATGAGGTGGTCATAATGTTATGGTTGGTTGGTTATATACTGCTAGATCAGCCGGGTCAAATCAGCATCACTTTATTCAGTGTATGTTCCTGTTGAAAGAATGACAAAGCATTATTTTAACTAAGCTAATTCCAGTCTGCTATTACTGTTAAAATATGAATGATCTTTTTGAGCGTCCTCTCATTAACAGGATGAGGTCAGAGACCGTGCTAACAGACCCTGCCCTCGGGCACCAGGTCTTTTGTTGGATGATTGTCTCATGAGGGATGTGTTCTTTGAGCGCAATTGATCAGCACGTCCAGCAGAGGGCAATGTACACAAAGTTGTGAAACAGAGCAAAGGAGCAAAGCCATGAGATGTGAGTGTACGGTGAGTGGTTACCATTAGGTATGAGTCAGGAGGTGTGTGTTGTTCAAGAACAAGTACATTTGCCAGGGACAAAATGTCATTGTCTGGAAAGAATCAAAGCAATCCAAGAACGGTGATGAGATGATTATGGCCTACACTACACTTCAAATCCCAAGGTTTTTGAACGCCGGTCTAATAAGTGAATTCACATATAGTGCACTGCTGAAACGGGTTTGGTTGTGCACACATGGCTTGTTTAATCACAGTAGAGCATTTCCTCAGAATAGGATGTTCTGAAGCTGCAACACACAAGCCTAAGGTCACCATGCTTAAATGCCTAGTGTTGGTTAGCAGAGAATATTTGGACAATTGTTGCTGTGTGAAACTAAGCCGTTGCACGCATGATAGTGAGCAGTACTGGCCAAGAAGTAAACTCATTACCTTGGCCGTATAAACATTTAGGAATTCTTACCAAAAAACATCAAGTCCCTCAGCTGATACTGGTTGGAACGCAACATGCTTTCCATCAAGACTCTTAACATATGACAGCCAACGGCAGGAAGGAGAGCTATTGTCTCACTGTGAGCACACAAAGTCCTGAATACAAATCATGGCATCACAATTTGGCCACATCTGATCAGCCAACTGAGGTTTATCTATCAAATCCTGACTGGATAACAGGAAGAGGGTTCTACAGAGGACCTTGTGAAGTTTGAGGTCTTCTAAAGATGTAGACTGAGTAAATGATCTATTATTATCATAAAAACTTCATTAGTATAGTTTACATTTACATTTGAGACTCCGTAAAACCATTAGGACAGAGCTGCTTACCAATGACTGAGTGGGTCTATAACACTGCTATATAAAAACCCCACCTAAGCCAACTCAGCATCTCCAACTCAGTAATCCTTCTTCTTTCAGGTTTAATCAAACATTTCAACACGCCACTTTAATGACTAAATGGTTCTGACTGAAAAGGAAGCTCTAGGGTTTTGGGTTTATTTAACCCCCTAACATTTAATGCAGCATTTTTATTTTATTTTAATGAATTGTGATTAAAAATGTCCCTTTTTAACACATTTACTCTTTCTCTTTCTATATATTTTCTGTGCTAAGGCTGGCTGCCTACACACACACACACACACACACACACACACACACATATATATATATATATATATATATATATATATATATATATATATATATATATATATATATTTATTTATTTATTTATTTATTTATTTTTTATTTTTTCCTTTTGTGCCCAGGGCACCGCCCCCCACATTTTGAATACATTATTTCATGCCCTACATGCATGTGCACTAGTGTAAGTGCTATTTGAGATCAGCCATTGTTGTGATGGCACGCGCTTGCGGTTGTTCTCTCCGTATACGATATTCTGAGGTGCTAGTCGCGCATAAATCCCGTCAGAGGGAGCCATAGCGTCGGCATAGCCGAGCGCACGCCCCCCCCGCCCCTTGCCTCCTCCGCGTGTGTAGCGGCCGCGCGCCGCTACTGCTTCATTAGTCATGAGTCTCCTCGCGCTCCTGCTCGCGCTCTGCGCCCTCAGCCTGCCAATCACAGGTAAGAGCTACACACTTCAGAAAACAGGCATGCAGGCAAACCTCAAAACGCTAACAGCACTGTCTGAAGGGTCTGAAGGGTGATTTTACAAAGAAATAGGACACCGTGAGCCCACTGGCGTGTTATTAAGTAATTGTAAGGATTTAGAAATTGTGCATTGGCATTTATTACAGAAACTGTGTCTGTGATGAGCATCCTATTTTAAGTGACTTGTGAGCTGTGAAGCTTTACACATGGGCAGAGAGAAGCACTGCCACAAAGTTAATCGTGTGTGTGTGTGTGCAAACTTTAGAATTTCCCTCTGGGTTTGTTGAATCTCTAGGGCCTTTATTTGTTTAATTTGTAAGTGTAAATAATTATAGCGCCCTCTGCAATGTTCTTATTTCTTTACATTTCAGTGCACAAATTGTTTTATTTAACTGAATATGTTGTGGGGTGGAGGGGAATTGAATCATTTATAATGCAAAAGACACCATTTATATTTTATTTTTCACTCAGCAAATACGCAGTAATTGTGCCTTAAAATGTGCACGAGTTTGTTCTCTCTGAAGGATGTGTACTTGCTGTTTACTTAGAAAATCAACTATGTAATTTGACCAGGGGTTCCAGAACTTTGGCACTTGTCTGTTTTGCTGGGCTGTGTTTTGGAAGCAGCACTGATTGTTGCAGTTTTCAGTGACTTATGAGCTGTGAAGTTTGGTCCTGAGGTTTATGCTGTATTTGGTTTATGTGCTTAGAAGAGCTTTCATAAAATACTGTTTCAAATGGATGAGGGAATGTAACTCATAGAAATGTTCTGTTAATAACACCAATAATTCTTAACCTAAAATCTATTTTCCATATTTCTTTATACAAAAAGCCAAACCGGACAAGAATGATCAGAGAGACAGCATTTGTGTTGATGCTTATTGTCCCTGTCTGAAGGAAACAATGTATCTGAATTTATTTTGAATTTTCTTTCCTCTGCATCATGTGCCCAATACATCAGGTGTCCAACGTGAGACAATTTCACAACAGATGGACAAACAGGGATGGTTCATAATGACACTTGCATTAAATGAATACTGTTTTCCCCTCTGTTTTAGACATATATGGGTTTATTATTATTATTATTATTATTATTTTATATATTTTATTGGTATGCCACACCCTGACCCACACAAATTCTTTTAGCTCAAAGCAGAATTCAAGTGTGAATTCAAGTATTTAATATAATTCAGAGTTATAAGTGTGGTGTGCAAACTAGCATCAAAAATGTGTAAAATTTATTGTTAAAAGTGTCATTGCTTTTTGTATGAAATTATGGAAATTGGCCTTAGGTCATGGGCACATTCTGAACGGCTTCACTCTGCAGCCCATTTAACATGAGGAATATTAGATCATAAACTGTATGGTTATAATCAGACACACACATGGAGTAGAACGTGCCAGAAGCGTGAGCTAATGTGTCTGAGCTAACACATCCTCGATGGCCCAAACTCACAACCAAAGAGGCCTGAGAATGACTGGAAGAGACTTGTGTCTAGCTGAAACGTCTGCACCGGACACGCTGCTGAAAGGTCTTTTAGTCGCTTGAGCTCCACTGTGCAAAAGTCCAAAACTGCCCTATCATTTATTTAAATACCAGCCAAAACAGTCCACAAAAGAGTCTTTTTTTAAATCCAACAAAGAAGCTGCTGGTGAACCACTGTGAAAAGACATGTCAGTTGTATGAGTCTGAAAGGATGTGTAGCTGGCAAAAGCCAATACTGAGAAAAGGAAATATGCAAAAATGGAGCTTCTCAGAACAATGGACCCCAAGATCACTGATTGTGTGTCAAATATATAAAAACTCTTGGTGACCTTTGTGCCCGGCTAGAGATAAATGAAGCCTGTAGGTGTTAATTCAATAATGCATGTGCTAATGCAGGGCTGGAATTTAACCGTGCAGTTGGGAAACTCTGTAGTCTGGCTCACATCGAAGCACATATTGCATGCATGCACTTTTAATTACACACAGCACCCTGGAAGTGTTTTACACAGCACTACAACCACAGTGACACGGACTGGATACAGTCAATGTGTTCACTCATGTTTGCATTGATCATATTTAAAGGGTCTTAAACTGAGCTACAGTTTATTCACATTATTAATAACACGGTCAAGCTGCAGTCAGTTAACACTTTGCAAAAAATGCCGTCTGCACCTGTTTCTTTATTGCGATGATTGGTTGGTATCAGGAAAACTGCGGGTTTTCCTTTTGTTTCTCACCGTTTAATATACCAAATAACTGCTACATCTGGGGTCATGGGTAGACATTAGACATTAGCTTAATATTAGGCCTAATCATAATCCAGGAAACTAGTCAAGGGACATATTTCCTACTCTCATACCCTTAATGCTGGATCAAAAGTCATTCTCAGGCATGGATTAAGCCTATTGATGTATCACCGTTGATAATTCTTTTTTTGTTCAGGCTTAGGCTCTGTCTGGGAAAATAGCCCATAGAGTTTTCATCTCCAGTTTGTGGGAGGAACTTGACTTGAAAAAAGCAGAAGTGTGCTGTAGAACACCAGTGGAAAATGCTCTCAGACTGAGAGACGTGAGCCAGAAAAGCAGGGAAATAAGAGTGACCTCACTGAATGCTCAGCCTTCAGAGTGAAGAACTCGGTGCTACAGAAGTACAGCTGGACTTCATTGACCAACAGAGCTGTCATAGAGGAGGGGAAGTCTTCAGGTGAAATGGCCACATAAATGGTATAAACAATAAAGATATTGGTTTGTTAGCTTTAGTGCTGCAATCAGCACGTGTCCCAACATATTACAGCGATGCTGAAGAAACTGGTCTCTCTGCTTTAACGGCCCATCTGGGAGCTTACAAGCAGATGTTTGGACATCGTTTCACCCTTAGGTCGTGAAATCAATTCTCTCTGTCTCTGTCTCTCTCTCTTTTCTCCCTCTCTCTGTCTCCCAAATAAAAACACACATTTTCTTTCAATTTCTCTGTCTACCTTATTCTTTCTGCTTTTCTCTTTTATTGTTTCACCTTTATCTTTTTCTTCTTCATTCTCTGCATTGTGCCTCTCACTTTCTGTCCTTCTGTCTCTTCCAGCTTTCTCTTTCTCATTTCCTTCTCTGATTAACATTTCAATCCCTCCCTCCCTCACTCACCTTTTCTTTTCACTCTCGTTTCTTCTCCATCATCCTTCTCTTTTCTATTTTGTTTTTACTCTTTTCAGTTTCTCTCTAAATTTCTTTCTCTCTCTCTCTCTCTCTCTCTCTCTCTCTCTCTCTCTCTCTCTCTCTCTCTCTCTCTCTCACACACACACACACACACACACACACACAGATGAGGAATCTTGGAAGTGGCTAGTTAGCTGCCACGTTACAATAGACTTCTCTTTTTCTTGCCTTTTCCTCTCTTTTTTCTCTTTTGCACTCTCTGTTTTGGAAATAGCTCTGTATATGAGGTCACTCAGTGCAGCCTGGGACTGCTGTCAGCAGCTGTGTGTTACAGTCCTCTCCTCTTAGTCTCTTATATGTCTTCTGAAATACTCCACTCAATACTCCACTTGCCCTTAGTTCTGCGCTGCTGTAAACCACACTCTCAGTCTTCTTCATCGTTATTCAACTAGATATGTAAATGTGGATGACCCAGAGGATAATGCTATTGCACAAAGGCTGGTGTAGGATTAATGCTGATCTCCTAATACTTCTCAGGAGGAACAGCCTTAGACATAAAGGGACATGAGAAACTTTCCAGATACATCTAATTAACAGCATTAAAACAGAGAAGGTTCTTAATCAAGGATGAGAAATGGTTAGGTTTAGATAAACCTAAACGTTTAGAGTGTTGCTATCTTATACTGAGCACAATAAAACCAAAGGAGGAGAGAAAAGGGAGATTCCAGGTCTCAGGTGCAGTGTCGACTCAAGCACTGATCTCATTGTTGTTTTGGGGAAGCTACTGGGATAATAAGGTGATTTTTTTCTTGTATTTTCCTACAGTTTGTTGGATTTGACTGAACAATTTATACTGGGCATAGTGTTTGTTTATTATTTGTTTAGTATTAATTTCCTCGGGTTCCCTACAGTTAACATGTGATAAAATAAGATAGTTTACATCAAATTTTGCTGTCAGTATGATGTGACAAATATTCATTCATTGAATGTTCACCACTTGTCCAGTTCAGGGTCGCGGTGGGTCCGGAGCCTACCCTGGAGGGGGCACCAGTCCTTCACAGGACATTACACACACACACCTACAGACACTTTAGAGTCGCACATGTGTTTTTGGACTGTGGGAGGAAGCCGGAGCACCCGGAGGAAACCCACACGGACACGGGGAGAACACACCAAACTCCTCAGACAGTCAACCGGAGCGGAACTCGAACCCACAATCTCCAGGTCCCTGGAGCTCCGCCCCTACGTGACAAACATCATTCCCAAAAACAACACAGCACGCTGCTATTAGCAGGCTTTATGAGATTTCATGATTTTTTATTATTAAATGAACAGTTGAAGCAGGAGAACGATTGTAGAACCAATATGGGAAGTAAATGACAGATTTTTAAAAAACTGCATACACTGCAATTTTAAATTCATCCTTGTTTAAAATCAGATATCTTCCAGGAACCTAAGTCATTTTTGGTCTCCAAAATTAGCAGCAACATTTATTAAACTGATTATATGACGTTCATAGATTTTACTGTTTAAAGTGCAATTTGAATGAGATTAATAATCTTACTTTGTAGTCCTTGGAATGATTTGTATGTGCTTCATAGAGTGGGCTCCACATATGGGGTTGGACATGTTTAAAATAAATTAGTAGAGAAAAATCATTGGGATAAATGTCTCCATATCAGTACAGAACAGATAATGCTGATATTGTACAACTAATCTTGATGTGCATGCATTTATATATACATTTATATTATTGCATATATAATCAAGTGTTCTAAAAACACTAACCTTAGCACTTTTAGTCGAGTCAGGCATCAGCAGTCCTTAATCTACCACTGTGCTGTCAGTTGTAGTTTGGAGAAATATTCGTTCAGTTTCTAGCAAGGGAATGAAAGTTGGAGAGACAAATGGAAGAAATGGCTGGTCTCTTGGGTTAGCGACAGTTTTTAGGGTAATGTTATCCATTAGTCTAGCATCCTGCCAGCTGCCCTTCTGTTTCTTCTAGCATCGCCTCAAACAACGCTGTGGTCTTGGCACCTGGTCTGGAATTTTAATGTTTTCATTCCTGAGTGTTCTCTCAATGCAATACCCAACATGCATCATGCAAGTGCATCATGCGTATATCCACTGGGAATCTATGCGGTTTTCCACAAGTTCTTCCAACTTTCATGAAAGATCATCAGATCTTTAAACTCACTCCAGTGACTACTGCGGCAGCACTGTAAGATGCAAGCAGAAACATGTTTACAAAAGATGTAGTGGCGGTTCAATGTTTCCTTTTAACCTTTAATTTACCATGCTCTTTACATTTCAAAAGAACTTTCAGGCCATTCGTCTCTTGTCAAGTACATAGGTTCTGAATTCAGATGAATCTAACATGTCTGACTTATACGGGTGCTTTCCCAGAAAGGGATTAAGCATAGTCCAGAACTACACAGCATTTTGAATTGTGATTTCCTATTGAAAAGAGGACACTGCAATATATGGATGGGTTCAAATCCCTTGACACAACACATGAAAGCTGAAGAGCTTTTCACCAGCTCATGGGTCTCATTCCTAAACTCTCAGCAGTGCCCTATTACACCAGCCAAATCATCCACATATCTGCCTGACAGATAAAAGATGTATTGGAAAGAATGAGGCTCAGGGGCTTTTTTCCACAACCTCGTACCTTAACACACGTCAGCTGCTGGGTATTCAGACGGGAACTGTTCTGTATCTGTATGTCTCAGGTACGAGATCTGCCAGAATTCAGAGAGAGGGAGCGAGAGAGAGAGAGAAACAGATGAAGAGAGAAGCAATGAAAGGGAAGAAAAGACGACAGATGTGAAAAAGAGAGAGGAAAAATATAATGAGAGATGTAGGGAAAGAATGAGAAAGAGTGAAAGTGAAAGAACAGGGATAATAAGAATTTGATTGACGGAGGAAGAGAGGAATTATAGACAGATGAAGAGGGATACAGAAAGAGATAAACTGTGAGGGATGGGAGAAGAAGAGAGAGAGACGGACTGGAAAACGCGAAACAAAAATAATAAGACTGACAGGAAAGTGAGAAAGAAGAAAATGAATGACAAAGAATAAAGAAAGGATGGAGAGCAAGATTAAAAGCATAGATAAAAGATAAAAGCGAGAATAAAAGAAATAAAAAGAAGAGAAAGTCATGCCCTAACTAGCTACTGGAATTTGAGCTCTTGGCTTCCATTGGATGTGGGAAGTGTTTAAAAAGTAGTTGAGTGACAAATGATGCAATGTATGATTCATCCCTGATAAGAGCTCTAATGGTAAAACTGCAATGCTGCTCTCATTTGACCTTTGACCTTACGCTGTACATATATGGCCTCATCCTCAGTAAGAGAGTCTTCTAAAGACTATTCTTGAGGAGACGATAACTCTCTTAAATGAAACGGTGTTAACAGTTAACAGGGCTGTGTGAGGAAACATCACGGCTGCAGCTACAATTGAAAATTATTTTAGGGTTGAAATGTTAAGATTTTTGGAAATTGAGGAGCTATACCATAGGACTGGACTAACTATAGCATGTCAAACATATTGTTATCTGGAGACTTCCATTTAAACCAACTTAATGTATCTTTTTTCCTCTGTGATATGCATAGTGCACTGTAGGTAGCTACACTTTGATTTGACCTGTAGAACATATTTTATAAAATTCAGAAGATGAATTCCTCACCATTTGCTAGCTTTCCAGTCTGTTTGTGTGCTGGAAACTGGTCTAATGGTTTACGAAGCCCCAGTGTCTGTATATGAGTAAAAAACAAATGCTAGTTCTCTCTCTCTCTCTCTCTCTCTCTCTCTCTCTCTCTCTCTCTCTCTCTCTCTCTCTCTCTCTCTCACTCACACACAAACTGAGATGAGGATATTGCTCTATTCCTGTTTCATAGGGGACATGTCCTCTTATTTTGGACTTAAAAAAATGTCCGGGCGGAATTTCACAAACGTCCAGGATTTTGTTTTTCTAGAGCTTACATAGAATTTCGAAAATCGTTTCGTTTACAAACTAGTCCCACCCTCCCCTACTCCGATTGGTTCACTTGAGTGAGAAGGGAGAGTGGTGAAGTAGCCTAAAATCTTCTGATTGGACGGTCTGACTGTAGAGCTACCGTTATTGGTCGATAACCTTCTCTGTAAACATTTAATTGGTCTGTCTGCACGGCAGTAGTCCTTGTTTACGTCAGGCAAAGCACATGTACCTACCATCTCAGATCTGGTCACCCTATGTTTCATAGTTGGGTAATATTCACTTACTTGAGCTGTTTCGGATCACTTAAGATAGAAATGTCTCCAAATTCGGGAGAGTTCTTTTGGAAAACAACATGAAAGTAAACAGACCGAAAGTGCTACAAAACTACACAACTCGAGTTACAAATTAGTTTCTGTGGTAATTTAAACTTTGAATAAAGTCTTACAGACAAGTTATACTTCATCCAGTACAAACAACAGTCATTTCCTTTCCTGAAACATACCATTCCACCTTAAAAGATGCTGAGCTTCTGAATGTAAACAAACCAGGGAGAACTGAAGTTCACCACAATCGTAGGCATTGCTTTTATGTTGGTGTAAAAATGGCTGGTTGTAAATGGTTCACATGCTTCACTGACACTTTAGAGTGGAGACAGCAGGTGCTCACCCTCCAGCTCTTTCCACAAGTTCTCATAAAAAAAAAAATAATATAAAAAAAAGTATGGATATTACTGACATTATGTGACATATTCAGTTACACACACAAACACAAATACACACACACAAGTCCACAGACTATGATCTGACACAGTGGTTTGATAGAATTGATTCTTTGTTCCACACTCCCTCTGTATAAACCATAGAAAATCCTCTGATCTTATCTATATAACACTAGAAAATTATATGTTCTGACATCTTGTCATATACAGTAATTTATCATGAGGAGCAGTCTTATCTTGGTCTTAGGGAATAAAATTAATCTAATTTGGACTTGACCTCCTGACCCAGAGACATGGATCAGCGATGTCACCCAGGTGGCCTTGCTATAACAGAAGGTATGAGGGTGTGGACTCTGAAACTGGAACAGACTTGCCCAGCAGCATGGTCCATTTGAGTAATATTCAGCTTATTCCAATCCAATAATATTTGCATCGTATTTATATAGGGTGAAAGGAATAAACCAAATAAATAAATGTAAACAGCAAAAATAATGCATGAATGACCTTAAGGTGCATGAACATTAGCAGCTTGAAGGATATATAGCCCCTTAGAATGAGTTATGAAACAGTGTTCCCTGGAGTAATGAATTCTGATTCAAGGGTAACAGTAAGGGGTTTACCTCTCATTTGCTGTTTTGCAGTATCTGTTCATCTGTTAATAGGCTTCACACAGACTGCTGTGAGCATTTGAAAGCATTCAACCACTAGCATTAGTGAGGTCAGATACTAATATTAATAATTAGTATATAATAATATTATTAGGATTATTTCTGAAACATAACTCAGACTCATAAATTTTTGATGGTTCTTCATAACTCCAGAGAACTGGCCCAGGGCTGAGGCTTTATACCCTTCTGACTGATGCTTGGCATTGGGCATGCTGATCTTAGGGTCAAGTTCAACAGTTCCTAAATTATCAACAGTGAATTTCTATCAAGAGTATTCTAGCTGTGGCTGAATATTTTTTCCCTTTCGAAATGAAAATGAGAATATTAATGTAGAGTGCCCCAGCCCTTCTGCCCTTGATAGCTTCAGTAAATGTGATGCAAGTCAACAGAGTATGGAACATGTCCTTAAGCTGCTGAATGAGACATGACATGGGACATTAAATGAAACAGACCCAAATGACGCACTAAATGTACGTAGTGTTTGTTCTATACTGTAATATTCTATAGCATAAATAATGGAAATGCAATTAGCGGCACTACTAAGGCTTTTCCTGAATGTCTTCCAGAGTGATGGAAGCATGCTGCTGAAGGCTCAGCCAGGCCTCATAAACTGTTTATTTTAGGGTTAAAGACTTAAGTCTTGTTTTGTTTTTATATGAGCTTGATCGGATCAAAATGTTAATGCACCCAAATGTCATAAATTTTCAGATGGACCAGATCATAGACTGTTTGGAACATTTAGATTGTGTGTGTTTGTGTTTGTGTTTTAGAACCACAATTGACATATATTACAAGCCCCCCAGACAGTTTTGAAAGACATCTAATGGAGTTGTGTTATGCAGCAACCATTAGAAATGTGTTTTGCCTTTGGTGCAATCTGGGACCAATGAAATACTGTAGTAGCTGTTCACTTTAAACAGTATATGGCCAAAATGTGTTCTGCATATCACACATGAGACTACTCAGCCAATCAGATCTGTGCATTATGATGAGTGCTGTGACTCCAATGAGTGATACACAAAGGGCAGGGCTCCAGACACTGCTGTCCTGTGTCCAGTACTAATAGCCCAAGGGACATGATAAAAGCTCTTTTGGGACACTTTCAGGACGACAGTAGCTGCGTTCCAAAGCCTAGGCTGTGGCTGAGCTACGTCACAGAAGGCTTTTCCAATGTGAAGGATCCTTCGTATACAGCTGAGAAATGCAGCCTACGCTCCGATCGATTTGAAGGAAGAAAGAGATGTATCCTTTGTGGCCCTCAGTTCCCCACAATTCTCTGTGCGTGTACGGCAACTTAGAGAAAATCTTACATTCAGAATTTGTTTACCTTGTAAAGTGTAAAATAACTAATTAAACATACTATTTGTCTCCGTACCATATTTAATCAAAAAGCTTATTGGAGAATTACAGTACCACTGAAAGCATATATTTAGTAGGTTGTTTGTTTTTTTAATCTCAGTTGAAATGTAAAGGTTTAAAGATGAAGTTTGAGTGTTTATACGTTGATGTATGAGTTTTAATATTTTTTAAGTATTATTTTCTTGCACAATAATATTAATAAAAAAAAAAATAACAAGCAAATACAACTTACATTCATGTTAGCGCTTCAAGGTAGATAAGACCTTCTCGGTGACGTCACAGCACACCTTTCCATTTGTGTGCTCGGGTTAACAAGAAGAAGTCTTCATAGGGCAGGCCTACAGAGGACACGTCGTAACTCGATTGCAGCCTATGCTTTGGAATGCAGCTAGTGTTGTGTGAGTTAAACCCAGAAACTTTAAAAATAAGGGAACTATCACAGGTTGAAATTAGTCCTTTAGCATAAAGAGCCAATCAGCTTACTGTTAACAGATAAAGTCCCACCCTCCAGCAATAAGTGCCAATCAGCTTTCTGTTAACAAATAAAGTCCTGCCCTCCAGCAATAAGAACCAATCAGACAGCTGGTTATGTAAATGCAACTATAAGTCATTAAGGACTTTATTTACATATGCAAAAATATTTTTCAAAATCATCATTTTATTTGTAAATTATACTTAAAATGAGAAAAGGACATTATTTAGAGTATTTATTATTTATAAGTATTTATAAATCTTGTTGAAATATATAGAAATGTAATTGAAAGGGTAATTTTATTTGAAATTCCGTTGTTAACTACATAAAATGTTGCTATAACTACAAGGCTACTACATTATGCAGGATATGGCACTGATCATAATACAGGTTACACATTGCGTTCCGGACCTTGGCTTGAGAACATTTTCTCTAACTGGACCTTAGTGAATTTTAATTAATTACCCCTGATTTAAAGGCACTCTGTGTGGCATTTTTACCTTCAAATTATTTCAAAATGATTGTGATTCCCCTCTGATCTGTAACAGGAAAGATAGCGCCTCTGCTCTGCGGGGATTCTTCTCTATAAACTAGGCTATGCAACTTGAAAATCATGGGGCGGAGAAGTCTTAAGAAGAAGAGTCTAGAGAGAGAGAGAGAGATTGGTAATATGTGCTTTTCTGTAGTTAAGTGGGTGTAATGGCCAGAATTACACTTTGTGTCGGTGGAATCCAAGCTTTGTTAAAATCAGGTTTTTGAGAGTTACTGATGGATGAGGTCTAGTGTAAGCACCTGCTAACTGAATCTCAGACATCTCAGAATATGTCTTACAGACCCTTGACAACCATTAAAAAGCATATTTCTAATGATAATATTTAATGGTATTCTGTTATGTAGCTTTTAAAAGGATTATAAACTTAAGATGTCTGGTTCTTATAAACACCTGAATGAATTCATTTATTATCATAAATTATAATTATGAAGTGTTATTTTTAATGTAGAACAAATTGGTTAGTGTATTAGGGTTATGGGAATTCTTTTAATTTCTCCAAACTATGAATAGAGCCCATAAAACAAAATACTACACCACAGGTGTGTGTGTGTGTGTGTGTGTGTGTGTGTGTGTGTGTGTGTGTGTGTGTGTGTGTGTGTGTGTGTGTGTATGTGTGTCAGGGAAGCAGTGTTTTCTCTCACAGGGCTAGTTGTCAGGCCTATGCCAATTTTCTGTCCACAATAACAGGGGCACTTGAGACACACACAGATACAAAACCAATAGTACAATAAAACGTACTGGATTTGCAAATCTTATCACTTCACTGTTTGGCATTCATCTCTCTATTTCTTTGGCAACATATCCTGACTATTCTTTATGTTATGATAAATGATAAAAAAGCCATGATAAATGACACTGTAAAATGCGATAGTTACTTTCGCAATGATTCAGTGCCTATAAAACTGTGAAGTTTTATAACTAATCTAAGAACTTTCCAGAAATGCCCTGAATGTAGAAACCACCCACCTAGTACTGTCTCTGAGAATGATTAGAGAAGTTTATTAAGGAAGTTCTTATTTTCCCCTAAAAATAAAACCTTTTAAAAGGTATTTTCCAATTAAACCACAGTCAGTCTACAATAAAGTACAATAAAACAGCTGAGATGCACAGGCCCATCACCTACCCACTCAGAGACACGTATGACTCAGTGACAGAGCCAAGATGCACTTAGTTATTTCAAAGAACAAACATAACTAATGTCTTTTTTTCTGCTGCACCTGACTTATACATTTCTGTACATCCCTGAAAAAGCCCCTAACATAACTACAGTTTCAGAATAGACCCATGGAATTATATGAAATAGTCCAGCAATCATAAATTATTAAGCATTAGCTTTATTTTTTTTAATAATATGTTCAAGTAAAGCATTTCAAAGCATTGACAGTTTTCAAGGTTGCTCATAATTGAAAATGGCTTTGTTGAATGCTCAGTTAATGAATTACGTTGTTTAGATGCCTTCACTTGATTGTGCTGTGTGATGCAGTAATTAATTTAGTTCTTTAACTGGAAATCATTATGGTGAGTTGTGCAAATGAAGTGAGCCAGAATTGGTCATTTGTTGTAAAGACATCATGAGTGAACCTCAGCCACTGAATTTTACATTCTTCTTAAAATGAACTCTCATTATTCCTTTATTCATACTGGTGATTAATGAAGTGATCATTTCCAGCTCATGTTCAAAATCACTGCTCAAAATGCTTCTGGAGGCAGCAGTGCCTTTGAGGCAGAACAAATGTAATTGGTTACCAGCCAACAGGCAGGAGGAACATGATTGGTTAACACACATTGGGAGGAGATTTTAAAATACTGTGCCATAAACCAAAAATGCTCCACCTAAACCCCTGTGGTTTGCCCGCTCTGAAATGAATATGGAATGTACAAAATTAGTTCTGTTTCATAATTTGTTAGACATTTTGCAAAAATTCTGGTATTTTGTTTTGCATGAATGTAGGGTAATGTAAATGCTGCCTCTGAGGAAGCTGCAGAATGTTTTACAATATAGTTCTGCTGCCTCTGAGGGAGATTCCAAAGTGATACATTTTGTCCACTTGATTTATGTCTGCTGCCTCTGAAGAAGCTACAGAATGTTATTCAATAATGCTCTGCTTCCTCAGAGGCAGCAATCATGAACCAGAAACATTTTGTGTAGAGATTTTGCACACAAGCTCGTTTCTTTCACTATTCAAATGTTGAGTGAACACAGTAGCTGACTGATCTGATGTTGTTGATGAGCTGATAATTGATGCTACAATATAATATTTGAGAACATGAAGATTAGTGATACCCAAAGGTGGGTAACTTCCAGTGGGGCAAAATAAACTGGAGCTAAATATCGGCCGTTGACGGTAAAATCTGTATTTGCAGGTGTTAGGCAGAATCCACTGTATATAAATTTTAGTTTATATAATTCCTGCTAAATCAGTTTAGTGCTACCAGCATTTTCCACTCAAATGTAGTGTCTTGTGAAAACACTGGTTTGTCCTATACATGTCCCACATATTAATTAGTTCTTAAGTAGCAGGTGTTGTCAGTTTGGACAAATTATACACAGTTGATAAACTTTCTATTCAACAAAATGGTAAAAATTTTATGACTTAGAAATAAGGCTCTAAAAGAGGTGTTCCTGTTTGCTAGAAATTCGGGTGACGCTGTTCTGCAAAGTTTGCTTGACCTAGCAACAGTTGCTAAGAAAGAGTGCATTAGTAGCTGAGGCATATATAGATCAGTTTGGCAGTTGTTGTATTTTCTCTCTCTGTCTGTCTGTCTCTCTCGCCTTCTCCCCATCCCTTCTCTCAGCATTTAAACCACTGAGTCCACGCAATGTGAAGCTAACATCAGTGGATAAGGGCCTAAAGGTGACGTGGGAGCCGCCCAACGAGCTGGACGGTCGGCCAGTAGATCGCTACAACATCGGCTATGGCAAGTCTATGAAGTCTCTCCGCTTCATCACAGTGGACAAGGACCGCCGCTCAGAGGTACTAGAGGACTTAGGTAAGAGGGGAAGATGTTACTCATATTACTCAGTACTGGATACCATTACTGTAGACCATACAACATTGAAACAAACTGCATACATTGATTGTTTGATTACTTGTGTGAGTGAATTGAGGAGCATGGACTAGTTGTATAATATGCACGGTGTGTGTATGTGTGTGTGTGTGTGTGTGTGTGTGTGTATTAGAGCCTGGAGTCCTGCACTTTCTCAAGATAAGTGCAGAGAATGAGGAGGGACTGAGTAAACCAGTCTACAGGGCAGAAACTCCAGGAGGTAGGCTCTAGCTATTGTGTGTGTCATGCATGTGAGTGTATGTGTCTATGGGCATGTGCGTACATGTAGGTGATGTGTGAATGTGAATTTTTTTCCATTTTGTTTTTTCCATTTTTTTCCAAATACTGTTTCAAACAAAAAGTTGGAAGAGTTTTTCTAATAAAAACAGAAAGCAATGATTGCTATGTTTTCTTTGACCTCAATTATATTGAAAACAGTACAAAAATACAATACTTTGTTTTACCTTATGAACTTTTCTGTAAGTACATGTTCACTCCAGATGTTTGTCTGAAACACGTTCCAAAAAAATAAGACAGGAGCACCACTGGGTTACATCTCATTTCCTTTAATCAACACTTGATAATCATTTTGGAGCTGAAGATACAAATTACTCCAATTTTGAAAGCTGGCTTGTTTTTTTATTTCACCCATTAATCAAGTTTTCAGCTGCACAACTGTTGCCTTTCTTTCCTTATTTTGTTCTTAATTAGATGCAAGTTTTGAATGGGAGACTTGTCAGGACTGCAGGACATGCTGTAATAACACACAAAATGTACTTTGTTATTTTCTTGCTAATATAAACTTGGATGTCTCTGAAGAAGACAAATAGACAAATATCTACATGCAGCATATGTTGCTTAAAAATTATATATAAAATTTTTTTTTAATAAAAATTATATATATATAACACATTATTCAGTCTAAAAGAAACTACAGAAATTGCATGAGCCCACAAGTCCTTTATAAATAGAGTTTTCCTTTGATTTCCTAAATCTGTTGATAATATTATACATCTTAATGGTGATGAACCTAAAGTTCCTAAACTATTTTGATGATAATGAACACTTTACTTAAATTTCCAATTTGCTGCTTTCTCTTTTTATTTTCATAGAGATTTTCACGTGATCTGGTTCCATCATTAATTATCAGATTTTTCTTTTGTAATTGCCTGTATGCAGCCACTTAATAATCAGCTTAATGAGCATATGCTCAATGTATAGCAAACCATTACACACGTTACAAGTGTCTCAGCAACGCATAACACACTCAAGTGTCTTAGCAACACAAATAATATTTCCATATCACAATGTACCTCAATCACTTCAGCAGATGGGTTCAGAGCTGAAAGTTATTTTTGATGTTTTATAAGGAATATATTTATAACTTTATGGCCTTACAGCCTGTTCTACATCTCTGCATATAAAACCATACCGAAGAGCTAACTACATGACACGCACTTGAGCTCAAGCAAAGTTTAATCAGTCCCGTCTGCTTTTCTAATTTCTCCATTCTCGTCCATTGTTGGCGACCCCTGGAATTGCACTGCACATTAAAGAGCCTGTAGCCAAGAACTGCTTTCATATCCAACCCAAACTCCTCCACAAACCAAGAGTTTGTGTTGTGGCAGTCTTACATTCGTCCAACACACGCCACATAAATCTCTGGAATATTTCCTCTTCTGCCTCCAACAAACAAGCTCTATGTACATTACTGCATTTGCAGCTAAACCAATTATAATAAATAAGTACACAGATAATTCTGTATAGAGTCGTAAATTTTCTGCTTAAAGGTTTGGTTTAACAATTTGAAATAGTAGATATATAGAATGGTTCATGAAAAAATTATCCTGTTCTTCTCTACAGGCGTGGAGTGGGCAAAACTGGATGGCTTTGCTGTTGTACCTTCCATCAATGGCTCATCAGGTATGTCCCTAAACTCATTTTATGTAGTTGTCTTTTGCATTTATCTTTGTCAGTTACAACTTCTATTTTACACAACACTGACACAAAAGGAGCATTGTTAGCATGTTCTCACGAAAGAAAATATATTTCATGCTTCATTTTTAGCCAAAAGCCTATTCCCAGTAACAGCATCTGGGAAGGTGAAGGGTAGACTATGCATCTTGACTCACTCAGGGAATAATCCTATTCTCAATTCAGTTACATGACCATGAATACAGCATGGGAACATCATTCAGTGATAGTTCTCTGAAGTTGCACGTCATTCTCTACCCAGCATCATGGCCTCAATAAAAACATAAGCAAGCTTTCTGTATGAAAAAATAGAAAAAGTGGAATAATGGATATAGGGAAATTAGAGTGTGCAATATGGCATATACAGTAGATTATTTAATGTACTGTACCATGCGTAGAGCTGGATATTGTTCCTATTTTGTTAATATTGATAATGTTTCAACATATATAATCTGATGATGTATTTTTTCAATGTTTTTAAAAGTTTTAAATTTCATACAGAAGGTGAATGTGTATGTTTTAACTGTATACTGTGTGATATACAGGAAGTGAGTGTGAAACATTAATAAACCTGGCTGCTTAGGTTTCGAAATTTGGCATTGAGTGACATTTGGTATATATATATATATAACCTTGGTTCCTGAATTACATAGGATGAACTACCGACACACACACACACACATTGTATATATGTATATACATTTATATATACAATAAATTGGCTCTTTTTGATGATTTGTGTAATTCAGGAACCGAACATCCTGAGTAATTCAGGACCCAAAGTAATACATCTAATGCTAATCATGATATTTATTATACCGAATATAAAAAATAAAAAATAAATAAAAATTCGGTCAGTTACATGTTACTACACGCTTTATGCAGTTACTATATTATAGTTGTTATTTACAAGCTCTCTATTATCAGTACAAATCTTTTTAATGAGGCATGTTTATTTTAGCAGCATGTTCCCTCCACACGTACAAACAATTTGGTGTATCCACTTACGATATAGCAACAAATGTTTTGCAAAACTAGTTCTCCTCCAGAGGCTGGGATTTATGTTTGGACACGGTAGCTCCTGGGAAGACAATGGAAGTCTGACAGTTTGTTAAATCATAGCTATTATATTACTTTTTATTAATCCACCAAGCTTATCTGAAGCCAGACTATGAGCATTTTACGTCTCCAACAGGAAAAGGAAGAAATCTGTTGATATAAACCAAATGGGGAGTGCTTTCCTACATTCCCAGCAGTAAAAGAGGCAAAAATAACAAAACTTGGACAGCTACAACAATCACTGTTAGTGTTCCCTGAAATACAGGCAGTGTTTTCTCAGTCTACGGGTACTTTTATAATAACATGAACATAATAGGTCACTGACTTGACTCACCTGCAGCAGTGCACCTGATATCATTATGTCATTACTGGGAACGTATGTGTACTCTTGTGGTCCCACTACCCACAGAATCACACTAAAGCAGAAGAGTTTAGAACAAACATAAAGTTTTAGGGAAGTTGCTTTTCTGGAAGAAGCTATAGCAATGGCACAACATTATCATAATGCTGATGCAGTAATTTTGGCTTTGTTTTTAATGAAAAATGTTGTTGCCACAACATGGCTCTGATCTGTCTGGCTGAGTCTTTGTTCTTGTTAGAGAAATAAGTTAATTCATCTCAGCCACCACAATGAATTCATTATATCAGCTGGGGCTTTAAAGAAAAGTTTTACTGCTGTGTAATTCCTTAAAAACACTTGTGCGTCATGTTTCATATGTAGGCTGTGCACTCTCCACTAGGGGTGACTAAAGGGTTTCTTCATTCTCTAGTGGTTAAAGCAAGGGTGAGGAACCGTTTTCCCAACCTGAGCCAAACTGAGCCATATACATACATGGTCGCGGCTCACAGGTGAGGGATGTGGGAGTGTCAGTGCCCACATTTTATCCAATGAAAATGATCTTCTCTTTCTTCAAAGCATTTAACACACCCACAACTCTGTTCTTATTGAATGGACTCAGGTTATAAGGAATGGAAGCAGAGACAAATATTTTTTCAAAAAGTGGGATAATTTAATGTTCCGTGCAAGGTCTTCTCCATAAGTGAAGCATGCTGTCTTTCACTTCAATGAAAATGAAATCTGTTGACCATTTTTCTTGGAAGACAACACTTGCATGGACTTTCCTTCGCTTTTGAAATCTAGACCTTACAGATGCCAGAGACACAGCTATTGGACGATTCCTGTTCACAGTCAGTTCATTCATTCGTTCATTGTCTGTAACCTCTTATCCAGTTCAGGGTCTTGGTGGGTCTGGAACCTACTCGGAATCACTGGGCGCCAGGCAGGAACACACCCTGGAGGGGGCGCCAGTCTTTCGCAGGTCATAATTAAATTGCAGCAAGCCAATGCATATTGCCAGTAAAAACGTAAGAAACATATGGTGGCAAATATGGTTCAGCAGAAGGCCACAGGTTCCCCATCCCTGGGTTCAAGGGTTTTTTTCACTTATTGCTCATTGCAGTCAGAACAACTTCCCTAGATTCCAAAGGTATACATGTTTAAAGTATATAATATGATATGATAGAGTCAAGCACACATGTAGTATGCAGTATTGTAATATTTGAATAATAATGGATTATGGATAATCATTGCATTGATAATAATAATTTAATATGGAACTATAATAAAGGTTATTTAATCATTATTTCATGAGTTATAAATACAGCCAAGATTTCCCATTATTTAGACCTTCAGATACTCAACTGAATTTAGAGCAAATATCTTTGATGCAATATGATTAGAATATTTGAGATTTAAATTTTTTTTGCTTGATATGGGCCCTAAAAGCAGCAACATACAAAAGTCTAAACATACTTCTTTGAAACCTCAATACACCAATAATTGGTAAATCAAGTTAAATTATGCAGAAGAATTTCTAAAATAGTATCCTAATTTGACTGTGTAGAGATGTTTAGAGACATCCACTAAATAAACATCAACCAGGTTAATGCAGTATAAACTAAACTGTAAGACTAGAATAAAGCACAGATAAAGTGGCTGTGCATGGTATTGATATGTACAAGAGAGTAAGCTCCCACAGGAAAACCAGGTGTGAATCCATGCTGGAAGCCAAGCCACGTAGAAACTCAGCTGAGTGCTCACATAGCAGGACTAAATCAGCTGCACTGGCCGCTGGAGCTGACCATTTCATCCAGAACCTGCCAGGAGGGAAGACGGAGTGTAGGGAGACACATACCACAAAAACCCAGAGAAATAGTGTGCGGGAGAAGGGGGAGAAAGAATGAAACAGATGTAGGGAAGGAGAGAGGGCGAATGAGAGACAGATACACTGTCTGTTGCTCTAAAGCCAGTGATATGTGATATTTGATTCAGCTGTGTTGGCTAGACTCTTTGAAAGGGAAGTAGAGGTACAGTACTTGTCTGTTTGTGTGCATAAGGGGAAAGGAGTAGCTGTTACAGTCATTTAAGTTCTTTTTAGGAGTAGAGAGATCTCATTCACAGTCATCTTTTATTTGGTGACACTGCCCTACCTTGAGCGTGTTGAAGCACTGACTCTCAAAATGTGCAAGAGAGTGGAAAAAGCAGCCAGAGTCAAGCCAAAGCTCCCTGGCCAGGATGGAGGGATGATTCCTGTTCCCTCACTCACTCTCATTCAGTCTTCCAAAGAACTCATTCACCCCAGTGGCAACCGACAATAATACATAAATGTACTTTCAACACAAGAATATGCTTTCCCTCCTGGGCTTTTGGTGTAATGCCCCACTGAAACATTTCATTGGACTTAATGCTTGCACTCTTAAAAATAATATTTTTTCATTAACTCATGGCTTGGATATGTGGTTCTAGGAAAAAACTAAATTTTTAAACATGTCACATCTCATTTGCAAAATTTTTAAAAATGTTAAAAAATGTTAAAAATGCCATTGGCCTTTCTGATACAATATAGTATAACTACAGGTCTCTACAGGCCCTGACCCTGTGTATCCTGTACAAGATCCTGGCCTTGTCTCACCTATAGTATCATGCTTGGCCATGCATGGATGCTGTTTTATCTCAAAATAACTCTGTTCCTGCCTTTACCTCCCACAGAATCACTGACCACCTCCTCCTTCCTCATGCTCACATATCACTAATATTTTACCTTCACATTATCTGTCATTAGTTCACTTTTACTTCTGTTCTGTTCTCTGTTGTGTCTCCGGTGTCGACCCGAGGAGGATGGGTTCCCTGTTTTTAAGAGTCTTGGTTCCTTCCAAGTTTTCTCCCTCGTTCGCTGAGGGAGCTTTTCTTTGCCACTGTTGCCCTTGGCTTGCTCATAGGAGGCTTGGACCCGGATCTCTGTAAAGCTACTTTGTGACAACATTCTGTTGTGAAAAGCGCTATATAAATAAAATTTGATTGATTGAATCAGAAGTGGAAATGAGTATTTCCAAATTCATATCTATAACTATTTATAAGGTCGGCACAGTGGATCAACATGTAGTGTCGCTTTCACACAGCTCCAGGGGACTGTCTGTGAGGAGTTTGGTGTGTTCTCCGAGTGCTTCGGTTTCCTCCCACAGTCTAAAAACCCACATCGTTAATTGGATTGGCGACTCAAAATTGTCCATAGGTGTGAGTGAGTAAATGAGTGAATGTGTGAGTGTGTGTCACCCTGTGAAGGACTGGCGCCCTTTCCAGGGTGTGTTCCCGTCTTGCACCCAGTGGAACTTCTAAAGATTTACTGTGTGCTGACAGCCCTGTAGAACTACAACTTTGTACAATTCAGCTTTTTCTTTATTTAAACCCACACTGTGAGTTTTTCATCATGTAACTCATGTATATTAAAACATATAACTGCAAATAATACATTGGCCATCTACTACTCAGCAATGCTACTGACAAAAAAACTTTGGCAGTCCAATTGGTTAACTTAGTGTTGCTGTAGGAAACTCTGATTAGTTCGCCTGCCATTGTAGTTGATGTGCTACAATCAGCTTCTCAAAATGAAGTGACATTGTGTTCAATAAGGAAGTCAAACTGCAGTCTGTCATCTGAGAATGATTACAGGGGCAGAAAGGAGGGAGGAAATGAGTGGGGGAATGTTTTTCATTACACTCTCTGTGATATTAGCTTGCATGGCATGGAGGAGAAGAGGAAGAAATGGAAGGAGAGGAGAATGGGGATACAAATATGTGTGAGACACTTATGAGAGAGAGAGAGTGAGAGAGGAAGACTGACTGTCTGATGTGCTGGCCAAGTCCAGTCAGGAGGGGAATAGCAGTTAAAAAACATGCAGAAAGAAGTGAGAGAGCAGATGACTGGAAGACTGTGTGGTCTTCAGTGGCTTTAAGCTCGGATAAACAAATCTCCACAGGGTTAGTAAATCTCTAACACATGCTACATGTCTACGTTCTCTCCAATTCTTTCTCCATCTCGAGAAAATCATGCCTGAGGTCTAAGATCATGATAAGGTTTTTAGAGCTTTGCAAGAATGACTAATCACCATTTCTCAAGCCATATACAGGCATTGTGAAGCTATGCTGAAAACCATTTCCAGAACAGTTACAGAAAGTCTCATTAAGGTCCTTAAATTTAATAATGAATAGCCTGATGTCAGGGCAGTTATAAATGCCTGTAGCATTCCTGCACTGTTTTTGGTTTTCTCCTGATTATATTTGTACCCTGTTTCCAGAGTGAGATAAAACTGAGAGAAAAAAGAAATAAAACCTTCATTCTCTGCTGATCTGGTTCTTTATTTAACATGAACATTGCATTTAAAATTTTGAAATGCAATGTGAAACGCAATAAATGAACCAATGCTTCTAATCTGTGTTTCCATCACTAGGGAGAAGATTGCCTGACACATCCATAGTTCAGATGTCTTCAGTGCAGCAGAGAGCACCTCAGTCCTCCTCAGGCCACGAGGCTCCACACCGAGGAGGATATCTCCCACTCCGTCCCCAAAACAAACACAGAGTGGACCTCAGTCAGCCCCAAGCTGACCAGCGCAACGCTAACAAGCCCAAACTCGGTGAGAAGACAAGCAGGTTCCTCATAAGAATATCAAAATTGGTCTAAATGTGTGATGTGACATTCTGTAAGATTTTATTTTATGAAAATGTGTCACTTCTCAACTCTCATGAAAAAAATATATATATTACATGTTATTTTCAAAAGCTTACAGTAGTTATAAATAAGACACTCTAAAAACTTCCCTATTTAAAAGGCTAATAACAAAAAACAGCAAGTCAGGAATCTTTTGCTGTAGTGTACATTTTATTTACTAGGTCTGGCGAATGTTTAAATAAGTTAATAATTAACAAAAGATTAAAAGTGAACAAAGGATTTTATTCAAAGTATTTGACACAGTTAATCATGACATATTATTACAGAAACTTCATTACTATGGAATCCAAAACGCAGTTAGATTGGTTTTTAAATTATTTAACCAATAGAACATGGGCAAACTTCAACTCTGAACTAATGACTTGAATGTGGAAATCCTCAAGGATCAATATGGGGACCACTACTGTTTTTAAGAGGAACGAGCTCTATGTGCTTAAAAATGAGTTAGTTTTATATTATTCTATTCAATAAAATGTTGCTACAGACAAATTCCAGGTATTGATTTAAGTTAACTCCGTATTAAAAGATAAAATTATAATGTTTATATAAATTTTATTTAAATTACTTGTGAACATTAAGAAAAGCTCTAACATGCTTTTTGCTCTAAGAAAAAAAAAGTGTACCCTGCAATTAGTGTACATGTCTAACAATAATATATACTGTTTCCATTGTACAAAATCTTTGGTGTACTTATTGCTGAAAAATGTAGCTGGAAAGACCACCTAAAATATTGGTAGTCAGACAAATTAAACATACATTACTTCTACATGTAATTCTCTATCTGTATTATACAATCATTTGTCCACATCTGTCATACTGTAACATTGTCTGGGCTAGAACTTTCAAAAGTAATCTCACAGGCCCTCATAATCTTCGAAAAGCACTTGTTCTCACCCATTTTATTAACTTAAAAGTTCTAAATGTGTTTCAGAGTTAATTTTCTTATTCTATAGTTTGCCACATAACTTGAGAACCTATAACAGTCTGAACTTTTCATCAAAATACTTCATTTCTTGTCACACCCATCTGTTTTTCTACACCAACCATCGCTTTTGTGCCTAGTACAAGCCCTTCATTATTCTATTGTATTTTGTTTTCCTTCGTTTTCAATACTCAAATATGTGTATTCACTCAAATTGTGTATAATACAAATAGTATTAATTCATCCTAATTAACTGAATTATTTTTTGTAGTTAGTTATGGTTAAATGTTTTTCATTTGCACAAATTTGAATCTCTATTAACAGAATGTTGGTTTGAGGTTTCAGTGATGTACTTCTCCTCACTGGCTATAACCACAAACTCTGGATTGAATTAGTTATAAATACAATGTTAGATTATGCTTTTTATTTGCAAGATACAAAATAGCTTAATGCATAATTAATAGTTTATATGTTTATTAGTGCTATTTGCACTGAATATAGTGTTAAGAGATGTGTGTTCAGTATGTGAACAGCATGGTATATGTAATGATACATGGCCATATCTGGTATCCCTTCTGTTCATAGCGTCTGAGTCCATCTATGTGGTATCACTGCAGGCACAGAAAAGCCCGCGGAAGAGTGCACCAGCCAGCAAGACCACCATGAACAAAACACCTCCTCCAGGTCTGGAGCACTTCATACCATCACCATGAAACTTTATTCAGTCATCAGTTTTCAACAGCTTAGAAAAGTCATGTTAAGACCCCCTGCTTATTGATTGATTATTTAATCAACTGTAAGATGATCACACCACTACAGTGCCTTTGGGAAACAGGTGTAAACGTTACCGAACTCAGTTCTCATTGATTAATAAATGAATCTGTTATATGTATGGAGACTTTAACCTAATTTTTAATACTGTACTGTTTAATACTGTACTTTCAGAGCCTGAGGAAGTAGAGGAGGCAAAGGACGTCACAGCGAGAGTCCTGTCTCCACAGTCTGTCATTATTACATGGGTGGATCCACTTGTGGAAAAACAGAAGAGCATTCCTGAAGGCACCAGGTAGGAGTGGCTTCTAGCATTTTCACTAAAAATCACTAAATTTCACTAAAATTAAAAATATTTAAATTTTTAATAATAAGTTTTAATAATAATGTTAATGCTACATTATGATGAGACACTTGTCCACTTGTCTTACAGATCGTAAACCCTGGTACATTTTTTTGAACAATGCAATAAAAACAAGAATCTGTGATTTGTTAGCGCTCTAGAAACTCATTAACAGAAAACTTCAATATTTTTGCTGAACATCTTGAATATAATCTAATTTAGAATTTAATCAATGAATCAAATTTTATTTATGTAGCGCTTCTCACAACAGAAAGTCTACAGAAACCAGAATAAACTATAGAGATGATGAGTTACAAGTAAAGACAAAATATGTTATGAAGAGGAGTGAGGGAGCAGGACATGTGGTCACTGATTCAGTGGGAGAGTAAAAACTAGTACACATCCATTTGGGCTAAGACAGCTCCTTGCTTGGACATGCACAATGCTTCAGGAGGGACAAAGCTGAGATCTCAAACAGGATGCATAATTTTTGAAAAGCTAGCAACACATTCCAAAAACAGTTAGAATGTGGCAAAATAAAACTGAAAGGTTTAATAACAACAGTAATGTGTTTTATTTATAATGCACATTAAATTTGAAACAAATCTTTTAAAAGGGTTTCTAGAATATTCATGTAAATTCTTTTAAAACATTCCACAGTTAAAAAAGTGGAATGAAAAAAAAAAACTGTTAACTGGAGTATTTCTGAAATCCTGTGTCACATAAGACAGTCTGCTGCTTCATCAAGTAATGCAACCTGAAACTCTGTTATGCAAGAATAAAGCCATATCTCAGTTCTGTTTAGAAATTTGTTGATTTCTCTGAGCCTAAATATTCTAAATTTGTTTATTCTTCCAGTGCATAATCAAGTTCGTAAGTGAAAAATGTACAAAAGTGTACACAATTGTAGGTTAACCAAAGTGTCAAAAGAATGAACAAATCTCCGATTCTTTTGAAAAAAAATGGATTCCGATTGGTTATACTGAAAAAGACAAAAGCTTATTACCATTTTGAATAAGGTTTTAGCATTTCATGTCTTATTTGTGTAGGCACTACACAGTGAGATACAGAGAGAAAGGAGAATCTGCTCGGTGGGAGTATAAGGAGACCAATCAGAGGAGACTTATCATTGAATCACTGTCTGCAGATGGAATGTATGAGTTCTCTGTGCAAATCTCTCAGGGAGAGCAGCAAGGAAAGTGGGGCACATCCGTATTCCAGAGGACTCCTGAATCTGGTATATTTTAATTAAGTGTCATCATGATTTGCTCAAAGATCTTTGCATTGTTTTTGCATATGACATGTTATATTTTATCTGTTTATGTGTAGTTACTAGTTACTAGTATCTTTACTCCTTTAAAAAGCATGGATGTGATGTGATAGGATGACTTAATGTACACTTTAAAAGCAATTCATTCATAACACTAAGTTAACAAAGCCATGTATACACCTGTAACATTATGGCTACTCACTGTCCATTCTCACAGCTCTGACCAAATTAGAGGAAGTTCTACATTTACAGACTGTAGTCCATCTCTTGCTTTGCATAGTTTGTTTTAAACACTATGTCCACTCAGTTGGACACTTCTACCTCATTGGTCCACCTTGTAGATTTAAAGACAGTAACTTATCTGTTGCTGCACAGTTGTCCTCTGGTACTTCATCAGTGGACACAAGATGGTGTTGTCTGGATATTCTCAGTAAGGCAGGGACACTGCAGTGTTTAAATATTTGAGAAGCCCTGCTGTGTCTGAACCACTTGTATCAGTGCAATACAACACCACCACATCAGTGTCACTGCAGCTGAGAATGATCCACCACCCAAGTCATACCTGCTTTGTGGTGGTCCTGAAACTTGAAGTACTGGGTGGTAAAAGGCTAACAACATGGACGTCGTTAGAACTCTTTTAGAGCCTAACATGTTCTTTAGCGCCATAATTCTTTAAATTTCAACAACGCTTGCAAACATCCCAAGTTGCAAAAACCCATTTCAGGGAGGTACCGGACCTGGATCTAGATTTCAACCCACCCTTACCACCCTTCAATCAGCAGCCAGAGTTTTCTATTCATCATTCAGTTCTGTGGTCAATGCAGTCACAGTCCCTCCTACAGCGGGTTGTTTGCGGCGACGCTGAGAGGAGCAGGTCAGAGCTGAAACACTGAGAACTCAGCAAAAGCAGAGCCTGGTCACAGCAGTCAGCCTCGGGGGGTTTGCTCCACCCAGCGAGCCACGTTAAGTGTTTCGGAATGTCCCTAGTTCAGTACTCAGCACTCTCTTGCAATGGAAGCCCTTTGTGATTCTCTCAGAGAAGGGACAACACGAAATAGAGTTTGCTCACTGGGTGAAGCAGACCCTTGCTCAGTTTTGATTTCCTACCTGTAATGGATATTCATTTTTTTTATGGCATAAAGGCAGCAGCTCCTTGTGGCTTTGCTTAATCTGTACCTCATCAAAGATTTTTGCTGCTATGAGGCAATTACCCCAGACCCCACTGGCTAAAGCTTAGCCCCCAATCATTATTCTCTAGTGACAGCCCTGGCTAACAATATATGCAGAACAATAGATGGACTCCAGTCTCCAATTGTAGAACTACAAAGTGTTCCTGTATGGTCAGTGGAGCTGAGAATGGACCGTGGCTGTAGAAACAAGGAGATGGCTATAATGTTATGGTTGATCTGTGTTAAACACGCGCACATGTAAAATTGCTTCAGTTTTGTAATTCATGCAATATGTCATAACTGCCTCTTTGCAATGGTTCACTGAGGTGTCACCATTTACTGCCTGTTTGAAAGGCTAATGATGACTTCATTACTGATTTTCCTGGAAAACCTATAGCGGTGTTTAGTTTCCATCTAAAAATCATCTGGTAGGAAACACTTTAAATATCTAGAACACAGACTGTATAGTACTGCTGTATATAACTCCTTCTGTTTGGCAATGGAGACTGTCAGTCCTGACCTTCATCTCTACAATATTTATAACATTGCAGTTCCCTCTGGGCCTCCTGAGAACTTCCAGGTGAAACCACTTAGAGGAAAAGGAACTGCTGTCACAGCCACATGGGACTCACCTGAAGAACCCAATGGTAAAATAAGAGGTGAGAGCTCCTATTCCATGCTGTTCATTATTACTTCTTCATTGTTAACACATTGTGTCAGAACCTTGTGTGGTCTGTAAAGACTATCACTACCTCCTGACGAAGCTGCTCCTGGGAAACACACTTTTTAAGTTACAGACGTTTCAGATCTTGAACCTCCACCAGTTTATAGATGTAAATAAATTACATTTTCTGCTTCTATGCACTAGACACCTTGTATTAGTCAAAGTGCTTCTGGCACATACAAAGTATTTTACTTTCCAGTGTGTTTTGTTTTCCTTGGCATTCTCTTTTGTGGTCTAGGCCTCAATGTGGAAATTTTACTGCAAAATGTCCTGTCCAAATTAAATTGACCAGACAAACTGGTTTGCCATTTTCTTCCAGAATACATTCTCTCCTATGCTCCAGCCATGAAACCCTTTGGAGCCAAGTCAGTCACATACCGTGGGACTACCACCTCAGCAACCATAGATGGACTGACACCTGGTGATCGCTATATCTTTAAAATTCGAGCAGTGAACAGGAAAGGACAAGGACCACAATCTAAGGCTTTCATTGTTGCAATGCCTGGGAGTAAGTCCTGAGAGCTAAAATACATTATGATTTTATGATTTACCTTCACCAAATGAATTTGATTTAAATACAATTGCTAATCACCCGAATGTACAAGGCAACTAGACAATGGATATTTGATATTAGAAAAATTCCTTATAAAGTCTGGAATCAAAAATTTTACTAATTTGTAAAAACTTATATTAAATTATTATCAAATAAACTTTCTGAGATGATGATTACATCTGAAAGATGTTTTGTCTTGTTATAAAATTAATATTTGGATTGTAGCAATACAAGTTCTAGCAAAATAGATTTTCAGGATTCAAGTGAGATAATTTTATATCAGACTGGCATCAAATTAAATAGGTCATGTCAATGTTTTATTTAATTGAAAATAATTTTTGTTATATCAAGAGTGATTATGCTGTTAAAAGTCAACATCAGTAGTTTAATATGTTTTAAACCAGTATGCTGTCTTTGTTGTCAGCCAGCGCTCCTACTTCAAGACCTGTCCCTCACTCCAAGAGCCCTTCCAGGACGACACATGTTGACTTGGAGGATCATGATGTAGAAAAAATTGAAGACCCTGTTATCCACACCACTACAGCACCACCCAAAACCAAAAAATCCCGCCCCCTGTCTCAGACACGATCTTATCACAGCATATTCTCTGCTCTGAGGCCCAGTGGCAGAAATTCAGGATCTGGCTCAAGGCTTACCTCAAGGTTACCTCAGTCCAGAAGCAGTAAAAAAGAATTGGATGTTGAAGAAATACCAACAAGCACTCCAAAAGAAGACAGTTCAAATGAAGCTTCTGAAAATACACAACCAGAAAATACTAACAATGTCCCATCAAAAACGGAGGAGGAAATCCCTGATAAAGTCTTATCTGAGGCCAAAGAAACAAGCTCAGCTGTCAAAAGTTCATTACCCAACACACAAACCACACCACCAAAATCAACCTCATCTGACTCCGTCCCTAAAACATCAGAGGACCAGCGCTATAAACCTTGGCTCAAACGACCAACATCCCGCACTTCTGGGTCACGGTCAGGTGCTCAGAATGGAGTCAACCAGGAGTCTGCAGCCACAAGGAAAGACTACACTGCCAGATCTTATCCAGAGGGAAAGGATTTGTACAGTAGACATGGTGCTTCAGAAATTAAATCATCTACTCCATCTCCTCAGGAAACCAGGACTGACACAGAAACAGAGTCATCATCATCATCATCAACTTCTACTTCTCACTTACCTTCTTCTGCCTCCTCTTCATCGTCATCATCAACACCTCAGTCATCATCATCATCATCAGCCTCATTACCATCTTCAACATCCAGGATAAGAAGTCATGGCAGCGTTACTGGCTCTGGCTCTGGTCATACTAATAGACGGGTTGGAACCATAACTAGAGGCCATAGATTTCAAACAGGTCAGCAGAAGCCTGGTTCCTCCTCATCTACTCAATCACAGTCCACATCTGCAACTTCTGACAAGAGTGACACCAAGTCACCAAGCATCCCAGAAGCAAAAGATTTCAAAGAAAGTTCGCCTCATACAAATAAAGAAGCAGAGAGTAAAATGAGTGAATCAACATCTTCATCTTCTCAACCCAAAGAAGAGACTTTAAAGGAAACGGAAAGTCATCTTGAGGACAAAAGTGAGGCAACCATATCTCACACTCCTTCTAGAACACATCCTTCTGTACGCGGTGGTTCACTGTCAAATAAAAATCCTAGAATTATAGGTTCTCGAAGACAAGACGGTAGGATCCCATGGAGCAGAACTGCTTCGTCTGTAGGTGCAGGAAGGCCAATTTTGAGAGTTCCATCCCAATCAACTGTTTCAGGAGCACAACAAAGTAGTGATAAAACCAAAGCATCAACTTATTCCTTAAAACATGCGCTGACTTCCACATCTGCAGCACCCACTGTGATCAGTCAGACAGATTCTTCCACTAGTCGACCCAGAACCACTAACATTCCAAGTGAAAATTCAAAGGCTAGCAATGATCATGAAGATGATTACCTTCATGAAGGTAGCAAAGATATAAGCAGTAAACATGTTGTTCCAACTGCAGCTCCTAAAGCTTCTGCCTCGGATGCTCTACAAACCTCTAAAGATCTTTCTCAGTCTGGTCCCACTGTTCCCCGCAGACCTGTTTTGGGTTCAAATGGAAAGTTCCGCTCTCCTGTTGTAACAAGTCGTAGGTTTCAACCAGTACAGAACACACGGTTGGGTTCCTCTGCAAAACAAGACACCTTACCTTCATCCTCTTCTGCCTCCCAGACGATTCAACACCCTTCACACAGAGGCACAGGTATTAGCAGTAATGCTAATGGTAGGTCACCTCTGGGATCAGTTTCACGCTCTCCTCTCAGGCAGTCCCCAATTGTTGAAAGCTCAGGTGGTAACCCAGCAGCTGATTCCAAAGCCTCTTCATCTCCAGCTCGTAATCCAGTGGTGAGCTCAAGAATCCGTTATCCAAGCAGATCTGATACCAGTTCAGGAGGGAAAACACCAGTCAGCGGTTACAAACCTAGTTATGTGCAAGGTAAAAATAACATTCCCAACACAATGCAAGTCTGGGAAATCTTATGTAACATTCTCTGGTGTTTATGAGTCTTAGTGTGAAGATCCATAATGAAATACCTCAATTTCATTTTTCTGCCTATATAGGAAAAAATGGACGGCCAAATCTTACAGCTACAAATGGAAAAATGTCATCTACATCGGATGAACTTGCAAAAGCCAGCGGAGTTAAACATATCACAGGCCCTGATGGAACCAGCTGGGTGTGTCTACTTAGCTGAGTAAATGATTATAAAGCTTGCTCTGCCAAACAGTAAACTAACAAAAGTCCAAACATGCTATTGAGAGATATTTCCTGTGATGATGTGCTGTATGTTCCTGCCATATGTATTGTTTAATCTTTCTCATGTATTTACAGTGAATGTGCCCTCCCTTAGGTTGTAGATCTGGATAAGGGGATCTTAATGAATGAAGATGGGAAGGTATTGCAGGATTCTAGGGGCCGACCCAGGAAAGTAGTCCTTGGAGAAGATGGAAAAACTATTTTTGGTGTGATTCCTTGTTCATAGCCCTATTTTTCACAGCTTACTACTGAAATTAGACTTTGTGTTTTTGAAAGGGACTGAATGTTTGCAGTGGGAATGAACACAGTTTTATGCCCTTCTTCGATAGATGAACAAGGCACTCCATTAGTAAACCAAGAGGGCGTGGCTCTGTTTGGCAGTGGCAGGGACAGTAGGCCTGTGGTTAACCCCAAAGAGAAGTACCTCACTGTGGGAGGGAAACCAGTGGTGGGCCTGGATCGTCCTAAGGCCAGCACTACAACTACAACCACAACATCCACAACTACAACTACCACCACTACAACAACCACTCCTGTTCCAACCACAACCGAGACGACGACTATTGAGCCCACAACCACAGAAGCATTTCCTACCTGTCCTCCTGGAACATTCTCAAGGCTGGATAAGAATGGCTTCCCTGTAATGGATAAAGATGGTATACTGGACTGCTATCCAGATGGTGAGTACAAAATTACTCTAGTAGGTCATTTATAATGTATAAGAATACGGCACAAAATACATATATATAAAAAAATAGCTTTTCATTCAACAGTCAGTGGTTTAAGAAAGAGTTTAACATGCATAGGAAAAAATCATGTCTTGAAAACACGTTTTACTGTTTAACCACAGACGTCCTGGGAATGTCATGCACAATTAGGGCTTTTACCATCTCAAGTATTAAGATTGTATTAAAGTGGGTTTGGCTCTCCATTAATACCACATCATTTAGTGTTGTGTAATATGATTTACCATTGGTGTCTATTTTGTATACACAATATTTAATCCTTTGTCATTTAGGAAGCTAAACTATGATGCCTACAGGAAATTAACCTCTCCCTCTTATTATTATTCAGTAGCCATTGCTGTAACCAAGAAACACTCTGATTAATCTAATTCCTCAAAGACTTGCCAGACTTTTGGCATAGTGGTTAATTCAAGTAGAATCCAAACACCAAAGCACTGATTTTGCTTTATTGTTTGGATTCCACTGTGATTACCCAAGTCCTCCATCCAGACTCTCAAAATGTAGTACTACTGCTCCAAACTCAGTGCCACGGGGTTTGACACCCATCAAGCCATATGCTTGGCACTGGACATTTTGATCCTGCATCTCATTTTATTGACAAGGCTTTACTTTAAAGACTGCAAAAGAAACCTATATATAAACCTATATCTGCAATAAAGAAACCTAAAAGCAACTGCTGCCTTCACAAATGTGTCTAGACATGTTTTAACACACAGTGATCAGTCAGAACATAAAAATTACCTTGTTCTGACACTCATTTTCCATGTTATTAACTTCACTTACCAAATTGTGATTCTACAGTTACAGACTGTAGTCCATCTGTTGCTCTGCATACTTTGGTAGATTACTTCACCCTGTTCTTTAAGTGACACTAACATGGTGGTGTGTTTCTGTGTGTTGTGCTGTTATGAGTGGATCAGACACATCAGTGCTACTGGTATTTTTACACCTTGTGCAAACTCACTGTCTGCTCTATTGGATACAGCTACCTCTTTGATCCATCTTATAGATGTTAAGTCAGAAACTGTAGCTCATATCAGGCTGAACAGTTTGTGTTATCCAGCCAGCAGGGTCCTGAATATTGTTGGCTGGTGGACTATTCTAATTTCAGCTGTAATACTTAGGGGTTTTAAAAACTCCAGCATAACAGTTGTGTCTGATCCACTTGTAGCAAACGTAGAACACACTAACTCCAGCATTACTGTTTTGTCTGATCCTCCTGTAGCAATGTAGAACACACTAACATGCCACCATTTTGTCAGTGTCACTGCAGTGCTGAGAACAATCCAACACCCAAATTATACCTGCTCTCTGGGGGTCTTGTGGGGGTCCAGACCACTGAAAAGCAGTATGAAAGGGGGCTAACAAAGTGTGCAGAGCAAAAGGAGAGCTTTGGTTTGTAATTGTAGAACTACAAAGGGCACCTGTATACTAATATAGCTGATAAAATAGACAAAGTGGGAATGAGGACATTTAATGGAATGACTGATTGGTGTATAGTGTAAAGAGCCTCATGCCCTTCATTACTAGCTGATCACTCAGTGTAGTGTTCATATGTAGAGTCCTGTCTCAAGGTCCAGGGTTTAATGTTGTTTAATGTTTAGTGTTGCATTCTTAAATAAAATATATAGAGAATTTCTGACCTTAAAGTACAACTTCGTGCTTATTAATGTTAATGGTGCAGTGTTTCATCCAGCTTCTCTTACAGTCCATATTCCTCTCTGAAGTGTGTCTGAAGCAAGGCTGTTCTTGACCCGTGCTATCTGTGAATCAGCAGTGGAAGTGCTCCTATTTCTCCATAGCTCCTCTGAGATTTTTGGATATGAAGCAAGCGTGCATATTGTGGAGTGTTTTGAGCTGCAGGGATATGCTTGGTTCAGGTTGTTGATGAGTATGCTGTGCATTTGAGAACATGCTCCAGTATCTCCTGCTTCACCTACAGAAGCTGGCTCAGGGATGGGACTAGACTCCATCACCATGGCACCTGACGATGCTTTTGCTATAGAGGAAGGTATTGGCTGAGTCTGGCTTTGATTGCTGCTGGGGTTTCTTTTCTAGTGTTTGTACATTCTTGTTTGTTTTTCTGTCCTCTTATGTGATGTCTGTACATAGACTTTAAGCCATACTCTTGTGTTCTTGATCCGTGTATCACTTACTTGTTTACTGCTGTGGTTTGGGTTGTGCTTTTTTTTTTTTCAATTTTCTTTCCAAGCAAAATCACTCTGGTTACTGCATGAGTAACTGAATGAGAATGTCCCAGCTGCCTGCTGCTGAGTATGAGACAGCTTGGATGATTTTATGGGAATGACTTGCTTCATCTGAAGAACTGAACTTGTGAAATTTGTTATGTAATTTTGTTCATTTTAACACAATGGCCAGTGGCTAAGTTTGGCTGCATTCAGTATAAGCTTGCATGTATAAAATATAATGTTTTCTGATAGTTTCCTTGCATGTTTTATTTCCAAACAGTTGTTGCCTTGATGTGATAGGGTCATGTGGTGAGCTGATGGAACAGTTGTTCTAACTGGGTTGATTATGTAACTTCATCTGCTTTTAAAGATGACTACTAAAAATAACACTGCAATTACATCATAATCCTGTACATAGATAAGACAAAATTATATTGACAAAAGATTTCTACATATGTGTAATATACAGTTCTGCTCCTAAGTTTATATACTCTGGCTTCGGTGTGTGCCATTTGGGGGGCAGGTGCTCAACTCAAAACAAAGAGCACCCTCCGGCACCCATCGCACACTTAACTTATATATTTATTTTTGTTGAGAAAATCATTAAAAGTTTTGCATGGATGTGCTTTGTATGAAAAGGCAAGCGTTTTCAGCGGGCGTGACAAACGCAACTTTTTTATTTAATTTAATAACAATATGTACAAAGTGTTATTTATCTACACAGAAGCTTGAATATATTAATTGTACATGCCCACATGGTTCTTAGTGTGTGGTAGCATGTGTAGTACATGCATGCTTCAAGGTATGTGAAACCAACCATGGCTTCTTTTCGAATTGCCTCTAACACAACACAACTGGACAGTTCAGCATATGGGAGGAGAGCCCCAGCTGCCCAGATCTGTCACAGCAGTTGACAAATAGAAACTGAGGCCCACTGTGTTCTCTAGAGTCTCTTTCACACATGAGCGGTAACCCAGAAATTTTCCAGACTTTAACCAGAGGAGCTGTATGTGTGAACAAATGTCATTTTTGTCTTGGATATTACCTGGACTTTATTACACTAGCCCCCTAGTAAAAAATTCCAGGTGATGTCCAAGTGAGCCCATGTGTGAGTAGAACCTGGAATGTTCAGGAGAATCATGCTGTATCTACTGCACTCGCTGCACAGGCGCTGCCCCATGCCTAAAGCACGTGGAACATTTCCAGCTGTGAAAATGTGCCTGACAGAAGAAATCTCCTGCTGTGCACTGCATGTGTAAAAGGACTATGGAAAAACTTTGGATTTGATTCTGAGGTTTTTGAGGTTTATATGTGAAAATGGCTTAGGACACATGGCCTTGGATGCATCACCAGTGATCTCCTGAGATCACAGTAGAGATTCACCTCCATTCTTACTAGGAGAAGTGTATTTTTCTATAAGTTAATTATAAAGATTTGTATAGAAATTCATTGACCATGAATTTCTGTTACTGTTTTCAAAATGCTTTATGACTTTTTGTTTTTGTAGCTGCTGTTTGTGTATTTCACGTTGGCTATTTTTGCAGTATGGATACAATATTGGCAATTTTCAGCCAACTCTATCATGCACATATTGTACTTTCTGGAACAATCACACTGCTTTGTTTAAGAGAGTATTTGCCTGTAGTCTTTTCTTATTATTTCTTACAGTTTTCTGGGCAGCTGTTTCATAAATCATTCTTGGTCTACACAAGCTTTGTCTGGATTCCACAGGACCATTGATTTTTCACTTCTTTTTCAGCCTCTGAATAGTACTTTTTGGCTTTTTTCAAAACTTTCCCTAAACTTTGCCTAATTTATGCTGATATTTTTTTTCTTTTTTCTTTTCTTGGCCTTGGTTTCACTGTCCAACAAATTCAGTGCAGTGACACCACATATACACTGTGGTCACAGTCAAACAAGGCACACATGCTGATTAAAATTAAAATTTGCAGTGATCTCAGGCTGTTTAAGGGTGTATAAACAGGATGGGCATACAAACATATGCAAAGTGTAGACTGTGTAATTTCTGCTATTATTTAGTAATATAGCTTGTGCACATTTCTGTGGTGATAAATAACTGAGCTCATCTGCGCACTATTACTATAGAAAAAGAAATTAATTTTGTATGTCAGTCTTATTGACAAAGGGTTATTTAAATTTATAAGCAGAACTGTAGGTTAGACTGCAGTGTAAGAAACACCATCTTTAAGTCCTGTGGTGTTGTTTAGAATCTGTCTTTATCCTACAGATGAGTTTTGGATGGAGACCACCATGTTTCCCACCACTACTCTACCACCCACGACGACTCAGCTGCCCACCACGACTCAGTTGCCCACCACGACTCAGCAGCCCACCACGACTCAGCTGCCCCCCACCACCACTCAGCCACCAAATCCTGAAAGTCCACGTCCACTCAACAACACCCCATCCTCAGAGTTTGACGTCTCTGGCAAGAAACGCTTCACGGGTAATGTATCTTAATGTCTGCTTGCAAAGAAAAACCTCACTCTGTAATTTCCACTGGATTTGCAAAACAAAAAAAAGAAAAAGAAAACATTCAGCAGGTGTAACGTTTCAGTCCACCAGCTGTTTGGAAGCTCTGCCTTTCATTGGTATGGCACCCTATGATCTATTAGACCATTTTCCTAGCTTAGAGGCTCTGTTACTGTTTCATTTTTGTCTGTTGCAGGAGGCCATTTAAGAAGCCCATTGACTTTACAGGCGCAGTGGGCTCAGGTTGTTTCAAGTTGACAGCTTCTGTAGGAAATATCTCTGAATGCCTGAGTGAAACCATTTAAACCCAACATTAGAAATAATCAGAAAGTCTGTGGGATGTGGCTTCCTGCCAAAAGAGAGAGAGAAAGAGAGAGAGAGAGAGAGAGAGAGAGAGAGAGAGAGACTTTTTAAATCATGGCAGAGCTTTGAGTATACTGTTCCAGGTAAAAGAGAAAATGTGTATGAATGTGGGCTCCACTCAACACTATGAACAATTGCCAAAAATTTGGGTTCGGCCCAAGTCTCTTGGGTTCGAAGTGGCTTCTTACCTGACCCTAGATTTTATTTTGGCTACTCATAAAGGCACATAATGAATAAATTGTACTGAAACGCACACCCCTAATTACTACTTGGAAAATTCCAGCTATCCTCATTACAAGTGGAGTATGTTTGTGTCTCATCATAATAATATATCAGATATATCAGTTCAAAGATAAGGCAGACAGATGTGGCCTCCAAGGATTTCCTGTCAGGGAAATCTGAAAATGAAAAACACTGATAGCTTGTCGTAGATAATATTTGTTTACTCAGGTTCAACTTTTTTGCATGGCCTTCACTTTTGGATAGATCAGTAGTTATTAACAGTAATCATGATCATCTGCATTCCTGAAGAGCTTAATTCTCATCCAAATCTAACAAAGCCAATTCACCTAATCAAGGTCTTCTGGAGGCTGGATTGGATATGGTAGAACTGGTCTGAAGAAGAATGGGCGGATACTGTTCCAAGACCACAGTACAGATGGTTCTGAAATAGCACTGCCCAAACAGCACTGCCCCATAAACAAAAATTGAAATGTGATTCTGGCTTTGTCTCACTTATCTCCAAGTGCATTATTCTGCTCTGTATTGCTCATTGTTCTTTATACTGTGTATACAAAACCTGCTGCAGATGTTGAGTGTATCTCACAGATGGTTGTGTGAGGTTGGGGCTTGGCTGGAGAGGTAGCCTGAGGCGACTGTAAACATTATACTACCTCTCGCTTCCTCTCCAGCACAGCCTGTGGAGATACAGTACGTTGTTACCATAACAGCACAGTGTCTGCTCTACTCATCTACCATTGACCTGCTCATGCTTCTGATCTAAGTCCAGCTCAAAGAATGTGACTGGAAGCAGACTGGACATTAACCCACGCCCTACATTTCTGAATTTTTGAACTTTTAATATGCTTGCATAAGCTGTAGTCTGGAAATGAGTTGATGACAACTTAACTGCACTACAGAGAGTGAAAAAACAACATTGCCAGTAAAAGCATTCTGCAAAATACAAGAGCGTAACTAAGACCAGGGCATCTTTTGGGTTAATCAATTTTAGCATGTGGCCAAACTACAGTTCCTTACCTTCTTTAACTTTAAAACACACAAAACAATTACTCTTATAGCAGTTAATTAAGTTTTTGTGGAACTTAAATTAGTTACTGAATAATACACTGTAAAATAAACAGTTAGCATTTAGCCTTTACAAGTTAATATTTATTTGCTTTTGTTTTGTCCTACACTTTTAAAAATGTATTTAATTTGTGTGATGACACAGAAGAAAAACAATTTTTGTGTTTAGAGACATTTTTATAAATGAGATTGGTGAGTGTGAAAAAGTGTAACATTTCAAAAGTGCTTTTTGTTAATTTTCTATTTAAAGGGGACATATTTTACCTCTTTTTAAACAAGTTAGAATAGGTCTATGGGATATATAAAACATGTTCATGAAGTTCTTTGCACAAAAACACTCTCATATAAAGAGATCTCACCAGCTCTCTATTCCAGATGTAGCCTATTTCAGAATGAGCCATTTAAGGGCTCTGTCACTTTTATGCAAATAAAATATTGCTGGCCACGCCCCACCCATCCCATGTTTACATAGGTGAGGGGTGATGCCAGGGTGGTTCTATGAAAATGTCCTTATTGTAACATCACAATAAGGAAGTCATCAAAATGGCTCGTAGAAGCATATGATTCCTGACACCAAAACCTTTCACTGACTCTCAGAAAACAGATGTTTTTTTCATGCTTAGAGTGTTTATAGGTGAAGTAGAGACACAAGTGCAAATAAAAAAGCATACAAAAAGTGAGTTTTGTATAGTATGTCCCCTTTAATGTAATGGTTCTAGGAAAACAACAAACTTTTAATCATTAAAAGTGTCTGCACACTCACAAATCCCTTTTTAATATATGGTTATTTCAGGATCCAAAAGTAGTTATGTGATTGCACTGCTCAAAGAACATTTGTTACACTTATCTTAGTGTACTATTGAAATTAAAGGAATTTGCAAATATGTAAAGTAGTAAATTACATTGTGAACTAAATGCTCATTCAGTTTGTAGGGTTGGATTTCATTCTGCAGACAAAGACTGCAACTCTTCATTACAGTGTGCGCTTTTAACAGAATTCCTCTTGTTTCTATGAGCATTAAATCAACTATTTCATATGGAATTGCATCATGCTTTTGTTATTGCTGATGATTTAAGGGAGTGCCAGAGAGTTAAGGGGTTAACTGCTTTATGCATATGTGTAAACCTTGACAAAAACAGTGGTCCAGTTGACCTGGAGGCTCTGGTTCTGATCTATTGCCAGGATTCTGAAAGCTCACTGTCTCACAGCTCCACTAATGTGCTGTTCTTGGCAGAAGCATATCATCAACTGCTTTGGCTGGAAGAAAAATATACAATAACACCCCAAGAATGAGAGTAACATAAGCCAACTCCTCATTGTTTTATGAAGTAGCCCCTTCAAGGTCCTCAGACTTGGTAGGATGATGTATGTGTGCTGAGCCCTTGGGAGTAAGTCCTGCTGGGATAGGAGAACAAGCACAGATGTCAACACCAATGACACCAGAGGAGCCAGTAGCCCCAGAAAATAACAACTTTACTAACATTCAGATAAGAATAAAGAATCCAAATGAAGTCAATATGAGCTGGAACACTGTTAAACGTATACTGATGGCAGCTAATGTTAACAACATTTAAACATTCTTAACCTTTTGGCATCCAAAGCTTTAACTGCATTTTCCTTTGCACATATTCCAGTTCAGACTGATTTTGGAGCCTCAGCTGCAAATCCAAACTATACAAATTATAACTACCCTTTAAAATCCTATCGTATATGAGACATAACAGTTCAGTCTCGGTATACCAACAACAGAGATATCAGTGACTGGTTTTTGTGTTCATTTTTTTCAGTTTTGTTGTCTGACATATTTATATCATAATACTTAATGACATCTGGCGTAAAGAAATGACTAGAGAGATAGTATCAATATACACCATGGGTTCAGAATGCCAGACTTAAGCACATTAACATGGATGCAACAAGTATAAACACCTTCCCACGTGAAGAAACAAAACTGCCTTGGGTGCCCAAGGAGTTATATTGTCACGCTAACATGTTTTAAAATTGTACAAGTAACAAAGTGCAACAACACATTCATGTACAGACCATGGGCCAGTAAATCCTGACACTCCAGAGAGGCAGATCTGTGCTGCACATCTGAAAGGCATTAGAGTGAAGGGGATCAAATGGGAAAAAAAAGAAAAGAAAAAATATAAAACAACATAAAATAAAAATGCTGATATCAGCATAGACTAGCTTCCTTCTGGCTGGAGTCTTAAAAGATCCCCCATGCATTGAGGAGTTTAATAGTCTGAGGTTCTCCTCTACTCCCTAGATTTCCAACATATTAGCTATGTTTCATGTTGCTGCTGTTGTGTCTATTTTCCACTGTTCCCATTTGGATGTGATAAGTGCAATGTGATCTGCAAAATCTGTGTGTGTTTGAGAATGATTAAAAACACAACTTTCTCTTATCCTTCCTTATCACACACTAAACAGAAGCCTTTAACCCTGAGCTTGTAACTCAGTTCATGTTGAGCATGTGTGTGTGGGTGGTGTTGGTAGTAAAATCAGGTGAACAACAACACATAACATGTTTGATTGGCTCCAGGTGTGTGTCTTGTGACCCAATCACATAAGGTCTTCTGGAAGTGTTCCCAGCTGTCAGACTACCGCAATAACAGTCACAGTGAGCCAGAGGACACACTCCTCTAGACCACGTAGAACTGCCAATGGAAAGGATTGCAAATTGTTATACAATCTAGAACGTAAACAAACAATATATTCACACAAACCACACAAAAAGACAAAGAGCATCTTCCAGCTAAACTGTGTCATTGGGATTGGATTATTTTAAAAGGAAGAATTGAAATAATTGCCCGCGCTGTACAATAATATTAATCTTGTCTGAATTCACCATGTCAATCATTTTTACAGACATAAGTGTGTTTGTGCACCAGAACAGCATCTGGCATTTTTGTGTTAGATCCAAGTTTTCTCCCTAAGCTTTGAAAAATTCTTTCATTTTCTCTAACTGCTTGTGTAATGGGGAAATGGTGAGGGCATCCTACCCACCCAGAGATCAAGGCCAGTTACACTCTCTTAGACTCTTGGCCTCAGGTGGTTGAGGAAGTTCAAAGTGGTGATCTCCTAATGACAGGGCCAACATTTAGACCACAGCATTCTCTCTGAGGCAGATTGTGGGGGCTTTTACATTGTATGAAATTAATCTCAGAAATAACACCAAGTTTTGCTAATGTATAATTTATGTCTCTTATATGCTTCTGATGCATGGAGGAGCTCAACCCTTTATGTCAGTATGCAGCATATTTTTAAACCCATTAAATGTGGCTAGTGGGTACTATTGATCTCAGGAGGCTGAATATTGTATTGCTGCTATAAAAGTAGTATCAAATATAGCACTATTGTGAATTTATTTATTTATTTATTTTGGTTAGGGTTTCATTTATTATTATTATAATATGTCCAATAGAGCTAGCTGGATAATATTTATTCTCTTTAACCCACAGGCTCAAATATCAGATCCCCTTTAAAAAAAAGGAAAACATGTACACTGGAATTCCCTTTTATTTAACCACAATCAACATATGTTTTTAAAAAAATAATAAAATCTAGAATTTTTCTTATTCATCTTGAATGTCTTGAATGCCTTGTTTCTTTCATTTTTTCCCTCAGCTCCTTATGTGAACTACATCCGGAAGGACCCTGGTGCTCCATGCTCTCTGACGGAGGCTCTGGAGTACTTGCAGGTGGATGTACTTGCTGGTCTTTTAGAGAAAGACAGTCTGACAGCCAGTGAAAAACAGCCGCCCAAGAACAAACCCCATAACATCACGGTGGTTGCTATGGAGGGCTGTCACTCATTTGTTATTTTGGACTGGGCTCGCCCACTGAAAAATGACATGGTGTCAGGTAGGCAGTCTAAATCTAACATGGCCTGTAAATGTTCAAATATACAGTCTTCCTAAAGCAGCACACCACATATATGGATGCTGTTGGACTTTTCCCACTAACTTCTGTTGATTTACCTTTAGCTGATGAACAGGGATTTTTCTTGTGGTTCATAATGTGTCCAAGTTCACTCTTTAGCTAAAGCTGAATGTCAAACTTTTCCAACTGGTTGATGTAATATAAGAGAGAGGGAGACAACAGCCCACAATGAGACCTAAAGTGAAGTCTCTGTGGTTACTGGATTACCTTTGTCACGATTAATCTCTGTGAGCCTCTGTGTGTTCCTTGGCAAATCAACAGAAGGAAGTCGTGAAATTGCATAATGTGTAAAACAGATAGTAGTTGTTCTCCTGTCAACTTTCCATTCCTATCTACACATCACACCATTCCTGATTTATTTTCATCTTCTCTTTTTACTCCTCATATAGTTTGTTCCACATGTTTAGGATAGCCCTGCTTAGGTTACACACATATGAACATGCCAAAATCAGATGGGCTGGAATCCACATCTTAAGGAATATCAGAAACCTGGTGGTGAAAAATGTAGAATGCTTTTGTAATTCTTCTTGTAATTGGCATGGGTTAAGCTTTCCATATTGTAATATACAACTGCAGTTCAGAGGAGTTCAGAAATATAACATAGGTAGATCATTAGGTATACTATACGTGAACAAAGGTTTTTATACAGACACTGAAAATCAAGGGTATTCATAGGGGATTTATTCTTAAACATTGCAATAACAGATTCTACACCTATGGGAATGCTGCAGACCCCTCATTTTTAAATATGGTGAAATGGTTTTCAAGAATTTGATGGAAAGACTATTTTCATACTTTATAAATATTGTTAATTCTAACTTTAATTACTGCTGATGGTTTCTTCTGCAGGGTACATGGTACACAGTGCCTCCTATGATGATGTGCTCAACAACAGATGGTCATCTCACCTCTCAACTGGCACCCACCTGCCTATGGAGAACCTCAAGCCAAATTCCAGGTGAGCTATGTTAGATTTTTTTTTCATCTTTGTAGTAGACCACATAAGTGAAGTTAAGTCTTCCATAATGGAAAGGGGAGCCACAGTTTCCTTGAGGACTGCATGGGCTGAGTTTCTTAACAGCATTGTAGAGCAAACCACTTTTGAGTTACATAATCACCTTCAGAACAGGGTGGGACCTATTTTGTGAGGGGGAAAAAAAGACTCCTCTGGAAGCCTGAGATATATCACAGACTGTGAATATGGTTTGTGGTTAATACTGATTTGGGTTAGTTGTTAGTATTGGAGCACAGTGGCAACTTTGTGCAAAGCCTGAAAGAAAAACGGTTTTTATGTTACAAATCGCAAAGATGCTGTAGCCACAAGATTTAATGTTTGAACCCTAGAAATGAGAGTCTGTGATCCAAATGACCTTTTAAGTGCTGATGTTTTGCAGATGCACAAATATTCACAGTTAATAAAAGAAATATATCACCTACTTATGTGAGGTTCAGACCAAACCAATAGTAATATCTTAGGAATTTTTAGGGTTAATTAGGGGCTTGTTAGACTGTGAGCATGACACCATATGGAGGCTGAGAACAGGTCTCACTTCTAACAGCAATCTAACAGCACAAACTTAAAATTCAAACACTGTCTCCAGCACGAAACCTCAGTCTAAACATTGTGTCTCCCTTCAATAGAATTTTGAGTATTGTTGACACAGCTTTTGATTTAAGATAATAATCAAAATCTTTTAATGAAAGTGATAGAGTAATACGCTCTTGATTTGTGTCTAGGAACGTTGTTTTGAATAGGTTCATTTTTAATAATTGCTTGAGCTCATTGATAAAGCACGGTCAGGCTGAATGGAACTCACATTTTAGTGAGTTTGGAGAGCTTTTTCTACCATGCTCCCATCATGGATATATCATATCTCAAGGCCTGTTGAGCTCAAAGACTCCATGCAGGGAATGTTCATTTGTACATGACTATTGGATGCACATCATAGAGTACAACAACTTGGAAAAAACTGCCAGACAAGTGTCTACAAGCTGGCAGGAGAACATTCTGTAAGGTGGCTTGCATGCAGACAGTTCACAGAGCACATGTTGATAACAGATGTAAGTTGGTAATAATGGCTTAGACTTATGAACTGATGTCAGACATAAAGCATTCATAATACAATAGCTATAATTCATAAAACTCCTTTTGTGGCTAACAAGCATGACTTAATTTCTAAAGTGTTATTACGTAACGTATAAAAATTGGATTCATCCCTTTACACCCACTCCCTCCTTTTCTTCCTCTTCATCCATCTTCATCTGCTATCGAGTTTCTTGTCTCAGTATGTTTAAAGTAGCTAGATTAAACTTGTGATTCATTCTCAAATAAGCTAAAAAAAGGCATTGTCTGTTGCATAAAGTGGCTAATGTTTATCACATGTCCCAGCAGATAGGCCCCAGTAACAGCAGGCATGATTGTTCTGCAGTCAAATTTACTCACTCTCCTTGAACTGTTATGGCGTGTGTCTTTACTGTGATACCCACAATCGCACATAAAGCACAGTTTACTACTTCCAAGTGACCCTGCTATGCTCCTGTCAGGATTCCGGTTCCCAAGGTTACCCACCTCAGCTCTTTGTAGTCACAGTTATACTTCATCTGAAATATGTTTATGGGCTGTCCAGACATTTCCCACAGATGTGGAGCAGTGTGGTGGCTACCAGATCTGACCGGACAAGACTTCTTCACTCACACTCAATGCATATGTGCAGCAGTCCTTCACATGCACATGCTTATGAGCTCCTCATGCACAAAAAAACCCAATGTACTCTGACATCTGACTGATGGAGCCTAATAGGCAAGATACATGAAGATTCTTTCCACTTAGTTTAAGTCATTAGTTTTGTCAGAATGTAGTGAATTTGTACATTGGGAATGTAAAATGGGCTTTAGAGCAACGTCCATTCAATATTAACATGACACTTATATTTAAAAAAAATTCAGATATATTACAATAATGATACACATTCTGCAATTCACTTGAAGCTTGTAAATCAGACTTAGTAGCATCTTAACTTTGAGATCACAATCTCATGAAAGTGCCAAATGGTATTGGTGTCACAGAGACATCAATGAGATAACACATTATAGCATCTTTTATAGGTTTTGTTAAATTATATAATCAGCTTTTTAATCACCTGAGCCATGTAAACAAGTCAATGTAAGCTTATTTGTCCTAAAACATTGGTCTCTGATACACATTATTTAAAGGGTGGTCTGTATGCAGTATGACATGTATGTACATATGAAAAACACTAGCTTCTAACCAAAAAGGATCAAACAATGTGCAAGCATAAGATGGAGAACTTTATTTTGCCCTCTTATTAACAGTATGATTGCACTAGGGATAAAGGAGTTCTAAAATCTTTTGCAGCGTATTTTCGGAAGTCTGTAGCGTAATCCAGGCAGAAGAAGTTGGAACTTTCCCTTCAGAGGATGATCATCAGATGCAATAATTAACTCAGCTTCGTGCGAAATATACTTCTGACATAGCTGTAATAAGGATGCTTGCTGACACCCCGTGATCCGACTACTAATTTTAACAATGCTGCTGAGAAGAGTTTTATTCTTAATGCTCAAGTTTTCAAACCAGGTCAAAAGTGACCTTTGAACACACCTGAAACCAGTTTTCTCAAAAAAACAAAAAACAAAAAAAACAAAAAACCTCTGTTGACATTTCTTAAGAATCCTGTTGTATTTTGATTAAAACACAACTAGTCATCAATCAGTGTTTTCCCCGTGTTCACGTGGGTTTCCTCCGGGTGCTCCGGTTTCCTCCCACAGTCCAAAAACACACGTTGGTAGGTGGATTGGCGACTCAAAAGTGTCCGTAGGTGTGAGTGTGTGAGTGAATGTGTGTGTGTGTCTGTGTTGCCCTGTGAAGGACTGGCGCCCCCTCCAGGGTGTATTCCCGCCTTGTGCCCAATGATTCCAGGTAGGCTCTGGACCCACCGCCTCCCTGAACTGGATAAGCGCTTACAGATAACAGATAATTGTCATCAATCACCGTACCAAGATACTCAGAACTGCAAACCCTTTCAACAATGGTACCATCAATAGTTGTAGGATGGATATCCTTATTCACATGTCTAAAATCGATGACCATTTCTTCAGTTTTTTCAAGGTTAAGTTTCAAGAATGGTTCTTTACATCACAGCACAAACTCATCCACTATTGGTCCATGATTATTCTGTGTCACGGCTGCAGGGAGGACAAGGAGGTGAATGTACACACAAGGAAGGAATTTATTAACACAAACAAAAGTAAACAAAACAAACAATGAAAGTAAACACAAGCTAGACTAAACTGAACTAAACAAGAAACAGCCATGAACTGATGTAGATATGCACAAACATAAGAACACAGAAGCGGACATCTACACGCAACACCAGACAAAGAACACTGAAACCTAGGGGGTATATGAGCTGGAACACAGACAAGGAACACCTGGGAAGGATAACGAGAGTGCAGGACCACAAAGGAGGCACAAGTCGGAACACTGATAAGACGGGGCTAAGGCGGAGACAGGAACCAAAACAAGCTCAAAGCCATGCGCTAAAGGAGCACATGGTAGACAAGGGAACTCACAACACAGAAACAAAGCTGGAAATGTGACAGACAGTCATGAAGACGACTGACTATGACAGAGTCATCAGCATATTTAAAAAGTATCTGTCTACATACTGACTTTGGCATTAGTCTGAATATAAGATAGACAAAATAGGGGATAAAGCACAACTTTGTGGGGAACCAAGAGAAGATATTAGACTATCTGAAAATGAATCATTGTTGTGCCACCACTTACCCTGTTTATATTTATTTAAAATTCATAATTCTTCATTCACCCTTATATACCGCTATAGTCCACAGTTGGATAAGTTCCCCTTTTGAATCTACAGTTTTTCTCAAGATTTCTTCTGGAGGCCATTTTTAGTTTTTCCTACCACAATTGGACCCAGAATTCTGTAAAGCTGCTTTGTGACAGAGTTGAATTTAATTTTAAGCTAGCCTTAGACAGTAGGTAGTTTCTCTTGCTTGATTGTGTGGATTTATAGGTTTATTGAACAAACTGGAACTTATTTTTAATGCTTCAAATAGTTATATTGAAATTATACAGTGCTTGCAAATTTGTGAACAAATGTATTTTAAAAGCTAGTTCTATATTCAGCCTTGTACTGTCGCACTATTAAGGTGGACAATTCATACAAAAAGCATGTGAATATAATCAATATTAGCCTCAATACTGATCTATTTAAGGTGGAACTGAACTTTTGAATACAATAAATGTGAATAAGAAGCAAATACATTTATTGTGGAAGAGAAAATCTATAAGGAAGATATCAGCCTGATCTAGTCACAAAGTTTAATGTGGAAATGCAAGATCAAATACAGTATGAAGCTGGTATTTCGCCTTTCAGTAATGTAGGTAGATATTTTTTTCTGTGTAAATAGGCTGATTATGGTGTGTTAATTTCACTACTACAGTTCAAAGTTCATAAACTTATCTTGCTCTTCTTGTAGGTTCAGTTTTCCTCAGCCTGGTATTCTGCATGTGCTTCACATCTGGGGAGTAGGGGGAGGGGGCAGACAACTATCTTCAGTGTTTTGAATCTGTATTGCAGTTCCCATTTTAAATGCTTGCCATCAGTATTACAGATTTCTCCTTTAACCTGAACCAATGTAAGAGAGTCCTTTAGTTGCTTAGAAGTAACATTGTGTTCCTCATAGATTATTACACCCCTTGCTCTAGGGATGAACCTTGTTGTTTGACCACTTCTGGGAAGTTGTCAGTGGTCTTGGATTTCCTCCATTTTCACAAAATCTATCTGACTGTGGTTTGGTGGAATCACAACAGCAGCCTTTAACAACTCTTTTTTCAGAGATCCTCAGAAATCTCTGTTTATGCCATGATATACTCCCATATTCATGTGCTGTGAAGATCAAACTTTGATGGATTGAGATATATATATATATATATATATATATGGGTTGTTAAATAAAATGGTTTGGGGTTTTTTATATTTATTTTAAATACAGCAGGGTGGCCACTCATCTGTCTTCCCATTTGGTGTCCTGACTCTAATTTATTGGTGATCTTAAAGGTTCATAATCAGCATTAGAACTAAGATTTAGACTTCAGTAGGGACAGACTGCCAATATAAATTCCATCTGGATACTTTATCATAAGGGTTTCTGTTAAGTCCTCTTAGATTTGTTGTCTAGGGGAGAAGGAAAAAGGAAACACACCCACTTCCCCACTCTGGCTGTGGCAGTCTGACTCGGATTGGCTTTTGAAATCTCTCTTTATTTTGGTCAGAGTTTCCACGTGGCTTCTCTAATTTGATCCAGCCATGCTGATTTTATGTCATTAAAGGGAACTCAAATAAAAACAAGTGAAGTACTGAAGGTACTGAACATTGCCACCCCCATCCCTTCTCTCTCTCTCTCTCTCTCTCTCTCTCTCTCTTTCTCTCTCACTTACTCACACACAAACACACACGAAAAGGAATTAAATGAGCTGATCTCTTGTAATTAGTCCTTACGTTTGTATTTTCTTTCTCTTTTTGTCCGTTTTTGTGAGGTTTAAACCTCTTCTGGCTTCTCCTTTCCAATTCCTATTTTCTTTTCCTTCTCTAACGTGTCAAATGACAAAAATCTTGCCTTGAAGCCAGGGGCTAAAAGCTGATATTTGTCTCCCTGACATTTGTAATTAAAGAAAAGTCTATGAGCATGAAGTTCCTCCACTGAATCATATTTTTTCTCTTTTGTACTATGATAGTCATTCATTAGGATCCTCTCCATTTGGCTTTCTGAGGTAGCCACTCATATGCACGTGTCTCAGTCTTTCTATCTTACCAGTGAATGTTTTGTGAAACATTATGATCTTTATCTTTACAATGGCTTTCAATCAAATTCTGATATTTTTCCCACCATCTGGATTAGTTATTAAAAACTGAATATCCATCAAATCCTTACAAACACTCAGGGTTTATGGCTTTGGTTGAGTAATTTTTCATTTTTCTTCCCCTAGGTACTACTTCAGAGTTCAAGCAAAGAACATTTTTGGTCTAGGGCCGATCAGCGAGACACTAACATATGTTACAGAATCAGGTCAGGATCTCTCTTGAGGTTTTTTTTTTTTTTTTTTTTTTTTTTTTTGCGGTTTAATACATAGTTAATTTGGAAATTCTGCAAATCATATTTATTTCTTTTTTACAGATGATCCCCTTCTTATTGAGAGACCTCCAGGTGAGTGACTCATTTTATAAAAAGCATGCTCAATTCTTTCCATCACTCTTTAAAACAAAGGTGCCAAAATAATTTTCTGCAATGATGCCACAGAATAATCTCTTTCATTTCTTAAAAGCATCAGTGGTTAATATTTTTTTTTGTGACTAATATCGTTATTTAAATACAAACAGCAGAGATTTTGTGCAGTGCATTGTTTACAGGCGAAGGTCATTACACTTCTGAGAGTCAAATTCACTGAAGCAGCAAGTTTTTACTTTATGAGCATGCTTAGATCTTAGGATAGGACGCTTCCAAGAGTCTGAAAGTGGAAGCCCTATCTGTAGTTTCTTACAAAGGTGCATAAAGTATTTGGAACTAATCCCTTGAAGCATGGAATACCAGATTAAAGACTGTTTCTTGCCACCACATGATGTAATCTCCGAAGAGGAATCACGTAGGACGCCTTGAGGAAGTTATGGACCAGATGAGCCAAGTTGTGAATGCTTTGTAGAGGTGAAATAGTATATGTTGGAAAAGATAAAATTGCTGTTGTTTAAGTGTTGAAGTAAGCACCTGGGGTTACACAGTGTGAAAGGTGGATGATGACAAAGAACAGAGTTCTCTCTGGTTGTATAAGGAGTTGGAGTGATAGGAGGGCATTTCTTTTAAGGCTGATAGATTCCTTGCAGATTGTTGTTTTTCTCAAGATGTGAAAAAAACTGTTCCAGGACACAGCAAAACATTCTGTTCCCTACTTTTTTACACAGAAATGGAAAAAGTAAAAAGAATCTATATATTGTGATGTGCTGAATTGAGGGTGGGATTCTAGAGTAGCTACATAACACATGGACACAGTTGAGTTGAGCTTGTTTGTTTGCTTGTTTTGTGAGATCATTTCACATTGTGGCCCACACCTGTTCATTTCTCCATTTCTCAGGTGGTGAGCCTATTTGGATTCCATTCTCATTTAGATACAACCCTGCCCACAGCTCCTGTAAAGGAAGTCAGTTTGTCAAACGCACATGGTACAGGAAGTTTGTGGGTGTGGTCCTCTGCAATTCACTGCGCTACAAGATCTTTATGGGAGATGGCCTGAAAGGTATCCTCACTGTTTTTTCTTTGTACACTTCATTCAACCTACATAATTCAGCAGTACCTTCAGTCTCATGTTGGTCTTTCATGTTGGCAGAATATTGAGCGCTTGCGTGCATTTTCCCAAATGCCTTTGCTAGAATTTCCATCATTGTTGACTTTCTGTACCACAGCTCAGTGTAAACGTAGCAGATGTGGTCTCAGGTTTAAGAGGTATTTATGCCATTGTTCCTTACAATTTTAGAAACTTTCTACAGTATTGCTGATACATTTGGACATGGAGAGGACCACTGCCAATTTGTAGATTCCTATCTAGAGGGAAGGACAGGACCGCACAACCTCTCTCTCTATCTGCCTACAGCTCAAGGTACTACAGTCTCAACACACTTGAAAAATTCACTGAATTTAAGCTGCTCATATTGACTGACTAATCTACATAATATAATGATTTTACGTTTTTAGCAAGACTGATTTTTGAAAAAAAATATATTTGTACTTTAAATACAAATATTAACTATTCATTCTTTGACATTCAGTGGACTACTTAACAGTCTTCATTGCTCACCCAAGTACTCAAGTACTATTCTAACTGAGTTTTTTGTGTTTTTCAGGTTACTATCGCTCATATAGGCAGGAGCCTGTAAATTTCGGGCCCATAGGCAGACGCACGCCTCATCCTTTCGTGGGCTGGTATGAATGCGGGATCCCAATCCCTGGCAAATGGTAACGGAGGCTTTCTGTAAGCCAGACACCACTGGCATCCACATTCCATCCTCCTTCCCTCTCTGTTTGCCAAGTCCATAAATGAACTTTTGCTCACCATGGCAACTGAAGCCCAAACAACATACTGTTTCTGACAGAGAGAATATAATACTTAAAATAACACTTTTCTATATAATTGTTCAAATATCAAGCACTTTCTTTTTGAAGCAGTCTGTATATGAGGAAATACAAGCATGTGTGCTCAGATTCATAGTAACATTTCAGGGACATATTATCCTCAATAATTCCCAGTGATGGCTTCTGACCTTATTTCTGTCTGAAATAATTTATCTTAGTATGACTCAGTAAATTACTTTGATAGGTTCTCTAATGCAAAACACAAGCCCGACTAAGCAATGAGTGAAGATTGCTGAAGCCTTACAAATACAGTGGCCTATATGTTAATGATGTAACAAATTTTCCATGATTGATGTTTTTGTTGTTTTTTAATAAGTCTTCTAGTTTCTTTTTTTGTACTCCTTTTTGTATCATATTACCTTCAAAACAGTTGGCTTGGAAAGTATTGCCCATATTAGGGCAGATTAAAAGGTATTTTCATTTGCTCAGGAAAGGTTACAAAATTGAATAAAGGTGCTATGGAAAACATGAAAAACACTTATGATTTATATTCTGAATGTTGTAATGTTAGTGCCTTTAAAAAATGAAAGTTATACAGTGCTAAAGATGATCAAAATGAAGCCTCAACACCCAGGCCTATTGTTTTGAGAGCCAACAATTATAGACTAATCAATATCAAAGGACCCAATGATGCCATTTGGTCTCTGCATTTTCTTGATCAGCAAACCTTGGTTAAATACTGTTTTACAGAGTCCTAGGTGCAATACAAAACAGTAACCTGTAAATTATAAATATTCTAAATGAAAGTGTAAATAATAAATATGCCAAATGATTAAAAATGTCTTTAAAGTGGTCTTAAACATTTAAATGTAGTGTTATGAGTGTTCCTAATAAAAGGGTTCAATTAAAGAAGAAAACAAAAACACGTTGGAGAGCACCAAGAGAAGGAAAATATATATTCTTCATAACTCACAGACAAGAATGCTTTCGCAAACACAACATATCTCTCAAATATGTGTCAGTGCTCTTCAAGACCTTAACAGCAACCTAAATAACAGAAAAAAACAGGCTGTGACTAGACATCAATTTAGTAAAAAATCTGGACATATGAGTTATTATTTTAATTTTGCTGAGGAATTCTTCAGCACTTTTTTTTAAAACAAGGAATTTATTTAGGGACATAGTTTGGCAGCCCATGGAGGAGAGTGTTTCCATAGTCTAGACAAGAAGTAACAAAGGTATTAGGCTAATGTTTCAACTCTGCTATTGCTGAGTGTCAGTCTCTCTGTGCAGTCATTTCTGCAGTAAAAATAAGAGGTCTCACATATTGTATAACTGAAATGTATATCAGAGAGGATTACAGCTTTCTGTAAGGAAAATGGTATGTATGAATAATGAGGGTAAGAAAAATGTATCTATTCTCTAATTCCTCCCTAAACCTATCAAGAATGTCAGTGGCTTGTCAAATTTTGTTTTAACTATGTTATATTGATTCATATAAAACTGAATGCCAATTTCCTACTCTGCTCCAAAAGTTACATAGTGCTGTTTCTGCAGTGTTGAGTCCAGTGTAGCAATACCAGAGACTCTGTCCTCCCTATTGCAGGTCAGTGAATCATCGCAATGATTTTCAAGCTGTTATTTTAAGATAAAATAAAATGTCACACAGTGTTTCTTTAAGTGAGGGCTAGAGGACGGTGATACTGCTGGAGGACAGTTTTATGTAGTGCAGTATAATCTCTTAGAAAGACCTTGAAGTGTTCACCTGTAACAAAGGCATCAGTCAGGTTGAGATGAAATATAATAGAGTGGAAACCAACTTGGCCACACTAACCTGCACACTAGAAAGCAAACGTCTTATCTATCACACCAGCTACTCTTAATTACAAATTTAAAACAAATTCATGTTTTATTTGGCACTTCGGAATACCTTCCCCAGCAGTCCTTTCCATTCGGAAACACAGGGGTAACTAGCCAGGTCATAGCTTCTTTAGTTGGCCATTGTTTTCAAGAGTGTGATGGTGGTAACTGTTATTTTTTTGTTATTAATTACTAATAAGAATAATATTCATCCATTCATTGATCCATTTTCTGTGCTGCATACTGATCACTGTCACAGTGGGTTTACCCAGAATTATTGGGTGCAAGGAACACACCATTCCATCACAGGGTGAAAAAATATAAAATTAAATTCTATATTATTTACTGTTTTCAAAACTGCAAATCACTGCAAATAGTGGTGTGCAGAACAAAGAACACCAAAAAAATATTGCCCGAAAGTATATTAAATGAAGGTTTTCTCTACCTAATACAGATCAAGTTATCTTTTCAGATCAGATGCATTCAGATGCATTTTCTACATTTGAAGAAATTATAATACTGCTTATATAAAATGTGGTGATCATAAAACATTGTGCAAACATGTTGTAAGTGTCATAACTTTAAATATTTAATCTTGGATGATCATCTGCAGATTTTGATTCAATTTGTATGAGAGAAGTGCCCTACGCGGGTGTGAGGTTCTGTGAATGTTTAACTCTGAAGCAGTGATGAGAGAATGGTTGTATTTTCCTGGGAAATAAACAATTTGTACAGTTTTGGAGCTGTCTCTGCTAGTCCAACATCAGAATTAAACCTTTAATTATTCCCATACAATAGATTCCAGTTCAGATGGGGTCTCCTGCATGACATATATGACATGAAATTGCTTGCTTAATTCACCATGTGACATTTAATTATTCCAGTGTTATACAATGGTTAGTTCAAAATTTCTGTGGAACTGTCATTTGGTTACCTGATTTAATACTGTTTATTCCTGACAACCGGTGAACCAGCGTCAAGGTCATCAGTGCCCAACGCTCACTGATGTGCACGAAATGAAGGCAAGCCTCTCTGGTCTGATCCCACAGAAGAGCTACTGTAGTAAATATTGCTGAAAATATTGACCACAGATTGGAGCATATAGAGCCTTATGTCCATGCTGATGACCTTCATTCCTCTTGCACATAAATAAGTCTTGTTCACTGGTTGTCTTCCCATGAACCCCTCTTGGTAGGTGCTAACCTCTACTTGTCTCATTATCGTAACAGCACATTACACTTGCTGTTTTGGAAATGCTCTGACCAAAACCACATAACCAACAAAATTCTGCCCTGGTCAAAGTGGCTCAGATAATTTTTTTTTCTGTTTCCAAAACATCAACTGCAAGAACTGACTGTTCACTTTTAGTATTAGAATTAGAATCACTTTCTTGGCCACTGTGCTTGCACAAAGAGGATTTTTTTCTGCATTTAGCTCAATCCATGCAGTGAAAAACACATTTACACTCAGTAGAGCGTAAAGGGGGCAGTGGGCACACATGCCCGGAGCGGTGGGCAACCCTAGCCATTGCACCTAGGGAGTATTTGGAGGGTAGGTGCCTTGCTCAAATATCTTCCCTATCATCTTCTTTTATTATCCAGATCGCTCCATCAAAAAATATTGCTTCTAGAATGGGAGAGTGAGTGTCAGCAAATGCTGCTTTTTGCTGCTAACACAAAGGCATTAGAGCTCAGCATGCTTGCAGGAGAATGCTAACTGCCCAGTTCAATATGTTTGCTAACAGATGTCAGCACTGGCAAGCATTTGTACTGACTGAGGGAACAGGAAAGTCATCCTACTGATTCAGACCAAGCAAGGCCAACTGTGTTCTTGGACTCCAAAGGTGGCAGTGGCATCACAAGGGATTGAACTCACTACTGATTACGGGACCAACTCAGGAGCTCATGGATCACAAATGCCACTCTAACTCATCCGAAAAGTGCTGGATGGAGCTCTTTTATCCCAGAGAACAAAGATCCACTGCTCAACAGCCCAATGCTGGGCTGCTTTCTACTCCTTTTGTCAACACTGGCATTGGTCATGATGAACATAGACTCATGTGACTATGGCAGCACATCCCACTCTGTTTGTAATGGTTTTTGTGGAGATTAAACAAGTTGTGGGATTTGGAGGAAAGAAACTGCAATGTCCAAAGTCTAGTCTAACATCCTCATCTGAAGTGGAGCGAAAAACATTCTGGAAACTGAGGATAGGGCTATGCTCTGAAGTAATCTGAAGTCAAACATGAAGGTTATTTTCTGTTCCAAAGCAATGGGTGGCCAAATGGCCTGCTATCTGACCGGTGTTGAGCCTGCAGTATACAACAGAGAAAAAAATCCAACAATGCTAGGTTATTCTTTGGTGCCTTATGCCACCAGTGAAACCGGAGAAGTTACCAAATGAAAATTTCCCTCAAATTTACCATGAGATGACTAAATGCTTTGTATATTTTGCAATCAGAAGTCTGCTGATTTCTTCCTTGTAGCAATAAAATTATTGGCCAGTCAAAAGTGAACAAAAAAACAATCACCCAATTTCCATAAATGAAGTTATGGGACATAATTATATGTAATTGAGAGCATATAAAAGTGCAGCGAGTAATCATGAGCTGAAGAAGGATCTTAACTGTTTTCCACATGCTACTTGTGTGTCTTTAAAAGTAGGTCATGCGCCACTTGGGCTGGAAAATGTTACCATTCATTCTGAGAGGATTAAATCATAGAAAGAAAGTTTCAGGTCAAAAGTGAGAGAGAAAAGCAGAGTGAGGGAGAGCAAAAGAAGGCGAGCGCTACACCTGCATCCATTACCCATGCAGGATTTTCTTTTGCTTTACAACACCGATATATAGCCTTGCACCCAAATGATTCTACTCTGATCCCAACACGAACCTGATCAGAATGCAGCAGTTACATAAGATGAAAGAATTAATGCCTTCATATATCTATTAATAATGAATGGACTGAAAATAATTAAGATCCTGTGCAGAAGTCTTAGGCACCTAAGATAATTATATATATTTAAACTAATGCCTTCTCACAGTAAATACAAAAAATAATATAAAACAAATAAGATATTTTTTTTTCTATAAAGTAGTGGGTGTGAGTGAGTTTGAAGAACAGTGTTTTGTTTAGATTCTGCTTGATTGCATCAATGTGTTAAATCAACAGCACACATTATTTATAATCATTATTTATTAACCAGTAAAAGTAGGTATTGGATGATAACCTCAAATAATACGGACTCCACGAGGAGAGGTTTGGAAAAAGTTAAACCAACACATTCACACACAGAGTATCACACTCACTGGAATAATGTTATTGGGTTTTATTCTAATGTTGGGTGTTATTTGCTGTTTTGTGTTTGATTTTTTAGCATATAAACACTTACTGCTCAGATAAATAGCTTTTTAAAATCTCATAATCTCTGGTGCCTAAAACTTTGACACGGTACTGGTGTCTTGAGCATCAGGCAACCTATTCCTAAATGTTTCATGTTCAGCAGCGTTCTGTGATGTAGCTTTAATATGCAATACACTTTTTGGATGTCTGGTGCCTATTATTACTACTGTAAAGTGAGGCTTACCAGAATCTCACACATCAAATTTCATTTCACAGCAACTCACTTCAACAAACGCTGTTTATACTGTAATCATTTATTATACCGAAAATGTGAAATAGTGGTGGAATGCCCCTTTAATGCCAAGGGACCCATGGTGTATAGAGCAGTGGTGTTTTTGTAACACTGGAAAAAGTCATAAATATCCTGTATTTGGCCAGAGAACCAGCCAGAGAAAAGTAGCTTTTTAAACTGATCTGGGGACAGTGTCTCACAGCTAACCTTATCTTAATCACTATAACAGCAGTTAAGTTGGGCTGTAAAAGTGGGCTTAGCCCAGCTTGTTTGAGCAACATCAGTGCAGACTCAACAAGACCGAAGCTGTAAAAATATAATAAAAAAAACCCTGCAATAAAACGTCAGACTGCTACACTTCAATTTAACAACATTTAAAGACCCTTGTCAACATATCAGTACTCGATTTCTGCAGATTTAAATGTACAGAGACTTTGGAGTCAATGCTCAGTTCCCCTGGCATCCATCAGTGACTGGAGACAAAATGAATATCAATACAATTTTTACAATTATCTCATTTTAATAAAAAAATTCGCATTCATTTATCTGCATGTCAAACAGTGGAGAACTGAAGGCAGTTCATAATGTTAAGTTAAAAATTGTTAACTGCATAAAAACACAAGATTATACCAGATGTGGTTTTGTTACTGAAAAAAAACCTGAATGTTTAGGCGACAGAAATGTTTTGTTTAAAACTGCTGGTATCTCATTACTCCTAAATATGTGTGCGATTAGAATGAGTAATTTCTGCCTCTCTGAGTGCGTCTGCATAAAATCAGTCATCAAAGTCAGACAAAAGTGACTAGTGCTGAGTTCTCTGTGAACTTTATAGCAAGATCCAGTCACAATTTAAAAGCAGAGCTTAAAATTTGAGAAAAACCTGACAACTTAAAAAATAAACGAGTGACACAATGATCCACCAGTTAGCACTTACCACCAATCACAGACAACACCGTCTCTCAAACAAATATTCACAATTCTGCTAATGGGTCCTTAGGGCTTAAGCAAAGTGCTATAAATTTTCCATGTACTAAAATGTCAAAATGTTACACAACCTTATTTGTGAATAGGGTTTTTCTTTGCATTTTAAAGGCAATAAAAACAAGAGTCAGTGATTTGTTCATTCTCTTGAAACATTATTTAATTGATAAAAGTACAAAGATATCTTTCTCTCTCTCTCGATCCTCAAAGCCATACTTGTCGCATGTGCAGAAAGAGGCTAATATGAAATGATCGCTCGTGTTTCTAGAGCAGTGGGAGGCATTATTATAATGAAGTTACGATCTGGTGTTATGGAGTGTTCCCCCTGAACTGTGTGGACAGTTAGAACCATCCTCTTCCAGAGACCCCAGAGCAAAACAACCAACAAAGAACAAATTATATTATACAGGATTAACTATTTATTTAAATATTTAATGCATAAAAATTGGGATAGCACATTAACTAACCTCTTGACCACATTTGCCCTCCATGGTCATACCTAGCCCCATTGACTCCATTAAGGCATGCTCAGTGCCACCAGTTTCCAAGTGGACCTTCCCAGAAAATATCTTTGCCAAAACTCTAGGTGCAACTAAACACAAGTCTAAGGTCACCGTCATGAGCGTATAGTCACAGAGCACCAAACTGTGGAGAAGTGAAACAGTGTTTTCTAGAGTGATGAACCTCCATCCGATGCCTTGAGAATGATTTGGAATGACAAACTAATTACTAACCTGTCCTCTAACATCACCACTTTTCTTCACTACAGCACCTCTGGCTGAATACAAACAACTGCCACTGACTGACAAGAATTAGCAAGAAACCGGTTTTCCTGCTTAAGGCCTTTTACATTTTGGAGCCAAGCAGAAGCATGAGGTGGGAAGGGGAGATTTAGTGATATGATATCATGTTTATTCTGGCAGGGAATTCTCTACAGAGAGGAGTAGAACACACAGTGTTTTCATCATCTCCAGACAGTCTGAGCTGAGTTTTGATGCTAAAATACTTTGATTTGCAGGTTCTCACCGGTAAGAACATTTTCAGCTGTTCCAATAGATAAGCACTGCCAAACCTATCAATGGCAACAGGAATACTGGCAGAGCTTTAGAGACCATAAGGGTTTAAGCAGATACGTTCTATAATGCCAAGGTTCAGGAGGTTAGATGTAAGCTCAGAGTTTATTAGACAAATTCACTGTAATCCAACAAAACAGAAAAACAAAAAACAGCAACTGAGTCCAGTCCAGTAAAGCAGAAGGCTAGCCAATAGATAACATTCCACAGCACAAAATCAGAAACATGCCCTCACTAGCCACTTTACCAGGAGCACCATTCTAAAGGTGGGAAGGGCCAAAATGTGGTCTTACAACTGCCTGAGTTCTTTGTTTGGACTTACAGATCTTCTCAGACTGCAGTAGAAGCAAAAATTCTTCTTTCAGAAAGAGCTGACAACTCAAAATTCAAAGAGATCTAGGCCAAGTCTCAACACAACAGACCAGGGGAAGTACAGGTGAAGGTATCGAAGCCTCCCCATGGGAGATGCAGGCCTTGAGCAAGAAACAAAGAATAAAGTTGAGTTAAATCTGTTGACATGGAGACTGTTCTCCAGAGAGGAACGTCCAGAGGAAGGCTAATTTAGACTCAGGATGATAATGGTATGGCCTGCAGACAGGTTTGATGTGAAATATTAACAGTGCCAGAAGGACAGGGTCTTCAGGACATAACTGTGATCATCTGAGAGAAAAAGCCATTAACTACAAAAAGACAAGCAGGTGCTGGTCAGTTAGAGTCAGATAGGTGCACTCATTGCTGACACAAGCCACGCACACACACACACACAAACACACAAACAGCTTATGTTTTCTTCATGGAAACTCACTGCCATTAGAACGGGACACTCTGGAACAGCTGCCAATGATAAATATATTTTTATCAACACTGGGTGACATTATAACAGTAAATCAGTTTACTGTCACTGCACACCATTCATTCATTCATTGGCTGAAATCTCTCATGCAGTTCTGGGTCTTGTGGGTCCAGAGCCTACCCAGAATCACTGGGTACAAGGTAGGAACACACCCTGGAGGGGGCGCCAGTCCTTCACAGGGTGACACACACTCACACATTCACTCACACACCCACACCTACCAACACTTTTGAGTCTCAAATCCACCTACCGACATGTGTTTTTGGAACGTGGGGGGAAGCACACCGAGGAAACCCACGCGAACACAGTGAGAACACACCAAACTCTTCACAGACAGTCACCTGGAGCGAGACTCGAACCCCCAACCCCAAATCCCTGGAGCTGTGTGACTGCGACAAAAACAGTGGAGGGAATATTCACATTATATGAAAAAATAAATAAATAAATCCCAAGATTAAAGGTTTTAGAAATGCATGATGTACAATGTTTCTTCAGTGTTTCTTGTTCTCTCCAGCACTGTGGTTATTTCTCAGATTACTCTTTCTCCAGGAGAGAGGGAACTTGCCAAAACACTGGCTCACCTCAGCCACACGGAAAACCTGTCACAACTCAGCAGAGGAGACGTAATCAAGCCACATAAAACGTTATTGTTCATAACTCTGGGAGCCTGCACACAGCCAAATGTTTCCGAATCAATATTGAGTCTGTGTTTACCAGGCTGCACAATAGAATACACACAGTTGAGAAATGGGGATTTAAATGTGGTCCCTTTATAACGTGAGTACTGTTAATGTGTCTGTTAGAATAGAAGCTGATATTATGTGCTGTGTTACATAACCATTCGAGAGATCCCTCTCTCAAAGAGCTGCCAGACTCATGAATAAGAGAGAACGGCTCTACGCCCCTCTGACACAGGGCTATTTATTATTGTGAGCTTAGGCGGGACACACAGACAACATCTGCAAAACTTTCCCCTGAGATACAAGAGCTCTGTGTTCCTGAAAAACTGCTTTTTTCCACTCAGAGATCACGTTGCTCACTTTTATACAATCACCTTATCACTTTAGGATAGAGTTTATGCCTGTTTCTTTGCTGGAGGATTGTCAATGGCAAAAGTCAATGTCAAGGAACCAAGCTGGCTTATGAGGATGCTTTTAACCCTCAAAAATGACCCCAAAAACAAAAATGTGGGCAAGAGTAATATTCATGGGCACACATATGTTGCTTGTTTTCATTTAGAAAATATGGAGTGATGTGTTACATTATGCAAATGAGTTTAACATCTCCATGCCCTGTATAAAGCTCCACAGAAATGCAGTTGCTGGAGTGATCAATGGGATGATAGTGGATTGTAGTGGATCCAAAACTGATCATTAGATATAAAATATAAGAATACTAATGTTCTTGTTGCTGAATCCAATCAAAATCTCTTTTTGAAAACAAGGAGCTGAAATTTGAGTCAGCCATATAAACATGCTCAAGATGTATACATATATGACTGTAGTGTATTTCAGTGATGCCTGGTGCTGTGCTCTCACAGGTGGTGCTGAGCTCTGTGAAAAAACTGTAACAATATGAAAGCTTCTCTTTCTTTATGGACAGTACACCCTTATAGCTTATTTGAACTCTACATACAGAACATGACTTCAGCCATTCTCCCTGTCTGCTACAATTTCCCTTCCTCTTCTATTGTGTTGCTTTGATCAGCTGATCTGAGACTTGGTCCTAACTCTCCTTAACGACTGCTATAAATTAGAAGGAAAGAATGAGAGTCCCTCTCTTATGAGGTCTCGGCCAGTCTGCTCCAGCTAGTTTAACTGTGCAGTCATCAGCCTTACCATATCCAAGACATGCATAGATGTAGCCTTGTGCTTGTAAGTGATAGTCAAAGCAAAATATGTGAATGGGGACTCCTAACAACCACTCAAGACCTGGGAGACTCAACTCTCACCATCAGACAAAGTGTACTTAAAGTAATTTTAGGAGAAACTCAAGGTCCACTCTTGCTTCAGATCTGGATGGGATTCCACAGTTCTGTTCATTAACCCTTAAATTGTGTGCAAGATAATTCAGCACTCTGGGGCAGAAAGAATGTGCTGCTGTAAATAAAATGTTATTGAAAAAGACACAGACAAAACAGACGACATTAATCATACAATATCTATACCTCACTAATGTTAAAAGAGACATCAAAACATTGTACATAGATTATAACCTGAACAATCCTGAAATTGTTTATATAGACAATCACTTCCAGTTTTCTTCCATTTCACCAGGCCATGTTAAATATTAGTACATCATCACAGGATTTATTTTCCATTCCTTGAAAAAGTACCACTGAAAAGATTCCAGTGTTTTTCTGGATATGAATGTGGACTGTGAAATCAGCAGCAGGTTGGAGCTCTGTATTTTTATGCTGCTGTAAAAGCCAAGACTCCACCTCCATAGATATGTGTTTTCAGCAAAGACCTTAAGATTGGGTTGCTGAAAAAGTCTTCACACAACAGGGAACCAGAGACTTCCTTAAGAAGCAAAGCCAAACTCTGTCTAAGATTATTTCACATGCTGGAGATTTTCCAATGGAAGTATGTATGATTATAACAAGAAATTTGTGAATGCCTTGGAGTTATGTACATTTCTTCATATAGGGCTCCTTAAAAAGTCTCATGTAAATATCACACACCAGAGTGCCATGTTTTATTGAACAAATGTTTCAAATAATCAAGAGCAATGACGGAAAATGGAAAGGTTGATGGGAAAAGTATGTGAACCCTTGCTAACCCCCATTTAGCAACAAGTGGAGTCTCATTTATTGGCAGTAACCTCAAACAAATGCATTCTGTAGCTGCAGATCAATCCCAAGCAGTGGTTAGGAGCTGTTTCTCTCAGACTCTATAACATTCCGCTAGAATTTACTGAAGCAACATGGAATTCAGTGACTGAAAACATCCCAGGACCTGGAGTAGCAAAGCAGCACCTTAAAATAAAAATAAAAAATTAAACATGCTTAACACTCCCTCCAGAATACTTCACGGTAAAGATTCAGGGGGCTTGTGGTGTTTTATTACAAATATGAAGTTACTAATTTGAATCTTTCTCTGTGGAAGGTGAAGGATTTTTGTAAAATAATAATAATATCATGTTTTTAGTGCATATAGTAGTTAAAGAATATTGATGGCTGTATGGATATATTTAGCAAATTTATAACAAAAATAAAGATAACAAAAATAAAAATAGTATCCAATTGAACGTTTTACATCTGAAAATTATTTGCCTCTGTATTTCTCAGCTGTCATGAGCCATTATTTGCTTGAAACGCTAATGTGTGTGTGTTATTGTAACTGTATACAGCCACATCTATCAGCATCATTTATTTGTATTCAGCCTAATTTCTGTCCATTTTTTATAAGGCACTGCAACACAGCAGCAAATATTTCATACTCTTTTATAGTTTAAGGGGGAGTTTTAATAGTTAAAGTCATTCTTGAAAACTGGATGATTAAATGTTAGAAAATGTTACGCTAAAAGATATGTTATATGTCTGTTGTATCTTCTAAATTCTTCAAATGTATGTGTTTAAGCTCAAAAACATGAAAAATATTAATTGTCTTTGGCTTAGTCCTAACATCCTGAGGCTGTGGCAAAAATTAGCATCAGCAAGTGGTATTTTTCTCTTTTTCTGACCAAACTGCAAATATGTAAGAGTTATGGTTCTACTGGAGTCTTTGTGCCAAAAAAAAGAAAAAATAATTAACCATCCATCCATTATCTGTAACCGCTTATCCAATTTTAGGGTCGCGGGGGGTCCAGAGCCTACCTGGAATCATCGGGCGCAAGGCGGGAATACACCCTGGAGGGGACGCCAGTCCTTCACAGGGCAACACAGACACACACACATTCACTCACACACTCACACCTACGGACACTTTTTGAGTCGCCAATCCACCTGCAACGTGTGTTTTTTTTTTTTTTTTTTTTTTGAGTTTGGTGTGTTCTCCCTGTTTCTGCGTGGGTTTCCTCCGGGTGCTCCGGTTTCCTCCCACAGTCCAAAAAAAAAAAAAAAAAAAAAAAAAAAAAAAAAAAAAAAAAAAAAAAAAAAAAAAAAAAAATAATTAACAATTATTTTAATTTGACATAAGCACTAAGAGTTAGTGTTAGTCGGATTATTAAATATCAGTGAAGTCATGCCACTTGAGATTCAGTTGACCTCCATTTCCAGCATTTTTACAAATATCCTCTTGTGTGTGTGTGTGTGTGTGTGTGTGTGTATGTGTGTGTGTGTATGTATGTGTGTGTGCTTCAAAGTGGAGGAATCATATTTAAATTGTCTAAAATGAAAGCAAATATGTGGTATTTCTTGAGCAAACTTGCACTTATTTCATTTGCTAGCAAAGCATTCTGTGAGGTCTAAAATTCCTACATTTTTTATTTTAAGAAATAATAAGATCTGTCATAAATTTTTCTTATTCTTATTCTTCCACACCCAGAATTTTGTATGGTTTAAAAGACCTGCTGGACAAATAAAACCATATAATAGCTAATATTGCAAGGCCTACTTTTTCATTTTTTGAATTCTCAATATTTTCAGGTGTTTACAGTACTGTGCAAGAGTTGGAAACCACCATTCACTTTTTATTTCCTTTCCAAGCCATTAAGTACAATTAATGATTTTCATTGTTAGGGAAAAAACATATTTAGTGAATAGAAGCATAGAAACATTATTTATTCTTTCAGTATTTTAAAGATCTGTGCAGGAATATTTCCCCCCAAATCTAAAGTTTATTCTTAGCATTCATTGCAGTACATTTTCTGTTTAACATCAACAACATTATTCCAAACATGTTCACATTTTTACGAATGAATGTGCATTTTTTGTCTGATTTGCAAATTGAGGAGTGGACAAATACACCTGTGGATTTCTTTCAGACCTGAACGATCAGCAGATCTGACATCTTTCTCAAAGATAGTAATGTCTTTTTTCTCTCTTTTTTTGACATATATTATTTTCAGTTCCCTTAGATAAATGTCCTCAGGAATTTGGCTGGAAATGAAATAAATGATGGGTAGTCTGTGACTCTAGAACTTTACAGTATATGAGATACTTTTTAAGTAGCTGATATAGATTTTAGAATGAATGTACCAGACACTTGGAAGTAAATTAAACTGATATAGATGGTAAAAGGTATGAAAGGTCCTCTCGCTGGTTATGATCAGTGTTCTTTCTCTGATCTTGTTGTCAGAATAATGAAATGACTGGCAGCTGTGGAGGGCAGATGCTGCTCTTTGTAAAGAGAGATGGAAAAATCCTCCGGCTGTACTCTCTCTGTCTTGCTCTCTGTCAGAGAAATAAAACACAGGACAGCAGACAGAGGGTTGGCTCAGTTAAATATGTTGCAGGTGGATATCAGCATTACAGCCGAGGAATTCACGCCAGGCCGGCAGCAGCTACACACACACACACACACAAACACACGCAACACAAGTGCTCTGTCACTGCTCTGTTTAACATACTCTCAAACATGAATATTTACCACTAACATACATTCCACGCACACATGCTATGCAATGGAACCCAATGAGACGAGATGTGATGAGAACACATGAGGTGATAAAATATGAGATAAGACAACATGACATTATTAGCGAGATGAAGTGAATCCACAATGATCAGTAGACCATTAGGCCAACATCAAGATAAATCAGGATAGATCAAGATAGATCAAGAAAATAAAGATCCCTTCTGGTAACATGCCTTCTTTAAAAAAAAAGTGTGAATATAGCTTGCTAGGATGTAGGAGTTTAATATTTGGAACCACAACTTAGTTTTAATTACAAAGGTTGTTGTGTGTAGTCCCCTCCAGGGTGTATTCCCGCCTTGCGCCCAATGATTCCAGGTAGGCTCTGGACCCCCTGCGACCCTAAATTGGATAAGCGGTTACAGATAATGGATGGATGGATGGTTGTTGTGTAGTATGTGACACATTAGTTGATGTAATGGATGTATCATTAATGTACTGCAGAAATTAGAGTAAACATACAAGACTGTACAGAGTGTAAGACATCAGTTTAGTGAAGTACACACCTGCTCTGTACTGGTTTCCCATTATGACCTGAAGAATAAGTTGACCCCCCACCATTACCTTGCACTACTGATCTGTGTCTCTTAGTGTACTGGGACCACTTCCTCGTCAACAAGACACAACATTTGGCTTCTTTAATCTGGTTTTTGTTGTAAACACATAATTTTAATGTCCAAACTCACTTATGTAATGCCTTGTAATTTAGTATGTCCCCTGCTTCTCTGTTTTCTTTCACACGGTTCAACAAATCCAGAAGGTTGAATCAGTCAAACAACAGTCCTCCACTTTAAAAGTTTCCATCTGTAAAGTCTTCACTAAAGTGAATTATATGATGCACGTCACATTATTCTGAGCCACACACCTAATCTCATATGACTAACATAAATAAAAAAATGGTAAATGCTGTTTTGCTTGTGTAAAAGCATAAAAGTAACTTGACAAAGGTTTATCTTTTCTAGTCAGCCATGATGTTCTCATCCAGCCGAGATGAGCTATGTGCCATAAATCCACATCCCAGAGCTGCTCTGTAGATGCCACTGACTAACGCAGATCAAGAGACCTACAGATCATTTGACTTCCAAGAAAATAGCTATTCTAATAATAATAAAGTTTTCAACAGGGAACTTCTAACAATTTGTGTGAAAACTGGGTTAAACAAGACATGAACGTGCCCTACATTCTGCCTGTGGTTTTGTGTCGTCATTGCTTATTTGTCTTTTAGATTTATTTGTCTTTGACTATTGTGTGTGATTGGGATGCAAGTCTGATTTGAGACACTGGGATGAGTTTGCCTTAAATCACTGCGATGCGAGACTGAGTGGAGTCACAAGTCACTGGGATGTTAGAAAGAGTCAGGAAACGAGTCCCTGGGATGTGAGTCAGAGTTGAATCATGAGTCACTGGGATGTGAATCCAAGTCAAGTTGGATTCACATCAGCCAATTCACTTGGATGAATGTCCAAGGTGAGTCATGAGTCACCGGGATGTGAGAGTGGGGCTCACATGTCACTGGGATGCAAGTCAGTGTTTAATCACAAGTCGGTGGAATGTGCATCATTCATGCATTGTCTGTAATTGCTTATCTAGTTCAGGGTCATGGTGGGAACCTACCTGGAATCACTGGACGCAAGGTGGGAACACACCCCGGAGTGTCAACTTTTGTTTTTGGATCGTGGGAGGAAACTGGAGCACCCAGAGGAAACCCACGCAGAAACAGGGAGAACACACCAAACTCCTCACAGACAGTAACCCAGAGCGGGGCTCAAACCCACAACCCCAAGACCCTGGAGCTGTGTGACAATGACACTACCTGTTATGCCATCATGATGCCCCTGGAATGTGAATCAGAGTCAAGTTAAGGGTCACTGGGACAAGTTATGAGTTACTAAGATGCAAGTGTAAGTGGAGTAACAAGTCACAGAGATGCAATTACAAGTCAAATCACTGAGCTGTGAACCCGAGTTGATTCATGATTAAATGGACTGCAAGTCAGAGTCAAGTCATGAGTCACTAGGCCATAATTCCTCTTCTCTGTGAAGAGGAATCTTTCAATTGATGTTTTATTCATTCATTCATTCATTGTCTGAAACTGCTTATCCAATTCAGGGTCGAGGTGGGTCTGGAGCCTACCCAGAGTCATTGGGCACAAGGCAGGAATACACCCTGGAGGGGGCGCCAGTCCTTCACAGGGTGACTTACACTCACACATTCACTCACGCACTCATATCTATGGACACTTCTTAAGTCGCCAATCCACCCACCAATGTGTGTTTTCGGACTGTGGGAAGAAACCGGAGCACCCGGAGGAAACCCATGCACACACGGGGAGAACACACCAAACCCCTCACAGACAGTCACCCGGAGCGGGACTCGAACCCACAACCTCCAGGTCCCTGGAGTGATTGTGATACTACCTGCTGCACCACCGTGCCACCCATGGATGTTTTATTTTATGTTAATTCATTATTTAAAGAAGCATATTGTTAGAGACATTAGATTGGCAGCATGTGTGAAGAACGTTGTAAAGGTTAAAGACTTTTCTTGTAGGTGTTGTTTGATGCCTCAGTCATGCTAGGCCTGGAGTCCAAGAGAGCACACTTGGCTGCACTCTGCTTGGGTGTATGGATAGCCCCTCAAACCTCTCCCATCACACAAACACAGTGCTAGCCAGAGTGGCTGTCTCTTTTAAAATGCATGCAGCTTTTTGTTTTTTTCTTTTCCTACAAAGCATAGACCTGTCCAGTGGCATTGCATTGCATTGTATTTGAAAAGAGACAGTAGCTTTCAGAGAAAGCATACACTTGACTTTATCCTCACAGCTCAGGGGTACTGTTTGTGACTGGGGGAGTACTAGCTATCAGTTGGAACTGGTAACAAATATTTTAGGAATATAGATTATAGAATATTGAATAGATAATACTGAATTATAATTAAAGAATATTCTGAGTAAAAAGTCAAGGTCCTCCATATAATGCAAAGATTTAATATCAGTTTAAGGTCCTGAACCCAATATCCAACCTAAGAAATATTTTTGGACCTTTCATCTTTAAGGGGACATATTCTACACATTTTCTACAACTAAATACATTTCTTGGGTCTTAATGATACATATGTGAGATGATTTGGTCAAATTATCACAAGGATCAAACAACACAGCAATGTTCTCCCTTTGTCTAAACAGCTCTGTTCAGAATGACCTGTTTCAGCACCTATTCTTTTAAATGAGACACAGCTCCGTTTAGCCCAAAAATCCAGGAGTGAGGAGTGAGGTGAAGCACCTCTGGTGTTTAGCCATTTTAGCCATTAAATTTGTCTTTCATTTTCATATGAAAGTTCAGTTCTGAGATTGGAGAGACTCTGACCAAAAAAAAAAAAAATAGGTGGGACAATTCTATAGTGTCTGCACTCTAGGTAAGACACAGCACAAACCAGAACAATTTTTATCTCATGCAACCTTTAGAAAACTAAGCTGAGTTATTTCACTTGGGTTGTGTTATTTCACAGTTTGTGAGTTGGTATATCTCCAAATTAAAGTGTTAAGGCACTGAAACCATGATTTTATTTTTCCTATTTCCCCTTGAAGTGTTTGGGTAACTTGAAGTGTAGTCTGAAAATATTTGTTTGTTAAAAACATACCAGTACAGCAAGTCATTCAGACAGCTTAGCAAAAAATATAATAGAATAACGGTGTCTCTTTCACTCTTGCATCATCTGATGACTAAAACATTCAGCTCTCTAGATACACATGTTAAATGACATTGGTAATCCCATTCAGTGGACAGCAGAGAAAAACAGATGCTAAAATAGACGAGAGAGAGAAAACATCTGGACAGGCAGACGGTTGTGTAGAAGAGACATTAGTCTTATCTGTATGCTTGCAGCGTCATCAGACAGCATGAATTATAGTTTAATGTTTTCCATGGGGATTAGCTTCAGTGCCAGAATCACCGTCATGCACCCAGAGATAGATGGACTGAGACAGAAAGCCACACAGGGAAGGATGGAGGGAGTGGGTGCAAATGAGGGGAGTGAGTGACAGATAAACAGCGTGAGAAATGCTGGATCTCTTATACTTTTCCCTGACAGCTTTTAAAGTGTGCTAAAGTTGACTCTTGCCTGGTGAGCCAACAGAAGGGCAGCAGAGCTGTTGAAGGAGATGGGGGTGAAGAATAACAGAAACACACTTTCTTACACTCAATAAGATCTGCAAAACCCAAGTCTGTTTAAAATATAGTGGGTCTACTGAGCCAAGCAGCCATAAATGTTCCTGTATTTTTATTCGTTTTAATAATAGGCCTTCAGAGATTGTCTAATGCATTGTGTGAAATAAAAATAATTATATATATTTGTAATATGGTATCTATGTGAAGGTTTGAACATTGATTAGGTCTTCAGGAGCTGAACTGAAGGCTTAGCTCATACAGTGGCTGCAACTGTCCAAATAAAAAAAACATATGAGGGGCTTTAAATAAAATTTTAAACAAAAATCCATAAATGTTTTCCCCATGTACACAGTGAACAATGCAACGAACCATGACCACATTCATTTTCATAGTCCTATATTTAACCATCGCTCTTTGTAAAGAGCCCTTGTATTTTGCCAGAACCAAATATAATAATATAAAAACCAAAGTGACCAGGGAAGCAAATGCTTTTTTCTTCCACTTCTTGGCCTTGGTTTGATGTCATTAAAGAGGAAAATAATTCCTTTCAGGAATAATACATCTTGAAAAGTCATTAAGCATTGGGAATGTAATAGGCTACATGGAAAAAATATAAAAGTGTCTCACATTCATTCAATTCTTCTGCAGCAGGTTTCCAGAGTAATATACGGTGTAATGACTGTTTACCACACATTAAAAACATCCTGAGGTGAAGCTGCAGAATCGTGTGAGAAGGAGCAGGTCTCAGTTGACGAGCAGTCACACTCCACTCATAACACATAGAAATGTGGAACTAAATCATAAGTAACTAAAAGAAGTTGCACGCAAGATCAGCAGAACCATGAGCAGCACATTATAGCTGCTGTTTTCTTAAAGCAGTTAATGCAACACCACGCCCCCTGCCACCCCCCTACTGAGAACATGCTGCCAGTTCTTACTTAAATACATCAAACCCAGACAATCTGTTTGTCATTATGTTACACTGTGTTAATAATTAAGTGTAATTGCTCTGTAATTTCAGTAGCTGTAACCATTGCTGTTAAAGTTTCCCTTGATCTTTACTCCACAATGTAAAGGTCCCAAAATAGTTCTTTCAGCTTCTACTCAAAATATTCTAATCAAAATATTAATCTAAGGATCTAATCTTAGGATCCCAAAAAATATACACTCATACGTAATGTATTAAAAAGTACTCTATAGGTGCTTTTCCATTGCATGGTACCTATTCTCTCATCTCAGCATGGCTCTACAGGTTTTTCTGTCTCGGGTCCCTGGTTGCTAGCACAGCTCCCCAGAGAAATCTTGCAGGAGACATCACAAAACACAGTATCAGGGGACCTATAGGCTTTGAAAACTATAATAACAACGACAACGGTAATGTTAAGCTGTTTACTCATTGTGTATTTACGTGGGGTTTTTTTTTGGAGACTCACGTCCCCCTCAGCCACCAATCTAAGGAGATTCATCATGATAAACAAATATCTCTGGCCAATCAACACTCTATAGGGTTTACACATTTATCACAGCTCGGCTCACTTGCAAATGAGCAGGGATTATGAAAGTACCTGGTACCACATTTGCCTAGAGCTGTAGCTGTAGAGAGTAGAGCTGTGCCAGGTCGAGTAGGAACCATGCAGTGGAAAAGCATCCTTTCCTCTCCAGAGGACATATTTTCACCCCTCTAGTCATTACTTGGCATTGGACATGGAGAACAGTCTACTTGCTGTGCTGTTTGTTGCACGCTAATTTGGTTCATTGACCTCAGCTTATGCCTGCCTCCAAATAACAGCTTAACTTTTTATGCATGTAGTTTGAACAGACATTAACCCCAGGATATAGCTGTTGGAAAATGACAGCAGCTGCAGGACTGGATTGCTTAGTGTCTGTGGCTAGTAACAGTGAAGAAAAAATGTCACATGCCTTAATTAAAAAAGTTATTGTTCAAAGTCACTCACCTTTGGAAATGTTGAATGTTAAAATAACTTGCTTCCATATAAAATGTTTAATGTTGGTTTAATGTGGTGACTTCACATTCATCAATCATTCCCTGAAGGCAGTAGGTGGTGGTTGGGTGAGTTGAATTGTATAAACCATTAGATCACTTGTTTAATGCACAATGTTTACTTTAAGAAGGTAAAAGTATCTGAGTAATGGCCTTAATTACCTCCGGTGAAGCATGAAACACGTGGATCTGTTCTGAGCTCAGTAGGTGCAATGTTACTTTCAAATCTTTATGAGGAATGACATGAAGCTTCAGAAACAACACACTGAACTCATGCCTGCAAACATCATGGGGCCCAATACTAAATGAGTCATTTAGCAGGTGTGGAGTTGAGGTATTTTTCTCCAGTGTGGCTGGCTTCCATTCACACTACACACAAAGCTATGTGCTGATATTTCACATAATCAAGCCCAGCAGAAATGGAAGATTGGGCAAAGATATTAATCTAAACACCAGACCTAAAAAGACTAGGACAGAATATTATTCTTGGAATTTAGAAATCATCTTTAAGTGCTTAATGAAACAAACTCTTCTCTTATTTTAATAACTCACTTTGTTGTTATTGTTTGGCAGCTTCTTCATGGTGTCCTATGTAAATGTGCTTCATGAAAAAGTTCATTTTAATAAAGTTCTAAATTCTTACATTATTTTGCACTTTCCTCACCTGAATCCAGGGCTTACTTGTGTCTCATGAACACAGCAGGGAAAAAATGTTCTTTTTGCATTTTTCATGTCATACTTGTTTACTATTTTGTCACGTTAGTAACTGTATTGAAAACATTTAATCTTATTCCAAAAAAAATCTTGTGAGTTTGACTAGTGGGTAACTGTGTGATTTTCATTAATTAATTCAATCATTGTTTGTAACCGCTTATCCAGCTCAGGGTCGCGGTGGGTCCGGAGCCTACCCGGAATAAATGGGCACAAGGCAGGAACACAACCTGGAGGGGGCAGCAGTTCTTCCTGTGATTTTCAATGAACATATAATGCACAATAGTCCAGTACAACACTAGTGCAAAAGCCATTATGTCCACTATTATATAAATTCAGTGAAGTTCAGTAACTAGTTCAGTAAGTAGTAAATAAATTACTAGATTGTTAATATATTGTTTAATCTGCCTTATTGGCTATTTGGATTTAACCTCAGTATTTGTAAGAAAAAATTATAATTATAGAAATGCACTCCATACTCAGATATCACATTTTACAAAAATGTAAAGAAGGATGCAGTATAAAGTTCTTCGGCATCACTTTAAAAAATGTCTTTTAGGGAATTAATTTTTAAGATATGAGATAGAAGGGCATCAAAAGGGAGATAACAAAGCCCTGTTTTCCCAGAGGGGAAAAATGAAAGGAGAGAGATTTGAAAATGCTTTGAGGAGTTAGTCTGATGCTCTACTCCAGTATCCTGGCTTTAGGGCTGGTGGAGCATCTGTTTCTCTCTAAAGCTCCACTGATGGAAAATCCCCTGGCAGTGAGGAAGAATCCCTAACACACACACACACACACACACACACACACAAACACACACGCACAAACACACACACACACACACACACACACACACAAACACACACACACACAAACAACATCACACACAACCAGACAAACATACAAAATTACAAGTAAAAGAAAACCTTAGCGTAAATCAGATAAAGGATTACAATCTGAGCTTTGACCCTAAAGAAGCAGCTGTGAGGTAATTTGCAGTGATTGTTACTGACTTTTTTATGACTGATTGTAGCTCAATGTTTATCAGTGGGGAAAATGGGATGACAATATTTTTTAATGGTTGGATACAATCTGCTTTCACATTCGCTGATGCAGATATACACAGCTAATATATCTACAGTTAACAGCTGTCCAGACTACAGAGACCAATTTAGGACCCAATACATATGTTGAGGTCAGACAGATTTATTCATTTCATAATAACACATCTCTACTATAACTGCAAAACCAGCAATAGCCTTGGGCTCTCTTCTTACTTGCAACATATTGTATAACAGTATGAGTGTACAAGTTTTCCTCAGATCAGAAATAATAATATAAATGTATCCACATTTTTTGTGTTGTCGCTAGCTGTAGACCCATTAGCTTGCTAACTGACAAGTTAGCACAACAAAGAAATGCATCACGATTTCTGAGTAAGATCAGAAGTCTGCCGAAGTATGTTTATATGTATTTAAAGGCTTGTCCATCTGATAGGTTAATTTTAATTTCCACTAAGGCTAATCTCTTTGTTAAGTGTGACGCCACATGTGTTGTTTTGCTGTTTCCAGGTCCAATTGGGCCTTTGCTCCCTTGTCATACATGAATAAAGCCCATGAATCACAATTATGTGATCTCAGTTCAGGAGTTCAAAAAAGGAATAAATTAAAGGTAAAAAGAAGCAAATATGTCTTTAGCAGCACAATTAGTACATTCACAGGTCATTCTCATGGTTCTTCTCTGAGAGCATTGGGAGCCACAAAGTGAGAGCTCCCACAGCTCTGTCTCTGGGAGCAGAGGGGCCACAAAGGGAGCCATATCTCCCGCTCACGGTCAGTCTAACGTGTCCTATTATGCGATTATCTTCTATAAGAAGTAGCTATGTTTTTTTTTTTTTTCAATTATTTGTCATTGTACACAATGACAAATTGAAATGTGTCTTCTGCATTTAACCCATCTGTGGCAGTGAACACACACACACACACCCAGTGCCCGGGAAGTGTTTGGGAGTTCAGTACCTTGCTCAAGGGCACTTCAGCCATGGATGTTCCTGTCGGTCTGGTACCAAGCCCGGTCCTCTAACCATTAGGCCAAGGCTGCGCCCCAAGGTTTGTACAAAACTAATAACTCACCAGAAGATCTGAAAAGTCACTATATATCGTGGCAAAATCACAAAGTTCTACTTGGGATACAGAAATCTATTTTCAGCCATAGGAAGCCTACAAAAAAACTTGACTGGGTTGTTTTATTTCATAGGTTCTGAGTGGGTGAGAGCTCCAGGTTCTCAAATTGTAATGTACACATACACTGGATAAAATTAAATAATAAATAATAAAAAAAAATAATATGCCCCTTTTAAGAACACAGTCAAGCCTGTGCAATAGCAACAGAGCTGAAGGACATTCACAGGACAAAGATTTTGTGGACTATCCACCTAGATGCACTCAGTGAACCAAAGCTTCCATTAGATGTTGACCAATCAGAGAAGACAAGTACTGTTTCTTTATAAAGTGACCAATCGGAATAGAGAGAACCAATTAGCTACAAGCAGCTAAAATGGAGAGAACAAGTGCCAAGCCATGAGGTAATACATTCCAAATGAACAGAAAGGTGAGAAAAACAGCTGTCATTAACGGTTATCCCAAAAAGTCATTGAGGTCAGACATCTTTTTTTATTTATGTTCAAAGTCAGGCTTCAGGTGGAAATTAATTGTTGCTAATAATTAGCCTGCTCTAGCAGTTTCAATATCTGACGTGATTCCATTCTACTTCAAGTTCATGGGAGGTCAAGCCAAGTTTTCTTGTGGATGTACGACTCTTTTCCCTCAAGTGGAAAAAAGAACCTCAGCTTGAAGAAAGAATGAAAGAAAAAACACTGGTGCATAGAGGTCAGTGCAGTAAAAAATCCATCATATTGTTCAACTTTTTTTTAAACTTTTTTATTATAATTGTTGTCGTAGTACTTCATGATAGATGAAGAATGTTCCAGGTGTGTATACAGACAGCATATGTCACTTTCATACCTTTTCATTGTCATGTTATTCATGCACCCCCCCCCCCCCCCCCCCCCCCCACCCACACACACACCCACACCCCAAAGGTACTTGTCCATTCTTATAGCTACTAACCAATCACCTCCCATTTATTCCTTTCTAAAACCGGTCTGTCAGTCCAGATTAAAAATGTAGTTTCCACAGACTATTTGAGTTTATTCAGACTACCCCCAAGTGTGTTTAAATGGTGGGAAACGTGACTCATATCCCAAATACATTAACTTGTTCCTTAACTTTTCTATTTCTCTCTCTGTGTCTGTCTGTGTGTGTGTGTCTGTGTGTGTGTGTGTGTGTGTGTCCATAATTCCTGTTAAGCTACAGAGGATGAGAGCATTTTATTAGTGACAAGCCAGGAAAAGAGTCACTGATGCACAGGGCGCTGATAGGGAAAAAAGACCATGAAATTGAAACCATACATTTGTAGGTGTTGAGTCTAAAACACTTTATCTTATTGCTGTCCCTGTCTTGCCGTCCCTCTAAAAACTTACAGAGAGAAATTGTGGTGGTAGCAGGGATGTGACTGTTAATTTGTAAGGACAATTCTGGTAAATACTGAAAAAAAGTGAGTATTATTGGGAGTTTTTGGTCTGTGTAGCAGTGGTGCATCTTTTCCTTTGACCAGTACTTTTCTTATGAGTTGAAGTGGTTTTTGTGATTCAAAACCCCGTCTTCCAAAAGTATAGATTTACAGTAGATTTAAGCCAGAAATATAGTGAATTAGTGAACTGTGATTTAAAAAATACATCAAATTTTGAATGTAAATTTATTGCAGTGCAAATACAAAAATTAATTTTATTAAATAATTTCATTGCATTCTTAAGTCCATTTTTTGATGTGTAAATTTGCATTTCACATACATTTTATTTACTTTCATTCAGATAAACATATTTTTGTTTTAATTTGCTACTTGCAGACATTTGGCTATATTTTTGAACTGCTACCATATTTGTACCGGTAACTTACAAAGCTGTAATGTTCTTGTACATTCTGAATTGTGGATGTATGTAGATGTAAGTAAATAGTAGGGTTTGAAGTTTATCCATGTTGAATGTTATTTATTCATTTTGATTAAGTTTGCATATCATAATTTTCCCCACATGTAAATGTTTTCACATTTCTCTCTCTCACCTCTATCAGATTCATAACCCTAAGGCAGACACAAGCATGTGAAATCTTTTATTCTAAAGAGTGTACAACCCTCAAGTGGCTGTTGTTCACAGCTTTGCTACCAAGTTAATTTGTGTAGGTATGTATTATACAGACCTACAGTATGTGTGCTGATAGGAATGTGTGAGGTCACAGTTTTCCTGTCTTGGCTCCTCCTTCCTCCTATTTTCCTTCAGTCTGGTTTTGTTATGCATGTTCACCTGTGTGTAATCATTTCCCTTAGCTGTGTGTGTTCTGTTTCCTGTGTATAAGTAGTCTTTCTGTTTCATTGTTGCTGTCTGGCTTTGCCTCAGTTTGTACCTTGATTTGTGTTTATTTGGAATAGAGCATGAAATATTTTACCAAACCTGACAGAACCTGACTGCTCCAGACAGGTTCATTTGCAGGCCCAGTTTATCTCATTAGTTTAGGAACCAATGTTAAATAAATGGGAGCTTGGCTATGACATCCTGAATATGATAATGGACAAGATGCAAGTGGCATCTAATCCTCTGGTAGCCATCTAGATTCTGTCTTAAACAGAAGGACAGATCTCTATTCTCCTCATTGGTGGTGATTAAATAAAACACCTTAGCAGTATCACATGACTCATTCAGACACCCATAAATCTACCACCCAATTCAGAAAGCAGAAGGTACAACACTACCCAGTAAACAAGGAACGTCCCTTGATGTTCAAAATAGGTCTAAAAGTAGTCTGTCCTTCAAGGACATATGTTAAACGTCAATGGACGTCCAAAATCCATCTTAATAAGTTAGTTAATTGGTGACCAATTATTAACGTCAGTGGACGTCCAAAATACGTCTAATAGTCGTCTTTTCAATGTCTGTGTTTGGACGTCTTTTCAACTTTCATTTTAAACCTTAAGAGAACGTTGATTAGACGGCAGTCATTACGTTATTTCAACGTTGAATCAACGGCTAAATGTTTACTGGGAGGAGACTAGGGGTGTGAGCTAAGCTTTGATTTAAGACGTCAGCACTGGATATTTTGTTCACTCCTAATTTTTAATAGTAAAAAAAAATTTTCAACCAGGTCAGAGAACCCCCAGTGGGTGACTCAGGCATTTCCTTCAACATGACTAGTGTTCTCAGTCGTGGTGAAGACAAAAATTAATTTTACCACGATAGAGACAAATAATTCCACTGACTAAGTATCAGCAGAGAACTCAAATCATCTTTACAATGATTTTTCCAAAAGATGAGCTTATCTAATTTCTCCCAGAACGCTCGTGTAGTGTTGCGCCTCTTGCCTCCTGAATTGGACGGGAGATTTTCGGGTGTGTCTGAATGAGTCTTGTGATACTGCCGAGGTGTTTTTGTTTTTTTAATCACCACGAATGAGGGAAATAGAGCTCAGTCCGTCTATTTAAGACACAGAATCCAGTGGTCGCCTTCCGGCCCAGAGTGGACGCTGGATTTGTGGGTGTGTCTTAATGGGTCATGTAATACTGCAGAGGTATTTTTTTTAACTCACCATGAATGAAGAGACTAGAAATTTGTCGTTGTATTTAACTTACAGAATCCCAATAGCTAACAGAGGTCACCCTCTGGCCTACAGTGTGTGGTAGATGTATGGGTGTTAATGAATGGGTCATGTAACGTATTTTTTTTCTTTCTTTTTTTGACTCCGTTTTTTAGACTAGAAATGTGACGTTTTATATAAGATACAGAATCCACACCGCCACTAGAGGTCTCTATCAGGTTGCCAGCTGAGGCCATCAGACGGCCCCCTGAGATTACCCACTGGTTTAGAGTGGATGGTAGATTTATGGGTGTGACTGAATGGGTCATGTAATTTGTTCTTTTTTTTTTACTCACCATGAATAAAGAGACTAGAAATCTGACATTGTATATAAGATACAGAATCCAAATGAGGACCAGAGGTTGCTACCAGGTTGCCGTCTGGTGGCCATCAGGTGACCTAGAGTGGATGAGTCATGTGATACTGCTGAGGATTTATTATGATGTTGTTGTTGTTGTTTTTTTATTATTCACCATGAATAAAATATGGCCCGAGGCACCCACTTGGTATTGCCCAACTTTGTTGAAATCATTTTTTACCATTAAAATATTTGGAATGAATAATGTGTCCAGTGTCAACATCTTAAATCTAAGCTTAGCTCACACCTCTAGTCTCCTCACTCATAGTAAATAAAAAACAAAACAAAAACCCTCAGCAGTATCACATGACTCATTCAGACACACCCAAAAATCTACCATCCAATTCAGAAGGCAAAAGGATACTGCTGATACTTAGTCAGTGGAACTACTTGTCTCTATAGTGGTAGAATTCAATTTTTTCTTCACTACGCTATCGCATTAAATTTGCATGTCAGCCAACCTGTCTCATCCTTGTTTAGTTTTTGGTCAATTCTGGGCCAGAGTGCGTCACTGGTCTTGTATGGACTGGAAAGTGTTATAAGAGGGAAGAGGTCTTTCTTCTGAGAAAGATTATTGTTTAACTGATTGAGCTCAGCTTTAGTGAAATGGTTGAAGAGCAGTGTCTGCATTCTCTGTTAAGGGACTAATTTTGTCTATCATGATAGACTTTTCTTAAATATGGATGTTTTTTCTTCACCATCAATAAGAACCCTTGTTGCTTCTTTGATGCCCAAGGCCCTCTGAGTGAGCTGATCTCCGGCGTACAGACGTGAAGCCCAAGCCTGAGGTGCCCACTGTGGTCTCCTGAAGCCCAAGGCCCATCGCAGGGCAGAACCCGAGGCGCCCACAGGGGGTTCCTCGCCTGCCAGAGCCTGAGGAGCCCACTGTGGGTTCCCCGAGGCCACGAATGTAATTTCACTCCTTCCTTATAACCTTTCATTTATTACCTTTAAATGTGTTTTGTCAAGTATACTGGAAACACGCAACTGCTTTGTTAAATCAACTTAGAAACAACAGTGTTTCAGCTATGTTTAATTCCCATTGACACACTTCTCTTTCAAACTACAATGCTGAACTCTTCGTGTTTTGTTTCTGCACTAAATTAAAACATGATGTCCAGCCTGTCAGGAATATGAAACAAAAGTTGCTTTTACGTCCACTCTTATTTTTCTTATTCTTTTTTTCCCTGATGTGAATTTTAAGATGGAGTAGGGTACTCCTAGATTATAGCAAGAAAGAATCATTGTTTTTTGTTGTTGTTGTTTTTTTTGTTTTTTTGTGGCTACACAAAGATATTTAGAGGATCATTTCCTGAACAGCACTGTCTCGAGAACAAAGCTTCTACAATACAGAAGGAGGGACTCTGGAGGAAGCATTTTTTGTACTTTATCCTACTGAAGTATGTTTATTATTCAGCTCAAATCTTCTTTAATGTTCTCAGCAATCTCCAATATATCTAGTCTCCTACATTGTTTCATATTTAGTTTTAAGAGGATGAAGAAAGTTTGGGTATGCTGAAAATTAATAGTGAATGATCAATTCATAACAAGAATTCAGTCCATAAGAGCTCAGATGAGACATTAACTGGCCAGTGCAAATTTGTAAGTAGACACAATGTATGCAGCTATGACAATAATGTGCAAGTAATTGTTCTCTGGTGCCATAGACAACTTTCACTTCAAAAAGATGCCTCAACAGATATGTACATATTTGCTTCAATACTCCAGAAAAATTAAGAATTTTTTTTTAAAAAATGTACATATAACTGCCTGCATTTGGCATCTCAGAGTAAAGCAAGACAAATGAAAGAAGACAAATTATTGCTCATTCTTTAAAAGGTATTCTACAATGGCATGGACAGTTTTATTTGTACACATTGAAAAAAAATATGAATGAATTATACATATCTTATTTCCAACTGTATTCATTAATAAGTGTCATACATGTCTTTAATCTTATAATCAACTATGCAGCCTCTTCACTCTTCTCATTGTTTCACCATTTGCATCACACTGAATACAGATCAGAAAAAGCAAAATGAGAGAGAGAGATGTCTGGTGATCATAAAGAAAATTCAAGACAAGCATGTTAAGGAAAAAGACTTTAACCCTCCTGTTATGTTTGTTTTTTAGGAACAGCAATGGTGTTCCCGGGTCAATTTGACCCGGTGCATGTTTAATTATCCAAAAAAATCCTAACAAGCAGTGTGAATATGTCATTACTAACTCTATTACTAATTATTCAATCAATATTTAGTGCAGTGGTGTTCCTTACCTCTAACAGGTAATGTTTCAAAGTAATGGTTCAGTTAGGATAATTTACTCGTTTTACATAAAAAATACAATTTTTTAATGTTTCACCAATTTATTTCTTTTGAAAGACTGGCTGTCGATTCATCCTTGACTTCAACCAGGAATGACCGTCCACCTGGAGGACTGCATCGAGCACTAGGGTTTCACCCAGGACAGAGCGCTGTCCATATCTGGGCACACACACATTCACTCACACATACAGACATTCTTTCACATACACACTCATTCACTCACACACCAGGACAGTTATGAGAGAAGCCAATTCACCTAAACTCCATGTTTTTGGACCCGGACAAATCCCCGGAGGATTTGTCATTCATTAATTGTCTGTAACCGCTTATCCAATTCAGGGTCGCCGTGGGTCTAGAGCCTACCCGGAATCACTGGGCACAAGGTGGGAACACACCCTGGAGGGAGCGCCAGTCCTTCACAGGGCGGCACACACACACACATATTCACACCTACGGACACTTGAGTCACCAATCCACCTACCAACGTGTGTTTTTGGACCATGGGAAGAAACCGGAGCACCCGGAGGAAACCCACGCAGACACAGAGAGAACACGCCACATTCCTCACAGACAGTCACCCGGAGGAAACCCACACAGACACGGGGAGAACACACCACACTCCTCACAGACAGTCATCCGGAGGAAACCCACACAGACACAGGGAGAACACACCACACTCCTCACAGACAGTCACCTGGAGTGGGAATCGAACACACAACCTCCAGGAACCTGGAGCTGTGTGACTGCGACACTACCTGCTGCACCAATTTAGCTCAACGTAGTCTTTGTCTTCAGATACATCCTCCTCTATTTCACTGTCATGATCAATGATGACTTCCAGAGCCTTCTGGACTGTCATCCTTTTGCTTCGGCTGCTCATTTTGTAAAGGTTTGCCTGACATAGTGTGGCTGGAGTTTTCCCGCGAGAACATGAATAGTTCATATCAAAAGTCATAACGTGCACCTGTGTACCTGTGTGTGCATGTGTGTGTGTGATTGGGCTTAAATATGTCTCACAGTTGCAAACAAAAAAATACTCTGATATTTCTGACACCCTTTTACCTCCAGTTTGACTGCCGTGTCAAACTGACCCGAACAGTATCTATGTAATATAAATATGCAGGGGGTGGTTGCAAATATGTGAGATTAACCATTTTCATATTATATGTTGATTACACTAATTAAGGCAAGCAGAAGAAGTTTCAGACTGAAAAAATACTTTTAACTACTTTTCCTAGATCTTCAAACTTTAAAACGGGTCAATTTGACCCACAACATAACAGGAGGGTTAAGACAATCTCCAAGCAGCTTGTTGTTCATGTACTACAGTTGCAAATATTAGGAAGGTTAAAGGCTAAGCACCACTTAATGGATCACCATGAATATGTCACATTATTTTAGTTACTGACATATATAAGTATGAATTAAAATGAAAATAGCAGCTTAATTTGCTTTAAAACTGACCATTTTATTAAACTGACGAAAAAACCCAAGCGGAAATTCTAGTCCATTTTCTGGATCTTTGGGCCATTTGTGCACAGACGTCCCACTGTACATTGAATTATTGCAGCCAAAAACAACGCCTATTAGAGTTTCCGAATACTGTTGGGGGTGGGGGACCAACGGTCTTTTAAACCTTATTCCTTGAATTAGTAAGAAATAACATATTTTCTGACTATCAATAAACACAAGTTAGGAACTCAAATTCCACTGTATTTATTTGTTTGACACTTTCATATAGCTGGTGCTTAGCCTTTAAGGGACATGGGACCATAGCCAGCCTCCCTGGATGAGGCCACGTGGGGAAAATTGACCCCAGATTGAACAGAAGTGTGAATTGAACAGAAGACAAAAGAAGAGGAAAGTTTCAGAAGAAATACAAGCTCCAAGGTCATAGTACATCAGTGTCTGAGTGACAAGACTGTTGAAGGGAGAACTAAAAGACTAGAATTAACAAAAATTCATATTTAAAAGCTACAATGCATCTGGGAGAATGTTCTTTGGACTAAACTGGAGCTTTTGGGGAAGTCAGATAAGCTCTATAGTCATACACACAAAAACAAAGCTTAGTACATCATACCATGTGGAGGTGGTGTGGTTATGTTTTGGATCTGCTTGAATCTGTGCAGGGCACAACGATATGTCAAGGCATTCTGGAGCGAAATGTACTGCCAAGTGTTAGAAAACTATCATGGGTCCTCCAACATAATAATGCCTCTAACACCACCACTAAAAGCACTCAAGAATGGCAATGAAATAAACACTCGACTTTTCTGAAACGGCCTATGAAATCAATCTAATATAAGTGAACAGAGCAGAAACAGAAACACCCTTGAAACCTGAGACAGCTAGAGCTGTGTGCTAAGGAAAAGTGAGCTAAACTACCTGTTGACAAGTAAAGAATTCTCATTCATTCATTCATTGTCTATAACCGCTTATCCAGTTCAGGGTCGCAGTGGTCCAGAGCCTACCCGGAATAGAATTCTCATTCAGAGCTACGGAAATCAATTGATATTAACTAACAAACCATGTTGGGCGCCAATTCCTGTTGGTTTCATGTTATTTCTAAGAAAACTGGGTTCTTCTTTTTTTATGGAATGGTACCAACAACATTCTCAAATTGTCTATATATTAGTGTCTAGTAGTTTCAAATGGGTGCTTTTTAATCTAGAATGATCAGAAAATGGTCATGTGAGTCACTGTTAAATTAGCAGTGATATAAAAGTAGTGACCCATGGATACTAACAGAAATTAGCATTTTGACATGTATTCCCAAACTGAAGGTCTGGATCCAATAGCCATGGTCATTGTCTACAGTCCAGCTGTATATTAAAAAATTTATAAATATCCCTTTCACTCCTCACTCATGCATAAAGGCCAAAACTGTCCAGAAATCTGGCATTGGCTTTTGATAAAACTCAAAAATCCTTTAGCAATTCTGTCAAGCCCCTTGACTTAATTAAGTGTAAATGTCAGACTTATTTTGATGAACCCCCAGCGTCATTGGGCGTCCCCTGCTTGTTAACCACATTTCCTCCAAATGTCTGTGTTCAGCAAGATCAAGACTGCATTTCACTGAGGACTACAACTCCATAGAGATGATCTGCTTGTCACTATAATCCTTCTGTAAACAGATTGCCTGTATACATTACCTCATTTAAAAGTCTGTTTTAATGTAGAAGAATTATGATACTAAGTGAGGTTTCTGAACTAATCCTTGTGATGGATGTAGACATTCCTATAATCGGAAAGGAAGTGCTTTTTGTTTGGCACAAAGAGATGATGCATGTAGCCTTCAGGGAACTGAGATGTCCAGTATCTGGAACTTCACTCTGAATATTCCAAATGATTTTTCTCTCTTGTTTTTCCTCTCTTCTAGCTTTGGTTTCACTCTGTAGCTGAATCCAGGGCAACCCTCCTGCCTCTCATTGCTGGATGCAAACAGCCAGCAAAATCCCTCATCTTCCTGATTAAATCCAATGGGATTATTTCTCAGGATCTGTGCAGGTTTAATGGCCAAGATGAAAAAAAACAAGGGTTTCAGTCCAAGAACATGAGACAAAGGGCCTCTGTGGTTGTTGAACCTCAGCTGTGGAGGCTTCCATACACACTTTCACGATAACAGTCCCAAAGAGAGACAACACAATATGAGTGAAGCAATTTAGAACCACTGATATTAATAAAGCTCTACAGAACATGGGCAAAACACTGAACTTCTTATAATTAGTATGTTCAGTTATTATCACATTATTGTTCAGTTGTACACACAACTTGAATAATCTCCATAGCAATGTACTGCCAATAGAATGAGATGCTCTGAACCTGCTGAACATGAGCTATGTTCAAAGCTAAATGTCACCAACATGTAAATCCCCAAACATTGGGCCATGGAGTAGTGATGCTGTATTCTCTGGAAGGATGAAGCTCATTCCATTAGCTTTTAAACATGATGTGGTAACAGCAATTCGAAACTATCTTTAACTATCAGTACCTGTGACTGTAATCAATACCTGTATCAGTAACTGTGACAGTACCAGTAACGTTCTAACATCTTGTGTAAAGCCTTACCAGAGGAGCAGAAGCTGTTGAAAAGAAGGATAAACCCTCTCATTGTAAAATATTAAGTCTAGAACTAGAATTTTTAAAAAACATTCTACTTGAAAACATCAGTCACCATAGAACAGCAAGAGAACATTTATTTAGAAGCATAAAATGTCTTTCTAATGGCATTCTATTTCCACTACATCAGACAGTAGGTTAAGAAATTAAGCCTCTTTGTCTTAAAGTAAGACACGTAAATAAAGCGCATGACACACATGCTCTGTTATGGGGTGTAACAGTGGCATGTCCCTATAGCAGTACCATGTGCTTGAAGTGTGTGTGTGGGTTTTTAAGTGATATTTCCAGTAAAGGAAAGGATGAAGCAAATGTGTCATTGTTATTGTTGTGGTTTCATTGCAGTGAGAGTCAGGCTGTTTGGTGGTTTGCTTTTGGCTTTTGGCATTGGGTCAAATCCATTTCATTCATTTACCAGAAAAAAAATCAGTGGAGACTGAGGCAAATATTTTTTTTTTGTTCCATCAGGCATTCTATTTCCAGAAAAGAACATTTACAGCCCAGGCAGAAGCAGCTGAAAATTTGTGGTTTCTGGTCTATGCTTGGCTCCTTCCTTTAATTTTAGGCTAGGGAATCTTTATATTCATCAGTGTAAATAATTATCAGTCAATACAACTTCATTATAGCTCAGATGGTAAAGTACACCAATAACGATTGTGGCTTGTCACAAATGTGATATTAGAGAACACAACAGTCTCCAAAACCAAGATCGTATATGGTAATGAAAAGAAAAGAAAAGGTGGCAGCATGAGTAATAACATTGCTAAGGGAATAAAACTATATAAGCTTAAACCTATTATCAGAACCACTAAAAAAATCATTAATATATCTGAGAGCAGTTGTTTTAGTATTTATACTCAGGGGCTCTTATCTGTGTTATAAGAGGACAGATGCATGAGATGTCCTCACACAGTGTGTGTGTGTGTGAGAGAGAGAGAAAGAGATCAAGAGAGGCTATCTGAATGGTTACCTTCTTGTATATTTCTGTCATGAGAGGAGGATGAGCTCTCATATCCTGGACAGATGTTTTGTCTGATCTGCCAAAGAGAGAGCAGGAGTGTGTGAGTGGGGCAGAGAGAGATTGACTGTGATCCTTTTGACTAACTTTTTTTCTATTTGGTTATATAATTTGGTAGATAAATATTTTTTTAAAAGAGTAATCTTTGTTTTTTATTGTACCCCATCAGAAATGTCCAGGGTGTGTGATCATGGATTAAGGAAACAGGCAAAGGTTAAGCACTGGCGTCTGTGATAGCCATGCTGAAGCCAGTATATTCTCTGGAGTTTCGGCCTGGGATCCCGCCCTCTGTCCAGTCACATTACAGTCCAATCCCAACCGGTTTGCCAGTACACACATAAGCTGACACAAACATTGCATCCTTCAGCCATGAAATGAACAAGTGAACAGAGATAATGTGCCCTTCTAAAAATCTCCATGATTAGAGACGTTGTAAAATGAGAGGAAATGTTGGCCATGTGTTTGAAAGATGGAGGCAGCTTAGAAGCAGCAGCACTACAAAACAGATCCAGAGTTGTCTAATTCTCTCCTGAATAAGTAAACAACATATCCTTTGGATTTAATACAGACAAATGTTGTACTACAACACATAATTGAAAAACAGAAGCAAGACAATGACAATAACAATACACAATGAATAATAAATACAAAGCGGGGGGACAGTGCATCTCGACCAGCCTCGATTCCAGTTGGGGGTGATGTAACGTGAAGTAAAGTGCAGAACGAGACAGAAATGTAAATATTTTATACTGGTGTAAACATGATATTTTAATTAGGGTGTGGTGTGAAGTGAAAAAAACAGGTAGAGTGGGACAGAAATGTAAACATTTTTCACTTGTGTAAACATGATAAGTTAATTAACAACAGATGGATAGCACTGACCATTCCAGCAGTTCTTCAAGCAATAAGTAATAATTAAAAGAATAAATAAAGAAGGTCCCATGTACAACATGGATGGTGTGTGTGTGTGTGTGTATTTAAGTGTGTACAATCCAGTCACTGGTTGTTGAAGAGTCTAAGGGCTGGTGGGAAGAAGCGGTTGCAGAGACTAGATGCAAGGCACCAAATGCTTTGATAACTTTTCCCAGATGTTAGGAGTGTAAAGAGTGTGTGTGATCACCCACTGTGCTGGTTGCTGCATCCGCAAATCAGTGATGGAGGGGAGAATACACAGACTATTTTCATAGCTATCCTCACTATCCTCTGCAGGGATGTGCAACTTGAGGCAGTGTGGTTCCCAAACCAGGCAGTGATGCAGCTGCTCAGGATGCTCTCATTGATCCTTCACAGGAAGTCCAGACCTTGCTGGGATTTCTTGTTTGTAGAGCTGGTTTTGAGGGACCAGGTGAGATCCTCTTCCAGGGCTATGACAAAGTCGTCGTCTATGGAGCAGTTTGGACAAACTGCAGGGAGTCCAGTGAAGGGGCAGAAGGATTGATGAGCCTAAGTGCAATGGGACAGTAGTCAATGAGGAAGGACACAGGAGACTTCTTTGGAATGGGGATGTTGGTAGCTGCCTTTACACGCTGGGATGACAGTTCTGCTCAGGGAGATGCTGAAGATGTCTGTTAGCTGTTCTGCGCATCCTCTAAGTTCTCTTCCAGGAATGTTGGCTGGTCCTGCAGCTTTCCAGGGGTTAACCCTGAGTAGAGTTTTACTCACGTTAGCTGCAGTAAGACACAGCAACAGGTAGTTACGAGGAGGGATGATTTTCTTTGCTGCTGCTGTACTTTCCTTTAACTGTGCATAGAAATTGTTCAGCACATCTGGAAGGGAGGCAACACTGTCACGGGCAGGTGGAGTTTACCTGTAGTTAATGTTGTCTTGGATGCCCTGACACATCGCCCTCACCCAGTAGAGTGTGCACTTCTGCAGTCATCCACAGCTTTGTGTGGTGATGGCCTTGGAAACAGTGATGTCAGCTATGCCCTTGCTGTTGTAGCTGGTGATTGATGATGTGCAGTCCTCCATGTTGGTGTTGTTGCTGTATGTTGCAGCTTTCCTCAACATTTACCAGTCAATGCACTCAAAACTCAATCCCTG